>NC_142014.1:80478398-80773398 GCF_049901735.1 Notechis scutatus | reverse complement strand
GGCCGCAGAAATCTGGGGCTCAAGGACTGCCTGAAAATAGATGAAGAAATAACTCAGGACCACAACGGAGCTCAAAATTTCTGTTGCTGAGCGAGACGTTTGTTGAGTGAGAATTTTGCTCCATTTTATGACCTTCCTTGCCACCTTGTTGTTAAGTGAATCACTATCAGCTGATAAAACAGCAATCCGGTTGTTAAGTGAATCCGGCTGTCCCCATTGACTTTGCTTGTCAGAAGGTCACAAAAGGGGATTACGTGACCCCCGGGGACACACTGAGCGACCGTCATAACTATGAATCAGTTGCCAAGTGTCTGAATTTTGATCACCCAACCACAGGGACGCAGCAATGGTCGTAAGTGTGAATAACAGCCTATTTCAGAGCAGTTGCAACTTCAAACAGTCATTAAAGGAATGGTTGTAACTCAAGGATTACCTGTACATAAATAAATAAATATTCTATGCTGTGTTTCAGTTTATGTCCTGTTTGGGGAACTGCCCAGAAGCAACTGGCTGAGAATCGCTGGAATTCGATTGTAGGACCGCACCTCTTTTTTGTTTTTTTCCAGCAAAAATATATATATATCATAATCTCCTGCCCTTTGCAAAGAGAAAAACAAACATGGTCACAAACAGCATTGGAAAAACTAAAATGCAGACAAACTCAGCCAAATTCGGTCACAAGTTGTTATTGGCCTCCATGTTTATCTAAGAGATAAGCAAGGAGTACGGCTTTGCAAAATTCAGGTAATCCTCAACTTACGACCATAATGGAGGTTAGTATAGAAAACAATATAGAATAGAATAGAAAATGGAACAGAACAGGGTAAAATAGAATAGAATATAGAATAGGATAGAATATAGAATAGAATAAAACATAGAATAAAATATAGAACAGAATAAAATATAGTATAGAATAGAAAGGATACAATAGAATAGAATATAGAATAGAATAAAATATAGAATAGAACAGAATAAAATATAGAACAGAATAGAACATAGAATAGAATAGAATGGAATATAGAATAGAATAAAATATAGAATAGAATAAAATATAGAATAGAATAAAATATAGAATAGAATAGAAAAGGATAGAATAGAATATAGAATAGAATGAAATATAGAATAGAATAATATAGAATAGAATAGAATAGAATAGAATATAGAAGAGAACAGAATAGAATATAGAACAGAAGAGAATATAAAATAGAATAAAATATAGAATAGAATGAAATATAGAATAGAATAATATAGAATAGAATAGAATATAGAAGAGAACAGAATATAGAATATAGAAAAGAAGAGAATATAAAATAGAATAGAATATAGAATAGAATATAGAATAGAATAAAACATAGAGTGAAATATAGAATAGAATAAAATATAGAACAGAATAGAATGTAGAATAGATAATAATATAATAAAACAGAATAGAGAATATAACAGACTATAGAATAGAACAGAACAGAACAGCCTTGGATGGCGACCGCCTGCAATTACGACAGTCATGAAAAAAGTCCCCTTTTTCACAGTTACGACCTTTGCAGCCTCCCCAGGGTCACAAGGTCAAAATTCAGGCACTTGGCAACCGTCTCATACTTATGACGGTTGCAGCCTCCTGGGGTCACCTGATCCTCTTTTGCCTTACCTTCCGACAAGCAAGGTCAATGGGGTGGGAGCCAGATTCGCTTAACGACCGGCTTCCTAACTTATCAGCTGCAGCCATTCACTTAACAACGGCGGTGAAGAAAGGTCATAAAATGGGGGCAAAAACTCACTTAACAAACATCTCACTCAACAACCGAAATCTCGGGCTCCATTATGGCCATAATTCGAGCACTTCCTCTAAAGCAAAGAAAAACCCAAAGTCAGATCCTCAAGCGCAGTGATTTCACTTGAGCGACTGCTTCGCTTAATGACCAAGGGACCAGTCCCAATTGTGGTTGCTAAACAAGGACTATCTCTACAGTTTTAAATCTAAATAAATAACCTGGATTGGCTCTCAATCTGCCTTTATTCTGAACTGCGTTTCTTTCATTCTTGCAAAAACACCATTTAAAAGAGAGAGAGAGAGAGAGAGAGAAAGACGCCACGGTGCATAGCACCTGATTGCTAAGTTGTGTCGTTGCACTCCTTATTGCATTTTTCTGCCACAACTAGGTGCCAAATAGTTACAATATTTTGTATGGGAGGTGAGAGGAATGAGGAGCGTCAGCCGAGCGATCGATGGGCCCAGGATCCCGAACAAAATTTAAATCTTTCCTAAAAATGGATATTTTTCAGGAGACCTGAGGGATGAAGGAGAAGAGAAAATGGCCAGGGAAAAATAACAGATAACAGATAATCAGAGTTGGAAGGGACCTTATAGGTCATCTAGCCCAACCCCCCGCCCAAGTGGGAGTAATATAACTTACTATGGTATTGCGGGAAAGAAAAAGAAAAAACAAATTCAGTGAAAACAGTGAAGACTAGTCACTCTCATAGTCCAGGCTTACAGATTAGATTAGAACAATTTCAGTTTAAGTGTGGTGGTTTTTAGACAGGCTACTAATAAGAGGGATTGTATGGATGTATTTATGGGGTCCCTGGTGCTCACTTGGTGGTTTTCTTGCAGACGTTTCATGACCCAACTAGGTAACATCATCAGTGCTAGAAGGGAGTGAGGCTTACAGGGAGGAGGAGGAGGAGGAGGAGGAGGAAATGGACTATGGGGTCCTTGGTGTTATGTGAGCTTGGTTGTTTTCTTGCAGATGTTTCATGACCCAATTAGGTAATATCATCAGTGCTAGGCCTAGGAGGGAGTAAAGTTTGTGGAGTGGAGGAAGAGGAGGAAAAGGAGAAGGAAGAGAGGAGGAGGTGGAAGAGGAGGAGGAGAAGGAGGAGGAAAATGGATATGGGATCTATTGTATTCGCTGTGCTTGGTTGTTTTCTGGTAGATGTTTTGTGATCCAACTAGGTAACATCATCAGTGCTAGAAAGGAGCAAGGAAATTTTAGCACTGATGATGTTACCTAGTTGGATCATGAAATGTCTGCAAGAAAATAACCAAGCCCAGAGCGCATCAAGGACCTCACTGCTCTTTTTCTCCTTCCTTCCTTCCTTCCTTCTTCCTCTTCCCTTCTCTTTCTTCTACTCTTTCTCCTCTGCTCCATCAACCCTTCCAACACTGATGATGGTACCTAAACGTCTGCAAAAAAAACCACCAAGTTCAAGAGACCACCAAGGACCTCACTGTTCTTGTCTTTTTCCTCCTCCTCCTTCCTTCCTTCCTTCCTTCCTTCCTTCCTTCCTTCCTTCCTTCCTTCCTCCCTCCCTCCCTCCCTCCCTCCCTTCCTTCTCCCTCTTCCCTTCCCTTCTTTTTCCCTTCCTCCTCTACTCCACAGACCTCATTCCATTCCAGTGCTGCTGATGTTACCTAGCTGGATCACGAAACGTCGGCAAGAAAATCACCAGGACCCCACAGATCAACCCTGAGCTACAAATATTCTCTCCTTTTCTTACGGATCAGATTTCTACCTCTCTTCTGTTTGCAACACAGCAGCAAATCATTCTGATAGTTAAGGAGGGAACATCGGCGATCGCTCCAAAACAACAGCAAAGGTTGCACGCTGGAGCCACCAAAGCCCGCTGGAGTTTGCAAATGTCCAGCTTTGGCCATATTCCCAGTGGCCACTGATGTGGCTGCAGAAAGCAAACAAGCCAGACATCTCTTCGGAAAGCACACTAGGTGAGACTGTCCCACAGGTGCTTTTCCAGGAGGCAACTGGACTTTCTGTTTGTTTGTTTGTTTTTTCTTTGAAGAGGTTTCGCTTCTCCTCCGAGAAGCTTCTTCAGCTCTGACCGAATGGTGGGGAATGAAAGGACTGATATTCCTTGCAGGCTGCTGGTCATTTCTATCCTTTTGAGAGGGTCGTTCAGGCCATTTGGAAGTTTACCTGTGTACTCAGAGCCACCCCAGTGGTGCAAATGGGTGTGGAGCCTTTTTGGAATTGCACAGTCCTTTTATTCCGCACCCATTTGCACCACTCAGGTGACCCTCAGGACAGAGACAAACCATTTGCATCCTTTGAGAGGGTCGTTGAGGCCACTTGGAGGTTTATCTGTGTCATTTGAATAGTACAAAGGGGTACGGAGCCTCCTTGGAACTGCTGAAAGGACCGTGCAATTCCAAGAAGGCTCCACACCCATTTGCACCACTCAGGTGACCCTGAGGACGCAGACAAACCTCCAAGCGACCTCAATGACTCACTAAAAGCCTGCAAATGATCTGCAAGGAGTATCAATCCTTCCATTCCTCACCATCCATTCAGAAGGCTCCACATCCACTTGCACCACACAGGTGGACCCTGAGGACACAGACACACCTCCAAGCGGCCTCAAGGACTCTCTAAAAAGGCTGCAAATGACTTTCAAGGAGTATCAATCCTTCCGCTCCCCACCATCCAAGAAGCTTCTTGGATGAGAAGCAAAATCTCTTCAAAAGAAAAGAAAAAAAAAACAAGAAAAGTCCAGTTGCCTTCCTGAAAAAAAATGCACCTTTGGAACAATCCTGACCTGGAGGATGGAGGACTTTTGGAGGACAATCCTGACCTGGAGGACAATCCTGACCTGGAGGACAGACTTTTAGGTGAGGCTGGTTTTGTAGATAAAGTGGGAAAACAAGAAAATGCACACAGAATCTGACGCAGCAGGAGCAACACAACGTTGTGATCTCATTTGTAGAAGCCTTCAAGGTGACAGTATCTCTGGGGTTTGGTCACCTTGATGGGAGGGGAAAAGGACGAGTGGTGGGCTTAGCCTGGATTGTTGAAGAAGGAATGTTTTATTGAGATTAAGATCACCTTTTTATCTGGAAAGGTCCCAAAATGCACGTCCGGGTGGAAAACTCCACACCTGTCCCGTCCCGTCCCTGGCTGAGATCACTCACCTATCGAAGGAAGGCTGTTTTTTCCATGATCTGCCACCAAACTGTGGCAAAACACCTCTATAATACCGATAATGGAGAATATTTGTAGCTCAGGGCTGAAATGTGAGGTCCTTGGTGCTCTCCGAGCTGGGTGGTTTTCTTGGAGACGTTTCATGACCCAGCTAGGTAACGTCATCAGTGGTCGAAGGGAGTTGGATTTGGAAGGGAGGAGGAGGAGGAAGAGGAGGAGATGGGGAGAACTGTGGGCTCCTTGGGGATCTGTGAGCTCGGTTGTTTTCTTGCAGACATCTCATCACCCCACTAGGTAACATCGTCAATGTTGGAAGGAAGTGGGGTTTGCAGAGAGGAGGAGGGAGAGGAAGAAGAGGAGGGAGAAGGGGAAGAGAAGGAGAAAGAGAAAGAGAAGGACGACGATGACCGTGGGGTCCTTGGTGCGCTCTGAGCTGGGTGGTTTTCTTGGAGACCTTTCTTGACCCAACTAGGTAACATCATCAGTGCTAGAAGGGAGTTGGATTTGGAAGGGGGGCGGGAGGAGGAGGAGGAGGAGGAGGAGGAGGAGGAGGACGAGGACCACGACTATGGGGTCCTTAGTGTTATGTGGTGGTTTTCTCTGAGACGTTTCATGACCCAGCAAGGTAACATCCTCAGTGATAGAAGGGAGTGGGGTTTGTGGAATAGAAGAGGAAGAGAAGGAAAGAGGGAAGGAGACGAAGCAGGAAGAGGATAGGTATAAATAGGAGGAAGAAGAGGAGGAGTAGAATTCTGAGGTGGTATCTATAAGGTCTCCTGCCTTAGGGAAGGGATTGAACATTACTTTATTATTATACAGCTTTATTACTCTACTTCACACAATATATTTAACAAAGACATTTATTTAATATTGGATCAAGTTCTTGACTTAATGACCACAATTGAATAAAGATATTCTAAAGACAGAAGAAGCCAAATGTAGTCCAAATGAACCCAGCAGGCTGATAAATCATTAACCGAAGCCTGCATAATGTGCGAAAAAGCATATTAAAAACATTCTTAGAGACCAACATCACTTATTTTAACTTGCTCCCCTTTTCTCTCTTTCAAAACTGATTTTCCCGCCCCCCAATTCTACTTCCTCCAAATTCTGTCCCCGGGTTTTCTGCTACTTTCTCTATGCTAATTTATTCACTGGCTTAATTTTAACACCTGGTTGAAATATAAAAATATACAGATATCACAAGACAGAATATCAAGGTTGGGTTTTTCCCATTTGCCTTCAAAATACTGATATGGAATTTGACTCCATCAATAAATGATCTTTATAGGTCAACATTTTTTTAAAAAAATATATAAATTTTATTTAGGTGCGACACTTTCGGGTCAACATTTCTGACAATGGGACGACAATTTAATTTCTTTTGTTTTATATTTAACGCCTTTATATAGATCTCATATACGTGAGTCTGGAGGGCTGATTGTTAAAACATGATTAAAACACAACAAATTATGAACATAAATGAATTTAAATTAAATTAAGTTAAATTAAAGCCAAACACAGCATTCCGCAATCAATAGATGGAATTCCTTGGTCGTCCCTGAGCTGGGTGGGTTTTTATTTTGCAGACGTTTCATTACCAAGCTAGGTAACATGATCAGCACACTGAGCAGTAAGGATGTGAAGCTTGGCAATGAAATGTCTGCAAGAAAATAACAGAGCTCAGATATCACCAAGGACTCCACAGTGCTCCCCCTCCTCCCATTCCCTGTGTCAGCCTTCAAGATTTTCTCCCCTTGCTTTGCATCTTTCGGCTGTCATAAGTAACGGAGGGGGAGGAGGGGGGAATGGTTATGGGAAGTGAGCTGGAGGTGTTACAAACCAGAACTGTATAAGCTGGGGGGGGGGGTAGATTCTTGCTTAGGTTTCTATCCTATGCTATGCGCAGCTGCAACCCTTTATCAAACTATGTCAAGGTCAACGGACAGAGGCCTCATCACCACCTGGAGATGCCCACATGATGATCTACTCAACTTTTAATTGGATGAGCCAATTGAGCTATTGGGGGTGGGAACGTTGCCATCACTTTGTATGTGTGATTTACGCACCTATTTTCTCAGATTCAGAATTCTTTTGTTGCTACCACTTGATTTCCAGTAAAAGATATCTTTTCTCTGATTAAAGGAGTCTTAAGTATTTCTTTCTTGGATTTTGAATGGAGCACCAGCTGACAACCCCTTCCAGCACTGATGCTGTTACCTAGTTGGGTCGTGAAATATCTGCAAGGAAACCACCAAGCTCTCCTCCTCCTCTCCTCCTCCTCCTCCTCCTCCTCCTCCTCCTCCTCCTCCTCCTCCTCCTCCTCCTCTCCTCCTCCTCCTCCTCTTCCTCTCCTCCTCCTCCTCCTCCTCCTCCTCCTCTTCCTCCTCTTCCTCCTCCTCCTCTTCCTCCTCCTCCCTCTTCCTCCTCCTCCTCCTCCTCTTCCTTCTCCTCCTCCTCTCCCTCCTCCTCTTCCTCCTCTTCCTTCTCCTCCTCTCTTCCTTCTCCTCCTCTTCCTCCTCCTCCTCTTCCTCCTCCTCCTCCCTCCTCCTCCTCCTCCTCCTCTCCTTCTCCTCCTCTTCCTCCTCCTCCTCCTCCTCCTCCTCCTCCAAAACCCCACTCCCTCCCTTTTAGCCCTGATGATGTTCCCTAGTTGGGTCATGAAATGTCTGTAAGGAAACCACCCAGCTCAAAGAGCACCAAAGACCCCGCAGTCCCCCCCTCTCCTCTTCCTCCTCCTCCCAATCAATCAATCAATCAATCAATCAATCACAGAAACCCAAAGCTGCCCAAGGAAAGTTTCTGAGGTTCACTCGTGCTTTGCAAATTGGTGTGCAAGAGGAGGTTTCCTCCAGAGGTGGATTATGGGGGACCCTCGCCTGCCCATCACACCACGGCCAGCCCTCAGCCCCTCTGGGGTGGGCTCAGAAAGACCCTTCCCCAAGACCCCCCCCACACACACACACCATGAACAGAGGAAAAACTTTCCCTAAGCCCAGGCTGCCCCCCCTCCTGCCACACCAGCCGGTGCTGGACTCCCATCCTTCCCAGCCCCCCTCCTCCACCTGGGGGCAGGACTCCCATGCCCATCCTTCCCAGCTGGGTGCAGGACTCCCATGCCCATCCCTCCCAGCTGCCCTCCCTCCACCTGGGAGCAGGACTCTCATCCCCATGCTTCCCAGCAGACTCCCATCCCCATGCTTCCCAGCGCCCCCTCCCTCCACCTGGGAGCAGGACTCTCATCCCCATCCTTCCCAGCTGGGTGAAGGACTCCCATCCCCATCCTTCCCAGCGGGTGCAGGACTCCCATGCCCATCTGTCCCAGCTGCCCTCCCTCCACCTGGGAGCAGGACTCTCATCCCCATCCTTCCCAGCTGGGTGAAGGACTCCCATCCCCATGCTTCCCAGCGCCCCCTCCCTCCACCTGGGAGCAGGACTCACATCCCCATCCTTCCCAGCTGGGTGCAGGACTCCCATGCCCATCCTTCCCAGCTGCCCTCCCTTCCCCCAACTGGGAGCAGGACTCTCATCCCCATCCTTCCCAGCTGGGTGCAGGACTCCCATCCCCATGCTTCCCAGCCGCCCCCCCACACCCCACCCCAGCCTGATAGCCAGGACCCTTTCTCGCCCCCGACCCACTCCAGCCTTGGGGCCTCCGGACTCCCTCTGCCCTCCTCCCCCGCCAGCAGCCGATGGGCTCTGTAGTCCCGGAGGAGGAGGAGGGGCGGGGAGAAAGGCAGGCAGGCGGAGGAGGCTCCCCGTCCCGCAGGCTCCGCAGCCGGGCAGCGGAGGACGGGAGCCGGGGCCGGCAGCCCCACTCACCGTAGCCGTCCTGCGCGGAGCGGCGGCGGCGGCTGCCCAGCTCCCACTCGCGGGACATGACGGCCGGGGAGAGAGAGAGAGAGAGACCCGGCGGGGCGGCGGCGGCGGCGGCTGCAGAGAAGCCGCGGCGGGTCTGGGACTCCCCGGTCGAGGCAGGCACGGCGGGGCGCGGCGGAGGTTGGACCGGGGCGGGGAGGGGGGAGGAAGGCACCGCCCCTGGTGGGTGGGTGGGGGAAGGAGACCAAGAGCCCCTCGGTGGAGGAGGTGGGAGGGGCGGGGGGCTCCGAAGGTGATAAAGGGAGAGAGGAGAACCGCTGTAGCTCAGGGGTTGGAGGGGGGTCTTTTTGCAGACGTTTCATGACCCAACTAGGGAACTTCATCAGCGTTAGGAGGAGTAAGGTTTGCAGAGAGGAGGAGGAGGAAGAGGAGGAAGGGAGGAGGAGACTGCAGAGTCCTTGGTGCTCTCTGAGCCTGGTTATTTCCTGGCGGACGTTTCATGACCCAACTAGGGAACTTCATCAGCGTTAGGAGGGAGTAAGGTTTGCAAGGAGGAGGAGGAGGAAGGGAGGAGGAGACTGCAGAGTCCTTGGTGCTCTCTGAGCCTGGTTATTTCCTGGCGGACGTTTCATGACCCAACTAGGTAACATGATCAGTGCTAGAAAGGAGTGGGGTTGAAGGAGGAGGAAGAGAAGCAACGAAGAGAAGGAGGGAGGAGGAGGAGGATGGCTGTGGGGTCCTCGGTGGTCTCTGAGCTGGGTGGTTTCCTTTCAGACGTTTCATGACCCAACTAGGGAACATAATCAGTGCTACATGAGTGGGGTTTGTGGAGAGGGAGGAGGAGGAGGAGGAGGAGGAGGAGGAGGAGGAGGAGGAGGAGGAGGAGGGAGGAGGAGGAGGAGGAGGAGGAGGAGGAAGACAATTGTGGGATCCTTGGTGCTCTCTGAGCTGCGTGGTTTCCTTTCAGACGTTTCATGATCCAACTAGGGAACTTCATCAGTGCTAGGAGGGAGTGGGGGAGGAGAGGAGGAGGGGAAGAAGGAGGAAGAGGAAGAACTGCAGGGTCCTTGGGGATCTCTGAGCTGGGTGGTTTCCTTTCAGACATTTCATGACCCAACTAGGTAACATCATCAGTGCTGGAAAGGAGTGGAGTTTATGGAGAGGAGGAGGATGGGGACTGGGGCTCTTGGTAGTCTCTGAGTTTGGTTTCTTTCTTGCAGATGTCTGACTGGCTGGGGGATTCTGGGAGTTGAAGTCCACAGGTCTCAATGTAATGTGCTTCACACGTTCCATCTTTCCTCCCTTTTATTTCTATACAGCCAATATGAATTTTGGGGCTATAAGACTCTGGCGGCACTAGCCGACTTTCAGAGGTAGTGAGTAGTGCTCTGATACAATTCCCCCCCACACACACACCTCCCATCTAACCTAGTTTAATTTCCCTCTTTTTCGAAAGGTGCGAACCAGAAGTCTGGGACAAGCAGGACTCGGTTATGACCCGTTGCTTAGCTCAAAGTTACGACAGAATCCTCCAAAGATACTTATAACTTGGTTCTGAAGTTTGGACAATCATGTGACCGGCATGTGGCCAACAACTGGCCAGCATTTCCCGCTGTTTGCAGCCACGTGACCAAGTTTTATAAGTTTTTTTTTTTGCAGAAAACTGACCCTTCTGCTTTCCTTCAGAAATGCTCCACGGTGGTCCAATCGATTTAATGGGTTAATTCATTCGATGTATTGTTAATAAATGCAGCCAATTTATACACAAAAAAGGCTTTTGCCAACCGACCTGATTAGTCATTTGCTAAACGATGGCTGGCGTTCTCTTTTACGATGGCCGCTAAATAAAATTAAAAAGATCGTAACGTCAGGTGGGTCAGGCGAGCGACCTGCTTTGCAACCGTCACGACTTAACAACCGCCCATTTCAGCCGTTAAAAGTCGAGGACTGCGAGATACCAACTGCATGAGATGGACGGCACCTTCTATTGTATTCTACATTTTTTATCTGTATATATAAAAGTGAAATACAATTCACGCATCATCACAAAATCTCCAGAACCGTAAAGGCTACAAACTTGAAATTAGGCACTTATGTTCCTCTTGGCTTCTAAGGGCTCACTAAGAAAGGATTTTTCGAAATGACCATCAGAGCAATTAGAGTATTTCCTATATTATTATTATTATTATTAACACGCTCTGATGCTAAGGAGTTCGACTTCCCCTCCCCACCTGAAAAAAAGAAATCTCTTCCAAATGCAAAACAGAAGCAGAGGAGTTTCAGTTTCCGTTTCAGAGCACCAACCAGCTTTTAGTACAGAACAGTTGAGCTAAGCCACGCCCAGGCTCCTTGCTGTCTCCTTCTTGCTCATACAGCAAATACTGTTTCAGTTTCCAAACAGCCCTCAACTCTCTCACACACTGACAGGATGCTAGCCAGATGAATCCCGATGGATGCTGGCAGGCAGAGGCAGAATTTTTTTCTCCCTTATTTTCCTCCCCCAAAACTAAGCCCCACCACATAGTTTCATAGCAGGGGCATCGAGCTAGTAAATAAATACTAGTAAATAAATATGGGTATCGAGCTAGTAAATAAATACTAGTAAATAAATATGGGCATCGAGCTAGTAAATAAATGCTAGTAAATAAATATGGGTATCGAGCTAGTAAATAAATACTAGTAAATAAATATGGGTATCGAGCTAGTAAATAAATACTAGTAAATAAATATGGGCATCGAGCTAGTAAATAAATGCTAGTAAATAAATATGGGTATCGAGCTAGTAAATAAATACTAGTAAATAAATATGGGCATCGAGCTAGTAAATAAATGCTAGTAAATAAATATGGGCATCGAGCTAGTAAATAAATACTAGTAAATAAATATGGGCATCGAGCTAGTAAATAAATACTAGTAAATAAATATGGGTATCGAGCTAGTAAATAAATACTAGTAAATATGGGTATTGAGCTAGTAAATAAATCACCAACGTGGCGAGAATAGTTGCAAAACGGAGCAAACTCACTTTAATCAATTTCACACTGAACAACATAAATTGGTAAGTTTCACAGCCCCAAGCAGCTTTAGCACAGAACAGTTGAGCTAAGCCACACCCAGGCTCCTTGCTGTCTCCTTCTTGCTCATACAGCAAATACTGTTTCAGTTTCCAAACAGCCCTCAACTCTCTCACACACTGACAGGATGCTAGCCAGATGAATCCCGATGGATGCTGGGAGGCAAAGACAGAATTTTTTTTCTCCCTCCCCAAAACCTAAGCCCAACCACATAGTTTCGTAACGAAGCACGGGGTCTCTAGCTAGTATTTTTATATTTATACTTCTA
The DNA here is from genome assembly GCF_049901735.1 of Notechis scutatus. Taxonomy (NCBI): domain Eukaryota; kingdom Metazoa; phylum Chordata; class Lepidosauria; order Squamata; family Elapidae; genus Notechis; species Notechis scutatus. The sequence continues at coordinate 80,761,303 of NC_142014.1, read as the reverse complement.
TTTTAAAAACCTTTTTTTCAAAAAAGCCTTGCATGGAGCTTATTGTTAAATAATCGAGGCAGCATCCTTAAAAGTTCATGCATAGATAAGTGATTTGACAAGAACTGAAGTCGAGGCCATCCGGACGGCCAACATTTTTAATTTGTACGGCTGCGGCGTATCTCCTGATGCGAATCACAAGAGGGCTGTCATCCCATCTTCCCCTTTATAATCAATTATTATAAATTTAAGCCTTTTTTTAAAAAACAAAAATTGAGGTGGGGCAGAGAGATGTGCTCAGGGTTTAAGAACCTAGGGACGGCTGGATGTTACAGCTACGTAGTCCCTGACTTAACAACAGTGGAAACCAAAGTTTCCATTTGCTAATGAAGCAAGACAGCTCTGCGATGACTCATTTGCCCCATTTTTAGCACTTTGTTTGTCACGGATGTTGTGAATCCCCGCCATGGTTAAGTTAGCAACATGGTCGCTAAGCGAATCTGGCTTAGTTGACTTTGCTTGCCAGGTCACAAAAAAAAGGGAACGCTGCAACCATCATAAATGCTGCAACGGTCATAAGTATGAAAAATGGCCCTAATTCACCTTTTTTTCCAGTGCCATTGCGACTTTGAACAGTCACTAAATGAACGGTTGTAAGTCGAGGACTGTCAATAACGGGTCTCTCAACGTTTATGACCTGGCCACCTGGAGCTACCGGATGTCCATTCAAAAGGGCAGCACGCAGGGAGTCCTCGACTTATGACGGTTATAAGTTGAGAGGATCCTAATGCGGGTCACTCAGAAAACCAACCTGTTTTTACGATTGGTTTTTTTCCCCACGCCGGTCATTAAGTGAACACTGGTTAGTAAACCCTTTTTTTTGCCACGGTCGCTAAGCAAACCACTGCAGTTGTTAAGTGAACCGTGCAGAATTTTAAGCAAACCCAACTTCTCTATATCGACTTGGCGCGTCGGATGGGAAGGTCACAAGAGGGGATCGCGTGGCCTCCCACCAGGACAGTGCAACCGTCGTTAAGTACATGCCAGTTGCCTGAATTTTGATCAGGTGAGCGTGGGGGTGTCATGATGGTCGGTAAGTGTGAAACACACCATGTTCTGGCCCCCGCCCTTTTCCAACAAATCAAACCCAATCCAAAGGGAACAGAAACCTTTTAATGCTTCTGCAAAATAATTAGCTGTGATAAGCACAAGCCTTGCCAAACTGTGCGAGGCTTCCCAAAAGATAACAGACAAGAAATAATTTTGCAAGACATGAATCTTCAAATACAAACTCGGGATACTGGAATGTCCACGAGGCTGAGTTTCAAAACGTTTTTGCTTCCTGCAAAGAACGTCCGATTCACAGCTGGTTTTATCTTCTTGAAGGAGGGGCCATTACCTTGCAGCCTTACTCCCGAGTTGCCCATGCTGTGGTAACTGCTGTTTTCTCTGAGCAATCCTGCGCTCACGCGCAGTTACACAGACTCCTCGGGAATCTCCTCATCACTGCTGCCAGCCCCCACAATCTCTGAAGGCAGAAGTCCACTCCTTAATGGTCCTGGCCCCTCATCTGAGTCCTCGCTCTCCTCAGCCATCCGCACCTGCTGCCAGCTAACCACAACACACCATCATAACTGATGTCAACTAAAAAAATACTCCTTTGGTCTTTTAAGTTGCCAGCAGAAAGGGAGTGTGGGGGGGGGGAAAAGTAGTGCATTCCTTAAATGCTTCAGATAATTGCGAGGCAGCCGAAGTTGTTGGCACGCAAGATTATTACTGGAGAGCATGATTGATGATTCTTGGCTATTCTTGATTGTACCCTATGACTATCATTAAGTGTTGTACGTTATGATTCTTGATTCTTAACGAATGTACCTTTTCTTTTATGTATACTGAGAGTATTTACACCAAGACAAATTCCTTGTGTGTCCAATCACACTTGGCCAATAAAATATTCTATGGATGTGTCTCATTGGAGAATATGCATCCAGGGGATAGGGTGGGGAAGACCAGGGTCAAGGGGGAAATGTACGATGTGTCTCAGAGTCGGTTGCAACCAGGAAACACGGATACATTAACTCCTAATAAATCAATCTTTTTTATTCTGAGAGACTTATGATTTGAATGGGAATGGGATGACCCGGAGTGTAACACAAACGTAGCAAAATCCAAAATGTACATAAATGTCCTTTAATGCCCCCAACTTGGCCTCACTGTTCAATAATACTCAGTTAAAGATAAAACGTACTCAAAAATAGTCTTCAAAAGAAAGCAGTACAGTCCAAACTTAGTGATCAGATAGAGGTGAAATAGAAAACCAAACAAACTACAATGATGAAATTTCCACAACAGAACAGAAGTATTTACCAAATTCAAGGAGATAACAAGGCAGAGTCTGTTGGAAGGACGCCAACCAAGATAGCTTCAGCCCAAAACAAAACACACTTTGATTCTGGCAACGCTGTGTTGTAACCGTCTCTCTTATATACTATTCTCCCCAGCTGCAACCAATGAGGGGATCATGGCCGCTTCCTCTTTCGTAAGCCAAGTTGTTGCTTTCTCCGTTCCTCCCTGCGTGCCCTAGGATGAAGAGGGGATGGGCCTGGTTCTTCCTCTGACTGCCCAGCCGGCCTTTGCCCTTCCCCAGCCTCCTCCACGACCTCCGGAGCCACACCTCCGCTCCCTGTCGGCTGTTTCTCCTCTCCCTCGGAGTCCGACTCTACCAAGGGCATGGCAGGGCGTGCATGTCGGTGTCTTGACAGCTGACTTTTTTCCGTGCGATTCTAACTTCAAACAGTCTCTAAGCAAATGGTTGTAAGTCAAGCACTACCTGTATGGGCTAATGGCAGAAAACCTCACTTCTGCTTTTGAGTTACGTCGAAAAAGAGGACGGGATTAAATGCACAAAAACCAGAAAGAAATAGCAGGAAAGTCAGGGAATCTGTTCTGATCCTGGGATCTGTTCCCAAGATCATGAAGCCGACTCCTCGTCCAGATAAAACCCCTTTTATTTAGGTTAAAGGGAAATCCTCTCCAGCAAAGTCCCGGCAAACAGCCTTTCAAGAGATTGCACAATGACAGGCCTTTATCAGGCTTGGAGAGCTGCCAGGCCGATAGCTTTCAAACGCCACGCTGTAGCAGCAGTGACTTGGAAAGAAGTCAGGAACAGATCTTCACACTAATTAAATGAACTAATTGTCTCCTACAAACCCCATTCCCCTTTTGCTCCTCTTTTAATCCCTATGGGAGGGGCCATTCACTGTCCACCTGTACCCTTACTCCCTTGTTCCTTAACTGTGCCCTTCTTCTGGCAGCTCTGCGCATGCCAACACTGGGAACAGGCTCCAGCTGTTCTTCTTCCCCACCGATCTCCAACTCCAAAGGCAGCTGATAACTGTCAGACAGCCCTGGCCCCATCTCTGCCTTGTGTTCCTTAAATGTTCCCTTCTTCTGGCAGCTCTGCGCATGCGAACACTGGGAACAAGCTCCAGCTGTTCTTCTTCCCCACTGATCTCCGATTCCAAAGGCAGCTGATAACTGTCAGATGGCCCTGGCCCCATTTCTGCCTTGTGTTCCTTAGCTGTTCCCTTCTTCTGGCAGCTCTGCGCATGCGACTCTGGGAACAGGCTCCAGCTGTTCTTCTTCCCCACTGATCTCCGATTCCAAAGGCAGCTGATAACTGTCAGATGGCCCTGGCCCCATTTCTGCCTTGTGTTCCTTAGCTGTTCCCTTCTTCTGGCAGCTCTGCGCATGCACACTCTGGGAACAGGCTCCAGCTGTTCTTCTTCCCCACTGATCTCCGATTCCGAAGGCAGCTGATAACCGTCAGACGGCCCTGGTCCCCATCTCTGCTTCCGACACAGAGCCCTCGTCAGAGCCTCCCCCAGACTCCAGGACCGGCCCATGCTCCTCCCCCAACCTCCTCACTCACTTCGAGTCCAACAGGCATCGAGACAAGATTAACCAAAATAATTCCATTTAATATCAAGACATTTAATATCAAGATAATCAAGACAATCCCCAAATGTCTCGGCACCGACAAGGAAGACCCACAATTACAAAATAGTACATTCCTCAGCTGCAGACACACCCCTGCCATATCACGCTAGCTCTTGTTGTAAACACAATGCACAAAGAGTCGTTAAAGGCAACTTGCTTTACAATCGGGACGCAACTAGTGAGAAACACGATCGGGTAACGTTTTGTAGCACTGGACGTGTTAAGATGCGTAGCAAAAAAATTTTTTTTCTTTAAAAAGCACTCCATTTGCTAATCTTTTAGTGGAATATTAGCTAAAATCACCTTTTAAAAAAGTTGCTTTGAAGAGAAGTGGTTAAGATATATATACAATACATATTTGTGAGCCGCTGCAGTAAAAGAGGTAGTTTTTAAAACTTCTACTGCGGGGTGACAGAGGATGCAAGTAATTTTTCCGCTCTTGGGTGAGGTCTACTATTTTGGAGGAAAATCAATTGCAGGATTTTCTATCAAGATGTCCACAATTAGGTGGGTTTTTTCCCACACCCCTGCAACCTTGGGGGTGTGAATGCTTGTAGGCATTCTTGAATGCATTGCTCAATTTTGGCAAGTGTTAAGATAGGTGGACTTCAACTCCCAGCATTCCCCAGCCAGCATGTCTGGCTGGCTGGGGAATTCTAGGAGTTGAAGTCCACCTATCTTAAACTTGAGAAATACTTTTATACCTATTGAAAAAAAAAAAGTACATTATTCTCACAATGTCGTTTCTTCCATTGCCCAGTTACACAGAGGGGAAAAATTCCTATTTTCTTTTTTCCAGAATGAACTCTTGATAGGACAGCATAAAGTTTGATATTTTTAAGAATCCTGCAAAAAAAACACCACCCCAATCCTGTTAAAAAAAACAGACCTTTAAAAAAAAAAAGTTTTAAAATAATGTTTAGGAGTGTTCTCAAAGCGAAACCGGATGCAAAACCCGGCTCTGGAAATAACATAATATTTTCACCTCAAACCACGCACACGGAGTCAGACAAACACATTACAACTTTTCTGTGCTAGTTGTCGAAAGCACATACTTTTGTGAAAAGGAGAACACAAACGGCACAGGATCCAGATTTTAATATATCTTTCTCGATTAGTGTTATTTAATGCATCGGTTGTAGAGAAGGAACAATCCTTAATATATTTAGGGACTCCGTATTCGATTCAAAAGTATGATTTGGGGTTTGGGCTCCAGATTGATCAATGGAAAGTAGCAAACCAGATTTTGTTTTTTCAGGCTGATTTCCTCCAAAATTTTTTCCAAAAAAGCAGTTCCGTTCATCGAGTAAGAATTAAACATCCCTTCCGTTTAAAACTCCTGCTTAGAAACAGCATTTAAAATATGTCTTTTTTCCCCCCTGGACTCTTCCGTTGTTGTAAAACTAATAATAATAAAACACCCCTCTTCTCTTTGTGTGGCCGTGAAATCCAAGGCAGTTACAATCTCAGAGCTAAATTCCCATCCTAGGGAAGGAATTTATCCTCTCGGAGTTAAAAAGAGTTCGTGGCTGGGAATTCAGCTAGTCTCCAAAAATCCAGAGAACATTCACGCCGGATAATCCAAGGTTGACTCGCCTGTGAAGAAAAGGACATGATTAGATCACAAAAATTCCATTGGAATTTCACATTTTATTTTATTTTTTTGCTCTAGCTAGAAATGAACTGTGCTGAATAATGGAAAAATGAAGGATTATGTGTTGACATAGTTTATATATGACAACATTAGATCGAAGTAGCAACTTTCTTGGCCGTATTAATTATTAGAATAGATACAAGAATTTAGAAATGGGGGAACATTGTTATACATACTAGCTCGATATTCCTGTGTTTCGCTATGAAACTATGTGGTGGGGCTTAGTTTTTGGGGAGGAAAATAAGGGGAAAAAATTCTACCTCTGCCTACCAGCATCCATCGGTGTTCATCTGGCTAGCGTCCTGTCAGTGTGTGAGAGAGTTGAGGGCTGTTTGGAAACTGAAACAGTATTTGCTGTGTGAGCAAGGAGACAGCAAGGAGCCTGGGCGTGGCTTAGCTCAACTGTTCTGTGCTAAAGCTGCTTGGTGCTGTGAAAGTGAAACTGAAACTCCTCTGCTTGTGTTTTGCATTTGGAGGAGATTTCTTTTCAGGTGGGGAGGGGGAGTAGGACTCCGTAGCATCAGAGCGTGTTAATAATAATAATAATAATAATAATAATAATAATAATAATAATAATAATAATAATAATAATAATAATAATAATAATAAATAATGAAATACTAATGCTCTGATGATCATTTTGAAAAATTCTTTCTTAGTGAACACCTAGAAGCCAAGAGGAAGATATGGGCCAAATTTCAAGTTTGTAGGCTTTACGGTCCTGGAGATGTTGTGATGATGAATGAAGGGTATTTCACTTTTAAATATATAGATTAGAATAGATTAAAAATTTTAGAAATGGGGGGAACATTGTTATACATACTTTTATTCAATATATATAAAGTGAATATTAAAGGTTAAGATCCGAATTTGAAAGAGGATGTTACTAGGTAGGCTCAAAAGTAAAAGTTATTACTATCAGAAGAATGGGGCAAATATTAATAATTGAAAAAACGGAGGAGTAAGTGCTGATACAATTATGTGTAACAACATTAAGACTACACAAGCTGGACTAATTGAGTAATGTTTTTATGTATTATTCTTGCTTTTGTGTCAAAATGATGACACTCGGATACCACACCGTTCACAAAATGATACTGATGTATGTTTTTAAGAATAAAAAAACATATATATATATATATACACAGACGAACACAATACAGAAGCCTGATGATGGCAGATGAGATTCTGCCAAAACGTTGCTACAACTTTAAAAGCACAACTACAATGACGTGGGAAAATACCTGAACAAAGCTGAATACCATTCATGTAAGTACCCGCGAAAACTTAAGAAAACATATATGCTGCTCTATTTTTAAATCTTGTTATGCACCCAAAATCACATTTTGGGTTTTCTTTTCTTTCTTTCTTTCTTTTTTTTTTTTTTTTTTTTTTGGGGGGGACAGAACATTTGCACCAAGACTTGGTGTGTTCAATCCTTGAACACAACAAGACCTTGTGTGTTCAATCACACATGGCAAATAAAGAATTCTGTTCTATTCTGTTTCCATTCCCTATTCTATTCTTATTCCATTCTACTCTACTCTTATTCCATTCCCTATTCTATTCTTATTCCATTCTACTCTACTCTTATTCCATTCCCTATTCTATTCTATTCTATTCTATTCTATTCTATTCTATTCTTATCCTATCTTATCCTATCCTATCCTATCCTATCCTCTATTCTATTCTATTCTATTCTATTTTATATTCTCTTCTCTTCTCTTCTCTTCTCTTCTCTTCTCTTCTCTTCTCTTCTATTCTATTCTATTCTATTCTATTCTATTCTACTCTACTCTTATTCTATTCTATTCTATTCTATTCTATTCTATTCTATTCTATTCTATTCTATTCTATTCTATTCTCTACCCTATTCTAATTCTATTCTAACTACTGGGGAAGAACAGGTTTGAAAAAGCCACCTGTTTAGTTGTAGATTAAGTTGGGAAGTCGGAATTGGGCCGTGGGAATGGCTGTCCGGAACCCCTGTATGGGCAGCACAACTTGTGAGCACATCGGGCCGGTGGGCATTTGTGTGTGTGTGTGTGTCAGCCCTCCACTCACACAAATCTAACTGCATTGCGTGCACACTGGCCCACTGTTGTAGATTGGTGTGTGTGTGTCTGTGTGTGTGTGTGTGTGTGTGTGTGTAACTGGATTTCTTCGAGAGCTGGATCAGCTCTGAAGTTCTCCGTGGGCCGGCTGGGGGTGGATGGATGGGAGACGGGTCAGGCGCCTTCTGCAGCAACAATTTAAGAACGGCAATTTGTTTAACAACTGTGGCGAGGAAAGTCGTAAAACGGGGCAAACCCCATTCAACAGATTTCTCTCTCTCGGCACCATGGACGTTGGCCTTCATCGTGGTCGTAAGTCGAGGACCACCAGTATTAGCTGTAGGGACAGGAATAGATATAAAAGAGAATCCTACGTACCCGAGCATCCCCGATTCCTTGGTCTTGATGATGTACAGGAACATAAGCAAGGTGTGGAACAGGTTGTTTCTGCCCTAAACAGGAGGGACGAGAAGAAGGCAAACAGGTGAGAGCCTGACCAGTTTACGCTTGCAACAAGGTGTGTCTTTTCCCCCCCTCTTCCCTTGGGCCTAGTTTTGTTTTTACCCAAAGCTGTTTGGCTTTGCTAAAGAATGTCAGAAAGGGTGTCAGGGTTGAAGTCTACGCATCTTAAAAATGGCCAAGGTTGAGAAACATTGCTATGGGTATGAAAGGAGGAGGAGGAGGAGGAGGGAGGAGGAGGAGGAGGAGGAGGAGGAGGAGGAGGAGGAAGAAGAAGGAAGGAAGAAGGAAGAAGGAAGAAGGAAGAAGAAGAAGAAGAAGAAGAAGAAGAAGAAGAAGAAGAAGAAGAAGAAGAAGAAGAAGAAGAAGAAGAAGAAGAAGAAGAAGAAGAAGAAGAAGAAGAAGAAGAAGAAGAAGAAGAAGAAGAAGAAGAGGAGGAGGAAGAAGAGGAGGAAGAAGAGGAGGAGGAAGAAGGAGAAGGAAGAGAAGGAGAAGGAGGAGGAGGAGGAGGGACTGTGGGTTCCTGAGTGCTCTCTGAGTTTGGGGGTTTTCTTACAGACGTTTCATGACCCAACTGGGTAACGTCATCAGGGCTAGAAGGGAGGAGGATAACAACTGTGGGGCCCTTGATGCTCCCTGAACTTGGTTGTTTTCTTGCAGACATTTTATTACCCAACTAGGTAACAGCATCAGGGCTAGAAAGGGAGGAGGACGGTGAGGCCTTTGGTGCACTCTGAGCTTGGTAATTTTCTTGCAGACGTTTTATGAGCCAACTAGGTAACATCATCAGTGCCAGGAGGGAGTGGGGTTTGCAGACAGGAGGAGGAGGAGGAGGAGGAGGAGGAGGAGGAGGAGGAGGAGGAGGAGGAGGAGGAGGAGGAGGAGGAGGAGGAGGAGGAGGAGGAGGGGAGGAGAACGACAACTGTGGGGTCTTTGATGCTCTCTGATCTGGGTGGTTTCTTTGCATACCTTTCATGACCCAACTAGCTAACATCATCAGTGCTACAAGGGAATGGGGGGAATGAGGTTTGCAGAGAGGAGGAGGAGGAGGAGGAGGAGGAGGAGGAAGAGGATGACAACAACAATAATTGTATGTCCTATGCTTTCTGAGCTTGCTGTTTTTCTTGCAGACGTTTTGTGACCCAACTAGGGAACTTTATCAGTGTTAGGAGGGAGTGGCATTTGTGGAGAGAAGGAGAAAAAGGGAAGGAGGGAGGAGAAAGAGATGGGGAGGAGAAGGAGGACGAGTGTGGGGTCCTTCGTGCTCTCTGAGCTTGGCTGTTTTTCTTGCAGGCGTCTCGTGACCCAACTAGCTGTAATATCAGCAGCTAGAAGTTTCCCTCCTCCCTTCTAAGCACTGATGATATAACCTAGTTGGGTCACGAAACGTCTGCAAGAAAAACAGCCAAGCTCAGAGAGCACGAAGGACCCCAGAGACATATCAATCCACCCCCCACCCCCCTGTTCTGGGAAAGTCAGAGAGAAGTTGCGATACTCCCACCTTAGGAAGATTGTAGACCTGTTGTTGATAAACCAGCTCATAATGGGGAGGATTGACGCTACTCTGGTAGACGCAGAACAGGTTCTCGTTCGACATATCTGCGAGTGAGAAGAATCGGATCTGGCCTCAGTTGAAAGCCCGATGAAACAAGATTAAATGAAGTTCTATTGCAACATGGAACGAGATGCCATCTGGATCAGGGGGTCTCCAACCTTGGTGACTTTAAAGACTTGTGGACTTCAGCTCCCAGAATTCCTCAGCCAGCAAGTCTTCAAAGTTGCCAAGGTTGGAGACCCCTGATCTAAATTACTAACTGGTGGAGCCCAGCTGGTTATACCTAAATGCTTGCTTCCAGCAAGGAGTTGTGTGCAAACCACCCCACTTATAGCCTGTTCTCCCAGCTGCAACTAAGGAAAGGGATCGGGGCCTTTTCCTCTCCCGTAAGCCATGTTGCTCCCTTCTCCGTTCCTCCCTGCATGCCCTAGGATGAAGAGGGGGTGGGCCTGGGTCTTCCTGTGAAGGCCCAGCCGGACTCTGCCCTTCCCCAGTTTCCTCCACAGCCACCGGAGCCTCACTCCCACTCCCTGTGGCCTTACTAAGGCTTTGTAAAGTGGTACTAACCCTTCACACAATCTAATGATGTTCGTGATGGCCCTATCTGTGCATTCAACGATTGTGGAATCCAGGCCTTCTAGTTACAACCGTTCATTTAATGACTGTTTGAAGTTGCAAACGGCCCTGAAATAGGCTGTTAATTCACACTTACGACCATTGCCGCATCCCCGTGGCTGGGTGATCAAAATTCGGAGGCCTGGCAACTGATCCATATTTGTGACGGTTGCACATTCCCATGTAAGTAATATCCAATATTTTTTATTTCACGAGCTTCTCTTACTGCTTTATAAATACATCTAGTCCATTTTAATTTGTTTTAGTTTCTAACCACTGATAAAACAATGTAATATTCAGATTCTTCTCTTTAATTTCCAACGTTCACCTATTCCTTTCTGCACATTCAAATGTTTTCTCAATTACTTTTCCTTCTATCGGTATCACTTTTCCAACACTGAGCAAATACAATTCTAGGAGCTGTTAATACATGTATGATTAAATATGTTTTTTTCTTTATTGCAACCTTCGGGTACCATTCCTAATTAAAAAATACTTCAGGTTTCAAATCTATACGTTATTTGATCATTTTTTTCCAACCGTATGTGTATTTTAGTCCAATATCTTTTAGCTTCTGTGCAAGGCCACCACATATGGTAGTATGTTCCTGGTGTTTGATGACACTTCCAGCATTTGGCTGATTTTATCTTTAAACGTTTTCGCTAGTTTTACTGGTGAACTGATTCATATTTATGACGGTTACAGTGTTTCCCAGGGTCACGATTCCCCTTTGGCGACCTTCTGATGAGGAAAAGTCAATGGAGGAAGCTGTCATGCCCCGGTTAGAATCTGACTCCAAGGGAGAGGAGGAACAGCCAACAGGAGAGTGGGAGTGTGGCTCTGGAAGTTGTGGAGGAAACTGGGGAAGGGCGCAGGCCAGCTGGCCATTCAGAGGAAGACCCAGGCCCACCCCCTCTTCATCCTAGGGCACGCAGGGAGGAACGGATAAGGGAGAAATGTGAATGGCGTGGTCTACGGGGGAGGAAAGGGCCCTGATCCCCTTCATGGGCTGCAGCTGGCATGGGCCAATGCTGGAAGCAAAGCGTGAAAAAAATTATAGTCTGTCAGTTCTTATCTGAGTTCTGGCATCCTTCCCAGTGTGTATTTCAATATCCGTGGACGTCTTCAAGCCCTTATCCTGCCTTGTCTCCTTAATTGCTTCAGTGTGGTTTGTGTTGTTGTTTTTTCTATTTATAATTTATATGTAAAGTTTGAACGGAATTTCTTCCTTTTCGCAACTGTTTGTGGGGGAGTTTTTTTTCTCCAATCAATGATAATTGGACCTTGGAGGCCCAAAGTTGAAGGAATTAAAGGGACTTTTACCTATTTGGGTGACTTTGTTGCTTTTGTATCCCACCCCGGGTTATCACAGAAGCCAGGTTTGCTTAACGACTGCACAATTCACTTAACGACCCCAGGGATTTGCTTAACAACAGTGGTGAAACTCACGTAACAAACTTAGCAATAGAAATCAGGAGGTTCTGAAAATCTGAAATTTGTGGTTCTTAAATTGAAATTCTACTCATGTTTTATTTTTTTTTTAAAAAGGACACCCTACATTACCTGGTTTATCAGGGGTTTGAATGAAATGCTGGGAGGTGAAGGTTTTCCCGTCGGGATACTTAGGATGGGGAGGCAGCCTGGAGTCAAGATACGTGCAGAATATGTGCATGAGGATCTGGAGGGAAAGAAGGGAAGGGAAGATTTAGCACCACGTCGGACATTTCAGAAACACACACGGTGAGTTCTAGTTCCACTTTAGGTGTGAAAGGCAGCTGGGCGACTTTGGGCCAATCGTCTGGAGACGGTGAATTCTAATTCTACCTTAGGTGTGAAAGTTGCTTGGTTGATTTGGGGCTAATTAGCAGGCGCGAGTGAGTTTTAGTTCCACTTTAGGTGGTGAAAGCCAGCCCGGTGGACTTTGGGCCAGCCACTGGGAGAAGGCGAGTTCTAGTTCCGCCTTAGGCATGAAAGCTGTTTGGGTGGACTCTGAGCCAATCACCAGGAGACGGTGAGTTCTAGTTCCGCCGTAGGCATGAAAGCTGTTTGGGTGGACTCTGAGCCAATCACCAGGAGACGGTGAGTTCTAGTCCCACCTTAGGCATGAAAGCTGTTTGGGTGGACTCTGAGCCAATCACCAGGAGACGGTGAGTTCTAGTTCCGCCTTAGGCATGAAAGCTGTTTGGGTGGACTCTGAGCCAATCACCAGGAGACGGTGAGTTCTAGTCCCACCTTAGGCATGAAAGCTGTTTGGGTGGACTCTGAGCCAATCACCAGGAGACGGTGAGTTCTAGTTCCGCCTTAGGCATGAAAGCTGTTTGGGTGGACTCTGAGCCAATCACCAGGAGACGGTGAGTTCTAGTTCCGCCTTAGGCATGAAAGCTGTTTGGGTGGACTCTGAGCCAATCACCAGGAGACGGTGAGTTCTAGTTCCGCCGTAGGCATGAAAGCTGTTTGGGTGGACTCTGAGCCAATCACCAGGAGACGGTGAGTTCTAGTTCCGCCTTAGGCATGAAAGCTGTTTGGGTGGACTCTGAGCCAATCACCAGGAGACGGTGAGTTCTAGTCCCACCTTAGGCATGAAAGCTGTTTGGGTGGACTCTGAGCCAATCACCAGGAGACAGTGAGTTCTAGTTCCGCCTTAGGCATGAAAGCTGTTTGGGTGGACTCTGAGCCAATCACCAGGAGACGGTGAGTTCTAGTCCCACCTTAGGCATGAAAGCTGTTTGGGTGGACTCTGAGCCAATCACCAGGAGACGGTGAGTTCTAGTTCCGCCTTAGGCATGAAAGCTGTTTGGGTGACTCTGAGCCAATCACCAGGAGACGGTGAGTTCTAGTTCCGCCTTAGGCATGAAAGCTGTTTGGGTGACTCTGAGCCAATCACCAGGAGACGGTGAGTTCTAGTTCCGCCTTAGGCATGAAAGCTGTTTGGGTGGACTCTGAGCCAATCACCAGGAGACGGGGAGTTCTAGTTCCGCCTTAGGCATGAAAGCTGTTTGGGTGGACTCTGAGCCAATCACCAGGAGACGGGGAGTTCTAGTCCCACCTTAGGCATGAAATTTGGCCGGGTGACTTTGGACCGATCGTTCTCTCTTTCAGCCCAGCCCACCTCACAGGGTGGTTGTTGTGGGGGAACGCAGGAGGAGGAAGACATGTTGTATACGTTCACTGCCTTGTAAGTTATTTGTAAAAATAATAAAAGACGGGATACAAATAACTCTGCAAGCCGACTTGCTGGGAACAGAAAAAGCGACAACGAATCGGATGCAGCTGCTTTGACTGACTTAAGGAGGCTTTTGGACCAGGTGGTGGACTTACTCCGGAGTCTGTGGGTAAATCCGTATCCCACGTGCGTGCTTTGAAGTCTCCTCCTCGGTTCCATCGGAACGAACTCATGCACCCGCCTTGGGAAAGCTCTGTCGGTTAGCAAAAAAACAACACTGTGAAGGGCCAACATGGGGGAAATAATTTTTTTCCCAGCTCTTTTTCGTTTGTTTCACTGTCAGCTCTACTACAGGTAGTCCTCGGGTTACGACAGCAATTGGGAAAGGGATTTATGTATTCATCGTATATCCGTAGGACTGGGAGTTCTAGTTCCGCCTTAGGCCCGAAAGCTGGCTGGGTGACTTTGGGCCAATCACCAGGAGACTGTGAGTTCTAGTCCCGCCTTAAGCATCAAAGCCATCTGGGTGATTTTGGGCCAATCACCAGGAGACTGTGAATTCTAGTCCCGCCTTAAGCATCAAAGCCATTTGGGTGACTTTGGGCCAATCACCAGGAGACTGTGAATTCTAGTCCCGCCTTAAGCATCAAAGCCAGCTGGGTGACTTTGGGCCAATCACCAGGAGACTGTGAATTCTAGTCCCGCCTTAAGCATCAAAGCCATCTGGGTGACTTTGGGCCAATCACCAGGAGACTGTGAATTCTAGTCCCGCCTTAGGAATAGAAAGCCATTTGGGTGACTTTGGGCCAATCACCAGGAGACAGAGAGTTCTAGTCCCACCTTAGCCACAAAAGCCAGCTGGGTGACTTTGAGACAATCACCAGGAGACAGGGAGTTCTAGTTCCATCTTAAGCATCAAAGCCATTTGGGTGACTTTGGGCCAATCCCCAGGAGATGGTGAGTTCTAGTCTCACTTTAGGAAGGAAAGCCAATTAATTGACTCTGGGCCAATCCCCAGGCGATGGTGAGTTCTAGTCTTGCCTTAGACAGAAAAAGAGCTCATTAGGTTTCTTTGGGCCTATCCCCAGGAGACAGCGAGTTCTAGTCCTGCCTTAGGCATGAAAGCTGGCTGGGTGACTTTGGTCCTATCGCTCTCTCTCTCTCAGCCCAACCCGCCTCACAGAGTTGTCGCTGTGAGGAGAACAGGATAACTGCTGGGGACTATTCAGTTACGTTCGCTGACTTGAACGATTCAGAGACCAACAATTAAAGGCAGGAGAGAAATAAAACAGCAATTTTCACCTTTGATCCTCTCGACTAAATATTCCTGGTTTGGGGTCAGGTCCAAGTATTGCACGATGGTGTTCAGGGTGGGAATAAGGGGTCCTTTCACCAAAGCTGCTTGCTTCAGGCTGCTCAGGCTGGCCTCTGCAAAAAATAAAAAATAAACACACGCGCACACATGTTGTGACTCTGAGACTTGAACCTGATCAGTCAGCAGATGTGGGTTCGAGCGAGGAAGAAGATCTGGCACTGAGATTCGAGCCTGCATTATTAAGTGACTTGGAGGGGAGTCAGGTACAGGGAGAGGAGTTGGATTCGAGAGATGAACCTGATTTATTGGAGGTTTCAGAGTCCATTCCCTCCCCTGAAGCTACTTCCCTAGTTACACCTCAGGTGTTAACTGTTAATCAGGAAAGTGTGTCGGAGGCTTCAAGCGGTGACGAAACTGCCGGACGCTGGCTGGATGCCAGAACTAGGAGAAGATTGAGACGTCAATCTCAATTAGAAAAGAGCCGTCCAGCAAAGGATTAATTAATGAGACTGACACGCCCTCTCTCAGAGGATACAAGGGAGCGTACGAGTTCGTAATCTTTGCTGGAAAACAAAGTGAATTTTGCCTTGGAAAGTTTTGCGTCTGACTACAGCGTTGTGATTTACGAACTATACAGAATTGCCGGACAGATTCTAGGAGGATCGCCAAAGGACTGTGAAAACAGAGCAATTGAATCTTCTGTCTCTGGTTTTGTTTGCGTAAAGTATTTGAACTCTGTAACTCTGTATTTGAACACACACACACACACACACACAGAGAGAGAAACTATTACCTTTGTCATCATCAAGAAAGTCCCCCCGTTTCGTGTCTCGGTAACAGCTGAGGACTTTCTTTTGCTCAAGCGACAACCTCACAAATGGGAAGTAAGTAGCTGCGACCGAGAGTTCTTGATTCTGCAGCGCAAAACGCTCGAGAGGCCTAAAAGTCTGTGGAAATTCCCACTCCACCAGGTTACGGTTGTCTCAAGGTGCCTTCCCCCAAGAGGCAATTGGATTTTCTGGGTTTGTTTGTTTTGTTTTGCCTTTTGAAGATGTTTCGCTTCTCCTCCAAGAAGCTTCTTTGGCTCTGACTGGATGGTGGGGAACGGAAGGATTGACCCTCCTTGCAGACAAAACTGGTCATTTGCTTCCATTTAGAGGGTCGTTGAGGCCGCTTGGAGGTTCCTCTGCGTCCTCAGGGTCACACCTGAGTGGTGCAAACGGTTCCTTATGTAGGCTGCAATTTTTCTTCTCTGGAAATCCATTCCTCCTCCCAGGCCATTCCAAGGGTGTCCATCCCAAATTGCAGGCCGCTGGTCATTTCCGAAAAAACTGCAGAATAGAGGAACCCTTGGCCCCACTCGCGTGACTCTGAGGACACAGGTAAGCCTCCAAGCGGCCTCAACGGCTCGCTAAAAGGATGCAAATGACCAGCGGTCTCAAAATTAATATAATAATATAATATAATATAATATAATATAATATAATATAATATAATATAATATAATATAATATAATATAATATAATATAATATAATAATATAATATAATAATATAATAATATAATATAATAATATAATATAATATAATATAATATAGTAATATAATATAATATAATATACTATAATATAATAAATATAATATAATATAATATATTATAATATAATAAATAAATATAATAATATAATATAATATAATATAATATAACAATATAATATAATATAATATAATATAATATAATATAATATAATATAATATAATATAATATAATATAATATAATATAATATAATATAATATAATATAATATAATATAATATAATATAATATAATAAATATAATATAATATAAATATAAAATATAATATAAACCCTTCCATTCTCCACCATCCAGTCAGAAGCTGAAGAAGCTTCTTGGAGGAGAAGGGAAACGTCTTCAAAAGAAAAACCAGAAAGTCCAGTTGCCTCTTGGGAAAAAAAAAAAAGGGTACCAATAGGACAAGATTCAGCAGTCCATCTGCATTTAAAAGACAGCTAGCTGGCTGGGGAATTCTGGGAGTTGAAGCCCATCCATCTTCCATCTTCTATCAATGGAACTGTATAAAACATTCTATCATCGTATGTTTTCCCCCCACTACACAATTGACAACTTCAGATGCTTCCAAGCTAGGAAAAGCCCTTTTCTCTAGAACGCTGCTACATTCTAAGCTCGTTTGTAAAAATATCATGTTTCCCCCCCAAAATAAGACCCTGTCTTATATTTTTTGCCACCAAAAAAAGGCACCAGGTCTTATTTTTGGGGGCGAAGTCTCATCCACTGACTAATCTCACTTGTGTGCGTCGCTCCCGGCCTCCTTTTCGCTGTCCGAGGCCTTCAGGAATTTCTTCTTCTGCGGCCGGCAAGGCTTTCCTGAAGGCCCCTGCAGCCTTCAGGATCGATCCAGAGCTTTGTTCTCAGCTCCAGAGGCCTTCAGGAAAGCCTTTCCGGCCGCGTAAGAAATGGGCCGGCCAGGCAGGTGTCGGGGTGTGTGAGGCCTGGCTACACCTGTCCAAAGGTAAGTAGTAGGGCATCTCCACCCCCCCTATCCCCACCTTAGCTTAATTTTTACCTGTGCACTCTGGAGTGGGAGGGATCTTAATTAGGGCTTATTTTGGGGGTAGGGCTTATAATTGGGTGCATGTGTAAAAAAAAAATCTTGCTAGGACTTACTTTCAGGGTGGGTTGTGTTTTCGAGGAAACAGGGTAAATTACAATTTTAATCCCTATATTTTAGTTGGAGCACATGATTACGGACCAAAGGTTTTTTGTGTGTGTTTTTTTCCCCGCAGAGTCACCGTACCTCCAATCTGTAGCTCTGGACACCCCATTCTCCGCAGCTGGGTGCTTACGGAGTCCATCTCTTGAACCAGCGGCACCAAAATCGTCTCGTTGACCCACTGTGGGATCCAAAAAGGATTTGAGAGGTGGGAGGATGGGGTGGAGTGGGGAGAAAGGACAACAGAAGTTAGAAGGGCGACACGTTCTGGATGCTTTTCTAGGTTGCTATGTCTCGTGAAGGGACCGGTTGTAAGGAGCGGACCAGGTGCACTTCGGGTCCAATGGCCCCCATTTAGCCTGAGTCGCCCACTTCCCTGAGCTCCAACCTCAGAAGGGGATTTCCAGGGCTGTGTCACATTTGAACACACACACATACGCACGCACACCCCCGAGGCCAAAAGCAAAACTCACGTTTCTGAATTTGGCAGTCCAAGAATCCATGTGATCGAACAGCTGTCTGCTTGTTGAAACCCGGGCCCAGACCTGGCCAGGAAAACACAAGAAGTTTTGAAGGATCTCTCTCTCTCATCTATCTATCCATCTATATCCACCCACCCACCCACCCACCCATCTACTCTTTATCTGTCATTGTCTATCCCCTGTCTGTCTGTCTGTCTACCTACCTCTATCTATCATCTATCTATCTCTATCTTCTCTATATCATCTATCATATCTATCTCTTATCTATCATCTATCTAATCTATTTCTACCTATCATATCTATCTCTATCTCTCTTATCTCTATCATCTATGTATCTATCTTATCTATATCATGTATCTCATCTCTATCTCTATTTCTGTCATCTATCTATCTATCTATCTATCTATCTATCCATCCATCCATCCATCCACCCACCCACCCACCCACCCACTCTTTATCTGTCACTGTCTGTCTTATCTATCATATCTATCTCTTATCTATCATCTATCTATTTCTACCTATCATATCTATCTTTATCTCTTATTTCTATCATCTATGTATCTCTCTTATCTCTATCATCTATGTATCTATCTTATCTATATCATGTATCTCATCTCTATCTCTATTTCTGTCATCTATCTATCTATCTATCTATCCATCCATCCATCCATCCATCCACCCACCCACTCTTTATCTGTCACTGTCTGTCTTATCTATCATATCTATCTCTTATCTATCATCTATCTATTTCTACCTATCATATCTATCTTTATCTCTTATTTCTATCATCTATGTATCTATCTTGTCTATCTATATCATGTATCTCATCTCTATCTCTATTTCTGTCATCTATCTATCTATCTATCTATCTATCTATCTATCTATCTATCTATCTATCTATCTATCTATCTCTATTCATCCACCCACCCACTCTTTATCTGTCACTGTCTGTCTTATCTATCATATCTATCTCTATCATCTATCTAGCTATATCTATCACATCTATCTATTTCTATCATCTATCTATCATCTATCTCTTATCTATCTATCATCTATCTAATCTTTATCTATTTATCATATCTTTCTATCTCTATCATCTATTGATCTACCTATCTTATCTCTATTATCTATGTAGCTATCTATCTTGTCTATCCATCTATCATCTTATTTCTATCTATATCTCTATCATCTATCTCTGTCTGTCTGTCTGTCTGTCTATCTCTATCTTTCTATCTATCTCTGTCTCTCTCTCTCTCTCTCTCTCTCTCATCTCTGTTTCAGTTTGAACAGGGGCACCAGCTGGCTATCTCCAGATGTAGTTAATAGTAGGAACACAGTATACGCTTCCATTAACTCCACCAGCTGTAATTTACAGGTAGGTCCTCCACTTACAACAGTCCATTTAGTGTCCTTTTGAACTTAAACACCTCTGAAAAAGTGGCTTATGACCATTTTTCATAACGGAGAACCAACAGTTTCCCGTCGAGGTTTTTTTTACCTCTTCGGCAGCTTGCTTGGAACTCAGGTCGGCTTCGTCCTTGTGAGCCGAGGGGGCCTGGGACCTGTAGGCCGGCTGGTACTGAAATTTCCGGAGCATCTGGGCGTAGTCAGCCATGGAGCGACCGTAGCTCCAAAAAGTTGGGCTGTTTGACGGAGAGCTGGAATCTGAACTGCCTGCAACGAGCCAGAGAAACTTGAGCAAGGCAGGTACTGGATCTTACTACAGCTGTTGTGGTTAGCCGGCAGCAGGTGCGGACGGCTGAGGAGAGCGAGGACTCAGGTGAGGGGCCAGGACCATGAGGGAGTGGGCGGCTGCCTTCAGAGATTGTGGGGGCTGGCAGCAGCAATGATGAG
Organism: Notechis scutatus; assembly: GCF_049901735.1. NCBI lineage: Eukaryota > Metazoa > Chordata > Lepidosauria > Squamata > Elapidae > Notechis > Notechis scutatus. Next base: position 80,741,422 of record NC_142014.1, on the reverse strand, counting down.
GAGGTTCCCGAGGAGCCTGTGCCAAGTGCGTGTGCACGAAAGATTGCTTGGAGGAAAGAACAGTTACAACAGTATGGGGGACTCGGGAGTAAGGCTGCAAGATGATGGCCCCTCCTTCAAGAAAATAAAAGCCAGCTGCGAAATTAACCGTCTTTGCAGAAGGCAAAGACGTTTTGAAACTCGGCCTCGTGGACATTACAGTTAGTATTTAAAACTATTGTGTTGTAAACTATTTCTTATCTATTGTTTTTTGCCAGCCTTGCAAAAACTTGGCCAGGCTCTTTCTTGTCGGAGCTAATTAGTTGGAAGTAGCCTTTTATCTGTGAAAAAACAGAATTCATAGATGAAACATTAAAAGGTTGTGCTGCTGCCTTTGTCTTAGAACCAGGTTTGGGTCAGAACAACAGCCTCCTACGGCTGGGTGGCAAAGTCAGAGAGCCAGATTGAAGAGGTGGTGAAGATGGTGACTAGAAAACTAGGAGACGGTGAGTTCTAGTCCCGCCTTAGGCACAAAATCCGGCTGGGTGACTGGGCTTATCACTCAAAAAGACTAGAACTCACTGACTCCTAGTAATTGGGCCAAAGATGCCCAACTGGCTCTCATTCCTAAGGTGGGACTAGAACTCCTCGTCTCCTGGTGATTGGCCCAGGGTCATCCAGTCAGCTTTCATGCCTAAGATGGGACTAGAACTCCCAGGCTCCTAGTAACTGGACCAAATGTCACCCAGCTGACTGTCATGCCTAAGGGGGGGACTAGAACTCCCAGTCTCCTGGTGATTGACATAGTCACTCAGTCAGCTTTCATGCTTAAGGCGGGATTAGAACTCCCAGTCTCCTGGTGATTGGCACATAGTCACTCAGTCAGCTTTCATGCTTAAGGCGGGATTAGAACTCCCAGTCTCCTGGTGATTGGCCCAAAGTCACCCAGCCCGCTTTCACGCTTAAGGCGGGACTAGAACTCACCACCTCCTGATTTCTAGCCTGAGGCCTTAACCTATGGACCAGAAGACACACCGAACGGCGAGCAACTTATCTTCTGAGGAGCTTCGGTGAAGGCAGCCACTCACCCAGCTGCACCCTGTGCTGTTTCTCCTCCTCGTTTCGAAGGAAGCTGTCGAGCGACTTCAAATCCGTCATGTAGTCAGCTTTTCCCGTGGGAGAGTTGTAGACGGTGGGCGAGGAGCGGTATCTGGCTCTCATCCCGCTGCCGTCCATGGGCCCAAGGCTAGCGGGGTACATCAAGGGACCCGGAGAAGGGCTGAAGGGCGGCACCTAAACGGGACGGAACGAAAAAGCTGCAATCACCTATCGCAGGGGCGGCTAACCTTTTCGGGCTCCTGGGTCAAAAATTGCGCGTGTTAGGGTGCTCGTGTTAGCATGCCAGCACCCAGAATGCCATGTGCCCCCCATGCTCCCTGCGCAGGCACGCGCAATCCCCCCACTGCCACCCCCTTAGCTGCATTGCGCCTCACAGCTGATTTTTCGGCTGGTTTGAGGCCTTTTTCGGCCTCCCAGAGGCTTTTCAGGATGAATAATAGGCCTGTTTCGTCACTTCCGGTATTACAGTGAGGTAAGTTTGCCTGCAGCTCGTGCGCCGCCACAAATGGCTCTGTGTGCCACTTGTGGCACGCGTGCCATAGGTTCGCCATCACGGGCCTATCGGAAGCCACCTTTTATTGACGTTCACTCTCATACAGGTAGTCCTCGATTCGCGACCACAATGGAGCCCCAAATTTCTGCCACTAAACGTGAAAGTTGCCATGTGAGTATTGCTTCCTTTTACTACCTTTCTTCCCACGTGTCAACTTGTAAAACATTCCTATGCCTGTTTTCGAGTTGCCATAAACAAGGGGGAGGAAGTCTGAAGGGGCAGTATGGCAGGGGTTGGACTGGATGACCTCCAAGGTCCCTTCCAACTCTGTTATTCTACGTTCTATTTTTTTAATAAATAATTTTTATTCTGAGTTTCAAAAAATTAAAAAAAGAAACATATTCTCAATTTTGCAGCATTGTCATAATAGTATATATATCTATTAAGTGTCAATTAAGTTCATTTACTTCATATATATCTATAACTTATTTGCTAAATCCTTATTTGTATTGTTATTAAGTTACAATAGTTATTTACTATTATGTATATGTAAATAATGTAGTTGGGTTGACAATATATAAACTACAAATATATATGTTTGTAGCTTTAAGGAAAAATACTGTATATTATGCTGTGTTCTGGTTGGTTGATTATGCTACAAGTTGCCATAAGAGGGAGCTATAGATCATGGTTTAATTCTCTTTCTCTTTTTCACTGAAGATCTCTCTTGATACTAATACTTACTGATTACGGACTGATACTGACTAACTTTGTTTATTTTGATATTCTGTTGATATCGAAGGATACATGTTGTATTATGGTTTGATATTTGTCTGCTGTAAAAGACGTGAAACCGGTAAGAAGACTTTATAACTGGATACTTCTGGACTGTTAAAAACGTGTATGACATGGACTGTTTATTGGACTGTGCTATTTCTTCAAGTAAACATTAATACCACTTGTTTAACTCTGTGTGACTGTACATCTATTCATAACTGCTCTCATAAACCGTTTCCGTGTGCATCTCCTTTTTATATAAGGGTTACTCTGCACATATCCTAACAATTACTTTACATGTATACATGTCTATATACCGTATTTGCCGGCGTATAAGACGACTTTTTGCCCTGAAAAACATGCCTCCAATTGGGGGTCGTCTTATACGCCGGCAAATAGTAATTGGGAAGCACTGCGGCTGCCGCGGCTGAGGCACTTTGCGCACCGTGGAAACGAATCCCGTGAAGCCGAAAGGAGCAGCCAGCCTTCTCCCAGCTCCCAAGGAAACGAGGCTCGCACCGCCCGAGCTCCGCTGAGGTATCCGGCTGGGGCTGTCAGGAGTTGTTACCGCTGGGGCGGCTCCCGCGGCTCCAGTCGCGCTTTTGCCTTTCCCTTCCCGAGGCAACGTGGGACTGGAGCCAGCGCCAGCGGTAACAACTCCTGACAGCCCCAGCCGGATACCTCAGCGGAGCTCGGGCGGTGCAAGCCTCGCTTTCCTTGGGAGCTGGGAGAAGGCTGGCTGCTCCTTTGGCTTCACGGGATTCATTCCACGGTGCGCAAAAGTGCCTCAAAAAAAAAAGTGCAAAAGTGGAAGGCATGCGGAAGAGGGGGCGAGTATATAACAAACTATATTTTGAGTGGAAATGTTGGGGGTCGTCTTATACGCTGGCATATACGGTACATATTCGTCCTTTTTCCTATTTCTTTAATCATTTTCACTAAACATCTTTACTTCCATTTTACTCAACCATTTGTACCATATATTCCATATGGTGAAGAAGTCCCCTTCTTCCTTGTTTTTTAATATCATGGTTAATCTAATCATTTCTGCGCATTGGTGAATTTGATTGATTACTGCCAAATCTGTGGGAACCGTTGTCGATTTCCAGTTTTGAGCAAATGCTATCCTGGCCGCTGTAATGATGTGTAATATTAAATGCTGATGCTTCTTGTCCCATGTCGGTCTGACATTCCCAATAAGAAGGTCTCTGGGTTAAACTTAATATTTTGTTTTGTCAATTCTTCTAGCCGTGCCTGGATCTTAAGCCAGAACTATGTTCTATGTTCTAAGTACATTCCAGCATTATCTTAAAAAGTGCAGCAGTTTAAAACCAGAAGTACATTCCAACATTTATCTTACAAAGATTGTAGCTCGGCTACCGGATCTTCTGCCCTTGAACACCCTTAATTGGAGAACGTGATTGATGACACCCAGCCTGTGAATGGGCTTAATTGGAGAATCTGATTTATGACACACGGGGGGGGGACACGGGACAGGGTCACAGGGGACTGTGAATTATGCCAGAGTTGGCTTAATGCCGGCATGTTGCTCCTACTAAATCAGTGATGGCTAACCTATGACATGCGTGTCACTCGTGACACGCCGAGGCACTTTGACTGACACGCCTGTTGGTGTGGGAAAACCTGCACATTTAGAGGCTGCCTGTGCTCTGCTCCAATCCCTGCTCCCTGCTTGTTGCGTGGAGGCGTGGTGTCACCGCTCCCGCAAGATCTTTGCAGCAGAGAACCAGTTTTAACCGCCATAAACTGAGGTTTGTCAGTTTCATTACCTCAGGAACGCTACAGGAGGAAAGGAGATCCATGAGGTTCACAGCCCTGTAAGGTGGCCTTCCGATCCCCACATCCTGCACCTGCAGCCCTGAGACCAGGGAGACGACTTTCACAGCCCTGTGTGATCACCCCAGCCCAGTCCGTCATAAACCAAGTTATTGATATTTCTTGAAGTGACACACGACCCGAGGAAGGCTACACTTTTCCCCGATTTTCGACACACCAAGCTGAAAAGGTTAGCCATCACTGTACTAAATCTTTTGGATTCCTTTGAAGCTTGGCTCTGAGGCTCGTAAATTTAATTAGGGCAATCACCGGAACCCTGACATCACGGTTGTTAAGTGAATCTGGCTTCCCCACTAACTATTCTCAGGGTCACTGCAACCATCATAAATACGAGTCAAAGCGTCTGAATTTTATTCACGGGATGAGGGGGATGCTGCAATGGTCGTAAGTGTGTGAAAAACTATCATTATGTTGCTTTTTTCAGTGCCGTAGCTTCGGTCACTACTGTTGCAAATCGAGGACCACTTGTATATAATAGAAGGAAAATATGGGAATGCAGATGGGGAAAAAAGGGGGAAGAGTTAAGACCTTCAGATTTCAAGGGTCTCAGTCTCGCTTAGCAACGGAGTTTCCGATCCCAATTCTGGTCGTATGACGAGGAACTACTTGTAAATGAAACCATAGTAAATGTCTATGGACATTTGTCCCAACGGTGCATTTTTTTTCAGGCAACTGGACTTTCTTGTTTTTTTTTCTTTTGAAGATGTTTTGCTTCTCATCCAAGAAGCTTCCTCAGTTCTGACTGAATGGTGGGCAATGGACGGATTGATACTCCTTGCAGACAGCTGGTCATTTGCATCCTTTTAGAGGGTCATTGAGGCCAGTTGGAGGGCACAGGGAGGGCAAAGATAAACCTCCAAGTGGCCTCAACGACCCCCTAAAAGGATGCAAATGACCAGCTGTCTGCAAGGAGTATCAATCCTTCCCTTCCCCACCATCCAGTCAGAAGGCTCCACACCCATTTGAACCATTCAGGTGACTCTGAGGACATAGACACACCTCCAAGTGGCCTCAAAGACTCTATAAAAGACTGCAAATGACCAGATGTCTGCAAGGAGTGTCAATCCTTCCATTCCCCACCATTCAGTCCGAGCCGAGGAAGTTTCTTGGGTGAGAAGCGAAACGTCTTCAAAAGAAAAAACAAGAAATGTCCAGTTGCCTCCCGAAAAAAGCACTTTTGGGACAACCACGGCATGGAGGACTGAGAATCTCTACAGACATTTAGTTATACAATTTGGGATCAACGCCCTTTGAGTGGTGTGAGAGTAGGAATGGATTTCCAGAGGAAGAATTGAAGACTGCGGGAATCATTTGCACCGCTCAGGTGATCCTGAGGACACAGAGAAACCTCCAAGTGGCCTCAACGACCCTCTCAAAGGATGCAAATGACCAGCTGTCTGCAAGGAAGATAAATCCTTCCATTCCCCACCATCCGGTCAGAGCTGAAGAAGCTTCTTGGATGAGAAGGGAAATGTCTTCAAAGAAAAAGGAAAAAAACAAAACAAGAGAAGTCCAGTTGCCTCTTTGGGAGAACTGTCAAGAGTTCTCTGGAATAGAGTTTAGTAACAAGGTCAGCCAATGAGAGCTGAATTGAAGGCTGAGAGAATCTGGGCCTGGTTTAATCCTCTGTTCTGGTGATTGGCACATAGTCACCCAGTCAGCTTTCATGCTTAAGGCGTTATTAGAACTCCCAGTCTCCTGGTGATTGGCACATAGTCACCCAGTCAGCTTTCATGCTTAAGGCGGGATTCTGGAACTCCCAGTCTCCTGGTGATTGGCACATAGTCACCCAGTCAGCTTTCATGCTTAAGGCGGGATTAGAACTCCCAGTCTCCTGGTGATTGGCACATAGTCACTCAGTCAGCTTTCATGCTTAAGGCGGGATTAGAACTCCCAGTCTCCTGGTGATTGGCACATAGTCACTCAGTCAGCTTTCATGCCTAAAACGGGACTAAAACTCCCAGGCTCCTAGTAACTGGACCAAATGTCACCCAGCTGACTGTCATGCCTAAGGGAGGGGAATAGAACTCCCGGTCTCCTGGTGACTGGCCTAAAGTCACCCAGTCAGCTTTCATGCTTAAGGCGGGATTAGAACTCCCAGTCTCCTGGTGACTGGCCTAAAGTCACTCAGTCAGCTTTCATGCTTAAGGCGGGATTAGAACTCCTTGTCTCCTGGTGATTGGCCCAAAGTCACCCAGCCAGCTTTCACACTTAAGGCAGGACTAGAACTCCCAGTCTCCTAGTTTCTAGCCTGAGGCCTTAACCTATGGACCAGAAGACACACTGAACCGCAAGCAACTTATCTTCTGAGGAGCTTCGGTGAAGGCAGCCACTCACCCAGCTGCACCCTGTGCTGTTTCTCCTCCTCGTTTCGAAGGAAGCTGTCGAGCGACTTCAAATCCGTCATGTAGTCAGCTTTTCCCGTGGGAGAGTTGTAGACGGTGGGCGAGGAGCGATATCTGGCTCTCATCCCGCTGCCGTCCATGGGCCCAAGGCTAGCGGGGTACATCAAGGGACCCGGAGAAGGGCTGAAGGGCGGCACCTAAACGGGACGGAACGAAAAAGCTGCAATCACCTATCGCAGGGGCGGCTAACCTTTTCGGGCTCCTGGGTCAAAAATTGCGTGTGTTAGGGTGCTCGTGTTAGCGTGCTAGCACCCAGAATGCAATGTGCCCCCCATGCTCCCTTCGCATGCACGCGCAATCCCCCCCACTGCCACCCCCTTAGCTGCATTGCGCCTCACAGCTGATTTTTCGGCTGGTTTGAGGCCTTTTTCGGCCTCCCAGAGGCTTTTCAGGATGAATAATAGGCCTGTTTCGTCACTTCCGGTATTACAGTGAGGTAAGTTTGCCTGCAGCTCATGTGCCGGCACAAATGGCTCTGTGTGCCACTTGTGGCACGCGTGCCATAGGTTCGCCATCACGGGCCTATCGGGAAGCCACCTTTTATTGACGTTCACTCCCATACAGGTAGTCCTCGATTCGCGACCACAATGGAGCCCCAAATTTCTGCCACTAAACGTGAAAGTTGCCATGTGAGTATTGCTTCCTTTTACTACCTTTCTTCCCACGTGTCAACTCATAAAACATTCCTATGCCTGTTTTCGAGTTGCCATAAACAAGGGGGGGAGGAAGTCTGAAGGGGCAGTATGGCAGGGGGTTGGACTGGATGACCTCCAAGGTCCCTTCCAACTCTGTTATTCTACGTTCTATTTTTTTTTAATAAATAATTTTTATTCTGAGTTTCAAAAAATTAAAAAAAGAAAAGAAACATATTCTCAATTTTGCAGCATTGTCATAATAGTATATATATCTATTAAGTGTCAATTAAGTTCATTTACTTCAAATATATCTATAACTTATTTGCTAAATCCTTATTTGTATTGTTATTAAGTTACAATAGTTATTTACTATTATGTATATGTAAATAATGTAGTTGGGTTGACAATATATAAACTACAAATATATATGTAGCTTTAAGGAAAAATACTGTATATCATGCTGTGTTCTGGTTGGTTGATTATGCTACAAGTTGCCATAAGAGGGAGCTATAGATCATGGTTTAATTCTCTTTTTCACTGAAGATCTCTCTTGATACTAATACTTACTGATTACGGACTGATACTGACTAACTTTGTTTATTTTGATATTCTGTTGATATCGAAGGATATATGTTGTATTATGGTTTGATATTTGTCTGCTGTAAAAGACGTGGAACCCGTAAGATGACTTTATAACTGGATACTTCTGGACTGTTAAAAACGTGTATGACATGGACTGTTTATTGGACTGTGCTATTTCTTCAAGTAAACATTAATACCACTTGTTTAACTCTGTGTGACTGTACATCTATTCATAACTGCTCTCATAAACCGTTTCCGTGTGCATCTCCTTTTTATATAAGGGTTACTCTGCACATATCCTAACAATTACTTTACATGTATACATGTCTATATACATATTCGTCCTTTTTCCTATTTCTTTAATCATTTTCACTATACTTCCATTTTACTCAACCATTTGTACCATATATTCCATATGGTGAAGAAGTCCCCTTCTTCCTTGTTTTTTTAATATCATGGTTAATCTAATCATTTCTGCGCATTGGTGAATTTGATTGATTACTGCCAAATCTGTGGGAACCGTTGTCGATTTCCAGTTTTGAGCAAATGCTATCCTGGCCGCTGTAATGATGTGTAATATTAAATGCTGATGCTTCTTGGGACTGACATTCCCAATAAGAAGGTCTCTGGGTTAAACTTAATATTTTGTTTTGTCAATTCTTCTAGCCGTGCCTGGATCTTAAGCCAGAACTATGTTCTATGTTCTAAGTACATTCCAGCATTATCTTAAAAAGTGCAGCAGTTTAAAACCAGAAGTACATTCCAACATTTATCTTACAAAGATTGTAGCTAGGCTGCCGGATCTTTTGTCCTTGAACACCCTTAATTGGAGAACGTGATTGATGACACCCAGCCTGTGAATGGGCTTAATTGGAGAATCTGATTTATGACACACCCAGGGGGAGACAGGGTCACAGGGGACTGTGAATTATGCCAGAGTTGGCTTAATGCCGGCATGTTGCTCCTACTAAATCAGTGATGGCTAACCTATGACACGCGTGTCACTCGTGACACGCCAAGGCACTTTGACTGACACGCCTGTTGGTGTGGGGAAAACCTGCACACTTAGAGGCTGCCTGTGCTCTGCTCCAATCCCTGCTCCCTGCTTGTTGCGTGGAGGCGTGGTGTCACCAATGCTGCCGCGAGATCTTTGCAGCAGAGAACCAGTTTTAACCGCCATCAACTGAGGTTTGTCCGTTTCATTACCTCAGGAACGCTACAGGAGGAAAGGAGATCCATGAGGTTCACAGCCCTGTAAGGTGGCCTTCCGATCCCCACATCCTGCACCTGCAGCCCTGAGACCAGGGAGACGAGTTTCACAGCCCTGTGTGATCACCCCAGCCCAGTCCGTCATAAACCAAATTATTGATATTTCTTGAAGTGACACACGACCCGAGGAAGGCTACACTTTTCCCTGATTTTCCACACACCAAGCTGAAAAGGTTAGCCATCACTGTACTAAATCTTTTGGATTCCTTTGAAGCTTGGCTCTGAGGCTCGTAAATTTAATTAGGGCAATCACCGGAACCCTGACATCACGGTTGTTAAGTGAATCTGGCTTCCCCACTAACTATTCTCAGGATCACTGCAACCATCATAAATACGAGTCAAAGCGTCTGAATTTTATTCACGGGATGAGGGGGATGCTGCAATGGTCGTAAGTGTGTGAAAAACTATCATTATGTTGCTTTTTTCAGTGCCGTAGCTTCGGTCACTAAATGAACTGTTGCAAATCGAGGACCACTTGTATATAATAGAAGGAAAATATGGGAATGCAGATGGGGAAAAAAGGGGGAAGAGTAAGACCTTCAGATTTCAAGGGTCTCAGTCTCGCTTAGCAACGGAGTTTCCGATCCCAATTCTGGTCGTATGACGAGGAACTACTTGTAAATGAAACCATAGTAAATGTCTATGGACATTTGTCCCAAAGGTGCATTTTTTTTCAGGCAACTGGACTTTCTTGTTTTTTTTCTTTGGAAGATGTTTTGCTTCTCATCCAAGAAGCTTCCTCAGTTCTGACTGAATGGTGGGCAATGGATGGATTGATACTCCTTGCAGACAGCTGGTCATTTGCATCCTTTTAGAGGGTCATTGAGGCCAGTTGGAGGGCAAAGATAAACCTCCAAGTGGCCTCAACGACCCTCTCAAAGGATGCAAATGACCAGCTGTCTGCAAGGAGTATCAATCCTTCCATTCCCCACCATCCGGTCAGAGCTGAAGAAGCTTCTTGGATGAGAAGGAAAATGTCTTCAAAGAAAAAGGAAAAAAACAAAACAAGAGAAGTCCAGTTGCCTCTTTGGGAGAACTGTCAAGAGTTCTCTGGAATAGAGTTTAGAAACAAGGTCAGCCAATGAGAGCTGAATTGAAGGCTGAGAGAATCTGGGCCTGGTTTATCTCTGTTCTGTGCTCCGCTCTAAAGTGAAAGAGAAACTAACTTGCTTACTTTGCCTGCTGAACTAAAGTGAAACTGAGGTTCTGTTTCTGAGCTCCTGAGTTGCTGCTGAAGCTCTGAACCTGTAACATGTCTGCTTCTGTTTGAGTTTGGAGAAAGTCTACGACTGGTACTGTAAAATTCACTTTATGTGTTTATAAAGAAGTGAAATGAAGCCGAAGCCTCAGCTGCGTTTCCTTTTCTGGCGCTGAATTTCCACTGCAATGCTCCGAACAAGAACCACAGCTAATAAATCCTTAGCTCTCTTACCTTGCTATAGCTGCTTCCTGGGGAGTAACTGGCCGCCGTGCCGTAGGACCCGCTGCTTCCTGACAAGGCCTGCAGCTGAGGGCTGTAACCGGAGATGCAGCCCGTGGCAAATTTGGGGCTGGTGCTGGGGGAGCGGGATGGGCTGTAGCTCAGGACGCTCTGCCCCTGGATGGGAGGGGAGGGAGGCGAAGGGGGCGTCTTCCTGGGCATCAACTCCCGGGGTGGCGTAGTCTGGACCGCTGGAATTAAAATCCCATTATGGAAGGTTGAAGAAAGAACAGCACACGGACAGACAAATTATAATTGTTGGTGTGTGTGTGGGGGGGGGAATAAAAATTAAAAGTTTCTGGAGGAAGGCAGAGCAGAAACGTTGGAGGTGATTTAAGAAACGTGGAATTTCAAGGACAGGTCGTCCTCAACTTACAAGGGTTTATTTAGTGGCCGTTCAAAGTTACGACGGCATTGAAAATTACGTGACTGATGGTTGTTTTTTGGGGGGGTTTTTACACTTACGACCGTTGCATAGTCGCGTGTTCAAAAGTCAGACCCTTGGCAACGGGTTCCTCTTTCAGTCAAGGAGAATAGAGCTGGAAGGGATCTTGGAGGTCAAGTAGTCCAACCCCCTCCTCTGGCAGGAGGCTTGATACCAGCAATGGCGAACCTTTTCGGCACCGAGGGCCCAAACCGGAACGTGTGTGCATGCCCGTGTGTGCTGGAGCCGGAAAGCCAGCTGGCCTGTTTTTGGCCATTTCGGGGGGCATTTTTAGGCTGTTTTCTGGGCTGTTTTCCAGGCAATTTCAGGCTGTTTGGGGGGCCATTTTCAGGCTGTTTTCTAGACCATTTCAGGCCATTTTTGGCCCGAAAAAAGGCCTGAAAGCAGCCTGAAAACCACCTGGAAAATGGCCTGGAAAAGGCCCCAAAATGGCCGTTTTGGGGGCTGTTTCCCGGTGCTCCGGCACCTGCAAGGACCAGCTGGCCGGCGCACATTTGCGTGCCAGAAACCAGAAGAGCGGCTGGCAACGGCGCCCACGCCCACAGAAAGGGCTCTGCGTGCCACTTCTGACACATGTGCCACAGGTTCGCCATCCCGGCCCTATAGAGAAGGGACTGTCCAGGCTCTTCTTAAAAACCCTCCAGGGATAGAGCCCCCACAACTTCTAGAGGCACGTGGCATCCCATTGGTCACGGGATGCAAAATTCAGACGCTGGCAACCAGTTCATATTTACAATGGTCGCGGCGTGCCGGGGTCAGGTTATCTGGCCTTGTCATGCGCCTGGTGGAGATTGACTCTGAGGGAGAGGAGGAACAGCCGACAGGGAGTGGAAGGGTGGTGGAGGAGGTGGTGGAGGAGGCTGGGGAAGGGCAGAGGCTGGCTGGGCAGTCAGAGGAGGACCCAGGCGCATCCCCTCTCCATCCTAGGGCACGCAGGGAGGAGCGGATAAGGGAGAAACGTGAGTGGTGTGGTCTACGGGGGGAGGAAAGGGCCCTGATCCCCTTCATGGGCTGCAGCTGTGACAACTGAATAAGAGGACGGACCTGCGTACTGGCGAACGCTGGGAACAAAGCGTGTAAATATCTCTAGTTTATGGTTCCTCTCTGAGTTTGGCGTCCTCCCCAGTGTGTGTTATCTGTGGACATCCTCCAGTCCTTTATCTTGTCTGGTTTGTGTTGCTTTTTTCCTTCTTCGTGTAACTGTTTGTGTGGGAGTGTTTTTTGTCTTCCGTCAAAAGATATTCGGAGCTTGGAAGCAAACTGAAGGAATAACAGGGGTTTTTCACTTGTTTTCTGTGACTCTGTTTTGTATCCCACCCTGGGCCAGCACAGCACTTGACCAGCAAAGTCACTGGAGAAGCCACATTCGCTGAACAGCCGTGTTACTAGCTTAACCAATGCAGTGATTCACTCAACAACAGGCTGGCTGGGGAATTCTGGGAGTTGAAGTCCACGAGTCTTAAAGTGGCCGAGGTTAGATTAAAAAAAGAACAAAGCCAAACAGGCCCCACCTGCGTTCTGCAACCCCAGCAGGGACTGTTGTCCAGGACTCATAACTAGGCTGGTGGGAGCCATGGTATACTTGAAGTACCTCCAGAAATCGAATAAGGCGTTGAGGCTGAACAAAGAAGCAAACCCAAGTTCTGGAAATGGAAACAAAACAAAACACGAAATTACAGTGAACCGTTAAAAGAAAAAAAGATCAGTTTGGTTGGGGATGGAAGGAAAATGCATTGTTAAGATAAGGTTGTGGGATCTTTGGTGCTCTCCGAGTTTGGTGGGTTTTTTGCAAGGCGTTTCATGATCCAATTAAGTAACACCATCAATGCAAGAGGGAGAAAGGACAAGGGGAAGAAAGGGAAGGAGAAGGAGGAGGAGGAGGAGGAAAAGGAGAGGAGGAGGAGAAGGGGGGGAGGAGGAGGAGGAGGAGGAGGAGGAGGAGGAGGAGGAGGAGGAGGAGGAGGAGGAGGAGGAGGAGGAGGAGGAGGGAGGAGGAGGAGGAGGAGGAGGAGGAGGAGGAGGAGGAGGAGAAGGAGAAGGAGAAGGAGAAGGAGAAGGAGAAGGAGAAGAAGAAGAAGAAGAAGAAGAAGAAGAAGAAGAAGAAGAAGAAGAAGAAGAAGAAGAAGAAGAAGAAGAAGAAGAAACAATAGCAACTGTGGGGTCCTTGGTGCTCTCTGAGCTGGGTGGTTTCCTTGCAGATATTTAATTACCCAACTAGATAACACCATCAGTGCTAGAAGTGAGGTTTGTAGAGGAGGAGGACTGTGGGAAAAAGAAGAAGGGGAAAAAGGAGGGGAAGATGAAGATGACAATGATGAAGGAGAAGGAGGAGGGGAAGAAGAGGAAGGAGGAGGAGGGGAAGAAAAAGGAGGAGGAGGAGGAGAGAGCGGAAGAAGAATAGAGGAGACGCTTCATGACCCAACTAGGTACCATCATCAAAGGGAAAAGGAGGAGGAAGAGTTTTCTTACAGACGTTTCATGACCCGACTAGTTAATATTATCAGTGCTAGAAGGGGATGGGGCTTGTGTCAAAGAGGAGAAGGAGAAGAGGAGGAAGAGGAGGGAAGAGGATGAGGAGAAAGGAGTAGGAAGGGAAGGAAGGAAGGAAGGAAGGAAGGAAGGAAGGGGAAGTCCTCTGAACTTGGTTGTTCTCTTGCAGACATTTCATGACCCAAGTAGGGAACATGACAGAAGTAGAAGGGGAGGTTAAGTTCTGTGTATATATTGGTGGCTTGCCCTGCCAAGGTTGGTGGGAAGGTCCTTGGGGATCCCTTGACAAAGCTGTTGCTTATTGTTCAATTGTTCATTTGAATTGATAGTCCCTCGACTGGGGCCTTGTTTACACCTCGGTGTTAACCTCTGCTTATCGGGACCTTGTTTGCTGGTGAGGAGGTTCGACCCTGAGCTACAAATATTATTTTCTCTGGGTGGGAGATAAGGTTAGTAGAAAGTCTGTGGAGACTCTCCATCATCCAGGTCGTAGCTGTCCCAAAGGTGCCTTGAGGGAACTGGACTGTCTGCTTTTTTCTTTTAAAGACGTTTCGCTTCTCCACCAAGAAGCTTCTTCAGCTCTGACTGGGGAACGGAAGGATTTCTACTCCTTGCAGATAGCTGGTCATTTGCATCCTTTTTAGAGAGTCATTGAGGCCACTTGGAGGTTTGTCTCTGTCCTCAGTTGTCCCAGAGGTGCTTTTTCAAGAGGCAACTGGACTTTCTTTGTTTTGCCTTGAAGACGTTTCGCTTCTCATCCCAGAAGCTTCTTCAGCTCTGACTGGATGGTGGGGAAGGGAAGGATTGACACTCCTTGCAGACAGCTGGTCATTTGCATCCTTTTTAGAGAGACGTTGAGGCCACTTGGTGGTTTGTCTGTGTCCTCAGGGTCACACCTGAGTGGTGCAAAGGGGTTTGGAGCAAAAGGACTGTGCAGTTCCAAGAAGGCTGCACATCTCTTGGCACCAACTCAGATGACCCTTAGGCAGATAAACCTCCAAGGGGCCTCAATGACTTGCTAAAAGGATGCAAATGACCAGCTTTGTCCGCAAGGAAGATAAATCCTTCTACTCCCTACCAGCCCAGTCAAGAGTTGAAGAAGCTTCTTGGGTGAGAAGCGAAACGTCTTCAAAAGAAAAAGCTAGCAGAAAGGGAATTTCGCCAGAAAATGAAGAGGGGTGGAGGGAACTTCAGGCTACCAGGTGTGTAACTAAAGTCAACACATTAGGCCGAGTGTAATAAGGATGGAAGGTAGCAACGTGGAAAGGAAGTCTTTCAAAGACAGCAACAGAGGACTGGCAACTTGCTTAAAACAAACGAACAAGCAAACAGAGACAAAGGCAGATATCTTAAGGCACTGAAATGAACCATCATTTTCTTGCTGGATACTTACCTACATACCAGACGATCCAGCACGAAATATTGTAATAGGAACTTATCAGTTTTCCAGACCTAGGACAAGAGAAAGGCACAGGTTGGCATTCTTATTTCTGTTTTTTTCAGACTTTCACAATGCCATAAGATAGTCCTTGACTTATGACAACGGAGACCCGAATTTCTGTCGCTAAACAAGGCGGTTATTAAGGGAATTGTGTCAAATTGATGCCCTGTGTTTTTTTTAACCGCCATTACGAAGCACAAATAGCTACAGTTGTTCAATGAATTAGATGGTCATTCCTTCATGGATAGAGCCCTAATTTTGATTATGTGACCTTGGGGATGCTGGGATAGTCGTAAGTGTGAGGACTGGTGGTAAGTCACCTTTTTCCCCCTGGTGTCGTTGTAACTTCAAACAATAAACGGTTGTTAGCCAGAAAATACAGGTAGTCCTTGACTTACAACCATAATGGAGCCTGCCATTATCAGGGTCGTAAGTCGAGGACTATATTTTCAGACAGTGATAAAACAAATCATGGTCGTTCAATGGAATCCACAGCCATTAAATCATCATGTGACTGCATGTCATAACTTGGGACAGTCATACACACGGAGGATAAAATATATGAAGAACCGTTGCAGGAACTGAGAACATCTACTTTATTGAAGAGGAACGTGGGGGCTCAGGGGCTAAGACGCTGAGCTTGTCGATCAGAAAGGTCGGCAGTTCGGCGGTTCGAATCCCCAGCGCCACGTCACGGAGTGAGCTCCCGTTCCTTGTCCCAGCTTTCTGCCAACCTAGCAGTTCGAAAGCAGGTTAAAAAGGTGCAAGTAGAAAAATAGGGACCCCTTTGGTGGGAAGGGAACGGCGTTCCGTGCGCCTTTGGCGTTGAGTCCTGCTGGCCACATGACCACGGAGACGTCTCCGGACAGCGCTGGCTCTTCTTCGGCTTTGTAACGGAGGTGAGCAGCGCCCCCTGGAGCTGGAAACGACGAGCACGTATTTGCGAGGGCAACTTTTACCTTAATGAAAAGCAGGACTGGGAGTGACATGATAGCAGCGTTCCAGTATCTCAGGGGCAGCCCTAAAGAAGAGGGAGTCAAACTATTCTCCAAAGCACCTGAGGGCAGGACAAGAAACAATGGATGGAAACTGATCAAGGAGAGAAGCAACTTAGAACTAGGAGAAATTTCCTAACCATGAGAACAATTAACCCGTGGAACAACTTGCCACTAGAAGTTGTGGATGCTCCCAACATTTTTTAGGAAGAGCAACCATTTGCCTGGAACGGTCTAGGGTAGTGTTGGCGAACCTTTTCGACATCGAGTGCTGAAATGGGAGCATGGGAGCGCATGTGTACACCAGAAACTGAAAGAGCAGCATGCGTACTCTTGGAAGCCGAGCTTCCGGTTTCTGGCGCTCCCGCGTGCATGAAGTAGCAACCGGCCGACGCGCATGTGCTCCCCAGAAACCGTAAGAGCAACAGGAGACGGCTGATGTGCTCGGAGAGAAGGCTCTGCATGCCACTTCCAGCATGTGTGGCAGTCATGCCCTTGTTGGAATCTGACTCTGAGGGGGAGATTGAGCAGCTGACAGGGAGTGGGAGTGTGGCTCCTGTGGGAGTGGAGGAAACTGGGGAAGGGCACACAGCCCGGCTGGGCATTGAGAGGAAGGCCTTCATCCTAGGGCAGGCAGGGAAAAATGGAGAAGGGAGCAAGGTGGCTTACGGGAGAGAAAAAGGCCCTGATCCCTTTCATTAGTTGCAGCTGGGAGAACTGGATATAAGTGGGGCGTTTGCACACAGCTCCTTGCTGGAAGCAAAGCGTGCATTATCTTGGTCAGGCTTACCTGGGTTTTAGCGTCCTCCCAACTGTGGGTGCTACGTTATCTTTGGAAGTCTGCAATTTATCATCCTGGTCTGTCGTGTTAAGTGGTTTGTGTTGGGTTTTTTAAATTTCTAATTATCTTTACTTTGGGTTTAGACTGCATTTCTGCCCTTCATAGACTGTTTTCTGAAGAGTTTGATATCCAGCCGAGGATAATTGGACATTGGGGGCCAAGCTGGAGGCAATAAAGGGAATTTATTCTACGTTGGTGACTTTTGTTATTTTTGTGTCACACCCTGGGCCGTCACAGTGGCGTAGGTTCACCATCACGGGTCTAGGGTCTCCTGCTTCAGCAGGGGGCTGGACTAGAAGGCCCCCGGGGTCCCTTCCAACTCTATTATTCTGTTATTCAGTCAAGCAAGCTCTCCAGCTTACATTTCCGTGTAGATCATGCCAGCGAGTGACAGGTTGAGAATCCCCCAGACCAAAAGGACTTTTCTGGCTTCCGTTTCCTTCCTCATCTTGATGGTCCTGTCAATCAGGCACTCGGGTGGATTTCGTTCCCCCTGCATTGTCTAGAAAGAAGAGGAAGAGAACATAAAATCGTTATTCCTTCCACTCGTATGCCGTCCCTTTGAGTACAGGTAGTCCTCGACTTACAATACATTTATGATTATGATTATTTGATAATAATAATTATTTGAAGCTACAACAGGATGGGAAAGTAGGGACTTAGGACCGTTTTTCACTCTTACGACCGTTACAGCCTCTCCATGATCTATTCTGACCTCGGCTTCCCCAAAAAGCACTAAGCAGACTCTTTGTCCTGGCAAAAAAAAACCTTTTATGAAACGAAGGTGAATTTCTTGCATTCGCATTCAGCCCTTTAAAGGCCTGGCAAACTGTCTTTCAAGGGTCTGATTAGGAGCACAGACCTCATCTCGCCTGGAGAGCTGCCAAGTAACTATTTCCAAACGCAGTGCTGACAAGGAAGGACTCAGCACAGAGACCTTGAGATGCACAGACAGATCTTCCCACGGCTGCAACCAACAAATGGTTTCCTGCAAAAGACCCCTCCCCTTTTGCTTCTTTTTTAATCCCTATGGGAGGGGCCATTCACCATCCACCTGTGGCCTTACTCCCTTGTTCCTTAGCTGTTCCCTTCTCCTGGCAGCTCTGTGCATGCGCACACTGGGAACAGGCTCCAGCTATTCTTCTGCCTCACTGATCTCCGACTCCGAAGGCAGCTGATAACTGTCGGATGGCCCTGGCCCCATCTCTGCCTCGTGTTCCTTAGTTGTTCCCTTCTTCTGGCAGCTCTGCACATGTGCGCACTTGGAACAGGCTCCAGCTGTTCTTCTGCCCCACTGAACTCCGAAGGCAGCTGATAACTGTCGGATGGCCCCAGCCCCATCTCTACCTCCGACGCAGAACCTTCGTCAGAGCCTTCCTCAGCCTCCATGACTGGCCCAGGTTCCTCCCCAACTTCCTCACTCTCCCAGTCTGCTGCCAGCTCCACTAGCCAGTGGTGGGGCCACAACACGATCATCGGATCAGAATTCAGATGCTTGGCAACGGACTCATAATTATGACGGTCAGTGTCCCTGGGGTTTATAGGGATCCCCTTTTGCGACCGCCTGATCAGCCAAGCGTTGGGGGACAAAAGAGAAAGAGAAGTTAGAAGAGTGACATGTTCTGTATTTACTGTAGGGAGTCCTCTTAGTGACAGTTCGAAGTTACAAGAGTATTGAAAAAAGTGACTTACGACCATTTTTCACACTTACGACCATTGCCGCATCCCTACAATCACGTGATTTACATTCGGATGCTTGGCAATGGACTCATATTTACAACGGTTGTAGCATCCCCCCTCCGGGTCCCATGATTCCCCTTTCGCTCCCTTCTGACAAACAAAGTCAAGGGCGAAGCCAGATTCACGTAACATTCACTTAAGAACTCTGACAAGAAAGTTCATAAAACGGGACACAATTCACTTAACAACTGCCTCGCTTGGCAACCCAAATTTTCAGGCTCAGTTGTGGGTCGTAAGTAGGTGAGTTACCTGTACTTCCTTTTTGTAGAAACCCTGTTTTGCATCAGATTCACTTAACAACTGGGCTACAATCGCAGCGATTCACTTCACCGCCATGTGCGAATAGGTAGCAATATAAATTTTCTAAATAACAATAAATCTATCTATATAAAAGCAAAATTCCACTCATGCATCATCACAAAATCTCCAGGACTGTACGCAAAGCCTACAAACTTGAAATTTGGCACGTAGGTTCCTCTTGGCTTCTAGGGGCTCACTAAGAAAGGAATTTTTGAAATGGCAATCGGAGCATTTAGAGTATTTCCATTATTATTAATTATTATTATTATTATTATTATTATTATTATTATTATTATTATTATTAACACGCTCTGATGCTAAGTTCTACTCCCCTGTCCCCACCTGAAATCTCTTCCCAAATGCAAAACACAGAGGAGTCTCAGTTTCAGAGCAGCAACCAGCTTTAGTGCAGAACAGTTGAGCCAAGCCGTGCACAGCCTCCTTGCTGTCTCCTCCTTGCTCACAGCAAATACTGTTTCAATTCCTGAACAGCCCTCAACTCTCACACACACATTGACAGGATGCTAGCCAGATGAATACTGATGGATGCTGGTAGGCAGAATTTTGCCCCCTGCCCCTTATTTTCCTCCCAACACTTAAGCCCTATCGAGCTAGTAAATAAATCAATCACCAACGTGGCGAGAATAGTTGCAAAAGTGGAGCAACCTCACTTTAACAAACTTCATACTTAACAACATAAATCGGGCTCCACTGTGGTGGTAAGTTGAGGACTAGCTGGGTTTGAGAGCGTTTCGCCTAAGTTGGGATCAACAGCGCCATCGTGAGGCTGCCCAGGGAAAAATCAATGAAATGAATGAATGAATGAATGTTATCTGAGTCAACGGGGAGGGGTTCCCTGTCCCCCCCCCGCACGCTCAGCCCCACAAAACCTAACCACCATTGTGCCTACCCCACGTTCACACGTTGCGCGCACGAAGACGCCAGATCGGATCCAAGCATGCCATCTCCCGCTGCAAAGACAAAACGCGGCGGCGCGTTTAGATGACGCAGGGCAGAATCGGGAGGACGCCTTTTAAGCGCGGCGTTGGGAAACGACGCCGTGGCGCGAGGGATCCTGGGAGTCGTGGTCCAACTCCTCTCGCGGGCGCCATATTGGGAGGCGGGGCTTCACGTGGATTAGCTTTTTTTAACCTCGTGGTGCCGGTCGGAGGGGGCTGCGGGGCTAGGAGATCCCCATTCCACACACACACATACGTCAAAACGGGGCGGAAAGAGCATGCGCGCTCCCGATAACGGAGGAGAAAAATACAATCAAGCGACACCCCCAAATTATCCCGCACCCTTCCTCTCGCTTACCAGCACGGATTCGCCTTCTTTGCCCGAACTGCGCCTGCGCAGCGAGATTTTCCTTCCTTTCCCCCCCACTCCACTTTTACGGGCAAGCGAGGAACGAGGACGCCGCGGCGAAGGCGGGCTTTGTTGTCGAGGCGACGGGCGCTTAAAGGGGAGATTTGTGGCCGTCCTCGTGATCACCGCCGATTGGTCGAGCCTCTCTGACGTTTTGGCGGCAGAATTTGAAAGGGTCAAATGCCTGCTGGGTTTGAGGCGATTTTTCTGATTTCCTCAAAATGTTTTATGAGGCGCTGAGTTTGGGATTTTAGCTGGATTCATGGAGAGGGAGGGTTCCAAGAGGAATCCACCCTTGTGATAGATCTTCAAGGAGTAGAATGCAAGCACAAAAGAAATAAACCATGGCTTGTCTAACCATGATAGCATTCATACAATATCTGTCAAGCCATCAATCCAGTTGAGGTTTACAATCACCAACTGGGTTTACTCAGACATGCCTTGTCTAACCATGATAATATTCACACAGTTCTAAAGTTCTGTCAATCCAATTGTGATTTACAACAAGCTGTGTTCACAAAGGACCTTAACCCTGGCTTCTTTAACAATATCATTCAGGCTATATTGACAGCCATTGATCCAATCATGCTTATAATCACAAGCTGAATTCATACTACAGGGTCTAGACCATAGCTTGTCTAACTATGATAGCATTCACAATGTCTGAAGCCATCCAATCATAGTTCAACCACAAGCTGGTTCACTCAGGACCTAAACCATGCCTTGTCTAACCATAATAGTGTTCACACAATGTCTGAAGCCATCAATCCAATGATGGTTTAACCACAAGCTGGTTCACTCAGGACCTAAACCATGCCTTGTCTAACCATAATAGTGTTCACACAATGTCTGAAGCCATCAATCCAATGATGGTCTAACCACAAGCTGGTTCACTCAGGACCTAAACTATGCAGGTCTAACCATAATAGTATTCACACACCATCTGAAGCCATCACCCCAATCATGGTTTGTCTACAAGCCAAGTTCACTCAATTCCTAAACCGTATGGCTCATATAACCACGATAGCATTCCCACAATGTCCAAATATAGCAATCCATCCGATTCATGTTTTCACATTGTGGTGGCTGGATTGTCCTAACAGGCTAAGCCCTAATTCACCCAGCAATGTTATTTATTATGACTGTGTCATCTGAATGTGACCACACCAACCCAGAAAATCTTGTGCAGCATTTTATGAGCTTGCACAAGTCCTAATGGCATGTTGCATGCCATGATACCATGATATGTCACTCCCCACTCCACAGACATGCATGCATTGCCTTGTCTTCCATCATTTGTCCTTGATTATGAGAACATGTCCCTTCATGTTTTTTCCAAACCCAGGGAATTATTTGCTCCTTCAGGTGACATGGATGGATATACCTCCATATGCCAATCAATCAATCAGAATAGAGCTGAAAGGGCCCTTGGAGGTCTTCTAGTCCAACTCCTTGCTCACGCAGGAGACCCGATCCCATTTCAGATAGGTGGCCATCCAGTCTCTTCTTAAAAATGGAACACCCACAACTTCTGAAGTTTAATTGTTCTCTCTTCCGGTTAATTGTTCTTCCTGTTAGGAAGTTTCTCCTTAATTCCAGGTTGCTTCTCTCCTTGATTAGTTTCCACCCATGGTTTCCTTTTGACAATGATGTTATCCATTCAGTTGTATCCAACTCTTGATGATCCTATAGACCAGGTATTTCCATGTATTTTGATCTTGCAATGCTTCTTTGAGTTGTTTTCTGCTCTGGCTGGTGTCAGCTTTGATGGTGCCGACCTCCTTTGACCACTAATTCTTCCAGGCAAAATTGCTTTCTCCAGTGAATTCCTCTGCATGATGTGGCCAAAATAAGTTGAGACGCAATTTCGTGATTTTGCCTTCCAATAATACGTCTGGTGTTATGCATTCCAGAGCTTGCTTGTTAATCGCCTTTGCTGTCCAAGTGTGGAAGTGTGGGAGTCTTCAATAGCACCAACAGCTCAAATGATTTTCTTCCTGTCTTCCTTTCTTAAGGTCCAACTTTCACAACCATAGGTAGCTACCGAGAACATCATGTGGGCTAACGTGTGTTTTGGTTGCCAGGCTGAAGTCCTTTGTCTTCCAGCAATCATGCAACAATCCATATGCAACAATTTGTTTGTAAAGTGCATTCTTCACTTCCAAAATTGCTACAAGGTGTGATGGCCACTAAGACGGCCATTTTAAGAGGAGATTGAATACATTCATTGGTGACAGGCCCCACAGTATTAGCGTACTTTTAGATTGGGGCCAGCCAAACTTCAACTATAGGAGAACAACCGTAAGGAGAGAGATGGATCTCCATCTTCTTGTCAACATCTGCAGGTATCAAGTAAGGAGAAACCAAACCTGAACTAGGATAGGTGTTGGCCTGATCCAACAAACCTGTTCCTAGGTTTTCTGAACATCTTTCCCACAAGACAATGTTGTGGGCCATCATCTTGGGCAGCTTGTAACTAGAGATGGGATAAATTCATGAAGGAACGGTCAATTGGGCCTTGAAGACTCCATACTACGTCTAGGTTGGGGGCATCATTTCTCCAAATAGCAGCTGTAGAAGACCAACAGTGGAAGAGAGAGATGGGTCTCCATCTCCTGGTTGAGAACATCTCAAAACCCCCTGCGAAAAAGCAGATTTACAGATTAACAGAGTTGGAAGGGACCTTGTAGGTCATCTAGTCCACCCCCCGTCTACACCACAACTTCCGGAGGCAATTTCTGTTCCATTGGTTGATTGCTCTCATTGTCAGAAAATTCTTCCTTATTTCTAAGTTGAATCTCTCCTTGATCAATTTCCATCCATTATTCCTTCTCTGGTCTTCAGGTCCTTTGGAAAACAGGTTGACCCCTTCCTCCTCTCTGTGGCAGCCCCTCAAATATTGGAAGGCTGCTATTCTGTCTCCCCTGGTCCTTCTCTTCACTAGACTAGCCAGGCCCAGTTCCTGCAACCATTCTTCATAGGTTTTAGCCTCCAGCCCCCTAATCCTCTCTTCACTCTTTCTAGAGTCTCAACCTCTTTTTTATAGTGTGGTGACCAAAACTGGATGCAGTACTCTAGGTGTGGTCTTACTAAGGCTTTGTAGAGTGGTATTAGTACCTCACTTGATCTTGATTGTATCCTTCTGTTAATGCAACTTAGGGTTGCATTGGCTTTTTTGGCTGCTGCCGCACACGGCTGGCTCCTTAGTTGGGCAACTTAGCTGGACAACTTTAGCTGGTTGTCCACTAAGACTCCAAGATCCCTCTCACAGTTACTGCTACCCAGCTGGATCTTGACCCGTTCCAGCAATGATAATCTTCTGATACCCAACAAGTTCATTACAGCATCGCAAAACACAACAAGTCCATTACAAACTCCAAAAGTTAGACAGGCTATTCAAAGAAAGCTTGGTGGTCTCCACAGTTACAAGAATGCTCCAGAACCAAGGTTCTAGGTCTTGCAGATCACAGCTTGGGAAACTGGGCGTGTCAACACAATCCGTTGCTTGGCCACTGGACCGCTTGCTGCCTTGGTTCCCATTTTCTCGGGAGCCTTTATTTGACATTTTCTGCAAAGCAAGGTTTTTCTCTGATGGCTTTTCCTTTTCTTTATTCCTGGTGGCATTATTCCGACAAAGGGCATATGGTCTCCGACCCCCGCCAGGAAATCCCTTGTGAGGAGGAAGAGGAGGAAGATGAAGAAATTTGTTGGTTCCTGGGAGAGATGCTGCTTTTTTACTGTTTGGCTGTCCTCGTTCTAAAACTCGGTTCCCTCGGGGCAAAGAGGGTAAGAGTTGGTGATTCGTTGTATTGTGTTATTTGAGGAGAGGACCTCAAGCGATTAAAAAAACAACCTTCCTTGAAACAGCGCGGCTGTGTTATGCCCATAACAGACAACCAAAACATCCAAAAAGATTCATGGAACCAGTCCTCAAAAGCTAAAATCTGCTGGTATGGTTGCAGGAACCTACAGATAGACTGCTCCTGCACGTGAAGCCTGATGTGATGACGCAACGGGGCACGACACAAAGGCAACACAGTCAGATAATCAGTAGAGTCCTTTTATTAGCTCCAAGTTTTCCCCCAATGTCCTGATTACCTTCTGGCTGCAATAAAACTCTCCCAAGAACAGCCTTTGGCTGCAGGGAATCGAGTCCAAAACGTGGTCAACAAAAGCTGTAACTATAAGTCCAATCAAGGCAAGATGAGGTAATTAGTCAGGAGCAAGAATTCCAGACATAAAGGCGTGGCAAAACTCACATGGTTGGGAAGACACCAGGAACACAGATAACTAAAGTCAACACAAGATAAACTCATGGTTGCTCCCAGCGGCCGCCGCATTCAGCATGCATTTCTTTTAAACTCTCATTCCCAGCTGTGGCTAATGAAGGGGATCAGGGCCTTTTCCTCCCCCATAAGCCACGCAATCCACGTTACTCCCTTCTCCATTCCTCCCTGCGTGCCCTAGGATGAAGAGGGGGTGGGCCTGGGTCTTCCTCCAAATTCCCTCTCCCTTGTTCTACCTCTTCCTTGCTCTGCCCAGTTGGACTTTGCCATTCCCTAGTTTCCTCCACAGCCGACGGAGCCACACTCCCACTCCCTGTCAGCTGTTCGTCTTCCTCCTCGGATTCAGACTCCGACAGGGGCATGACACCTCCTCGTGATAAGCTGAAAACAACACAGGTAGTCCTGGACTTAACAGCTGCAGCGATTCACTTAACAAGGGTGGCAAGAAAGGTTGTAAAACGGGAAAACTCACTTAACAACAGCCTTGCTTAGCAATCAACATTTTGGAGTCAATTGTAAGCCAGGGACTACCATATTTCCCTGAAAATAAGACCCTGTCTTATATTTTTTTTGCCACCCAAAAAGGGAGTAGGTCTTATTTTGGGGGGACGTCCTCCACTGACTCACCTCACATGTCGTGCTTTTCCCCCAGCCTCCTTTTCGCTGTAGGGACAGATAACAGATAACAAATAATCAGAGTTGGAAGGGACCTTATAGGTCATCTAGTCCAACCCCCCCACCCAAGTGGGAGACCCTACACCATTTCTGACAAATGGCAGTCCAATCTCTTCTTGAAAGTCTCAAGTGATGAAGCTCCCACAACTTCCGAAGGCAACTTCTGTTCCGTGGGTTGATTGTTCTCACTGTCAGAAAGTTTCTCCTTATTTCCAGGTTGAATCTCTCCTTGTTCAGTTTCCAGCCATGATTCCTTGTCTGGCCTTCGGGGTGCTTTACAAAATAGCTTGACCCCCTTCCTCCTCTCTGGGGCAGCCCCTCAAATATTGGAAGACCTCTATCATGTCTCCCCTGGTCCTTCTCTTCCCTAGACCAGCCAGGCCCAGTTCCTACAACTGTTCTTCATATGTTTTAGTCTCCAGTCCCCTCATCATCCTGGTGGCTCTTCTCCGTACTTTTTCTAGAGTCTCAACCTCTTTTTTATAGTGTGGGGACCAAAACTGAATGCAGGACTCTAGGTGTGGTCTTACTAAGGCTTTATAGAGTGGTATTAGGACCTCCCTTGATCTGGATTGTATCCCTCTGTTAATGCAATTTAGGATGGTCTTACTAAGGCTTTATAGAGTGGTATTAGGACCTTCAGGAACCACTTCTTCTGCAGCCGGAAAAGCTTTCCCAAAGGACTCTGCATCCCATAACTGAGCTCTGGATTGATCCAGAGTTTTGTTATTAACTACAAAGGCGTTCAGGAAAGCCTTGCCAGCTGCAGAAGAAATGAGCCAGCAAGGCAGGTGTCGGGGTGTGCGAGGCCTGGCTACAACTGTCCCAAGGGAAGTAGTAGGGGCAGCTCCACCCCTCCACCCTCACCCTACCTTAATTTTTACCTGTGCACTCTGGAGTGGGCAGGATCTTAATTAGGGCTTATTTTGGGTGCACCTGTAAAAATCAAGCCGGGACTTACTTTTAGGGGAGGTCATATTTTGAGGGAAACAGGCTTCCTGTAGACAAATTTTGACGTCTCCCAAAGGGAACTACTATGGCTTCCAATTTCACATTGGGACCCGGTTCAAATCCATAAGCCGTGTTCACACAACACGCTAAGGTCATAGTTAATGGAACAATGGCTTGGAATGTTGCGTGAACGCAGCCTATGGTTCTTCAACACCCCCTTATCCTATGTCCACATGACCCTGATCCTTAAACTCTGAATGAATCAACCATCAACAATGTGATCTGTTTTTCGCCTATGCAGTTTTCCCGTTCCTTTCAAAATCGATAACTCAAAGTTTCCATGTTTCCCGCCGCAGTTTTTCCTGAAACAACCTTGTGGAACTCTGTCTTGCAACTGGAAGGTCCATTCGAAAGGTAAATAACTACGTTTCTCCGAGCATCACACCAAGGTTGTCCCAACCTTGTCAACTTTTAAGACCTGTGGACTTCAATTCCCAGAATTCCCCAGCCTGCCTGCCAGGCAGGCTGGGGAATTCTGGGGATTGAAGTCCACGAGCTAAGTTAAAACTTTAACAAGGTTTCTACCAACTTCTACCAACTTTCAACTTCTACCCAAAAAAAACAATGCTATAGGGCACTGCACACCAGAACAACTAGACACAAGGACGGTTTTTTCCCCACACGCCATCCCTCTGCTAAACAAATAATTCCCTCAACACTGTCAAATTATTTAGTAAATATTCTTCTTCTCATCTTTCCTATTACCTAACTCCTTTTCTACTTATGAACTACAACTTTGTTGCTTGTATCTTTACGATTGATATTCTTTTATTTAGTTTCCTAGTACGGTTTAATGTTGATTCTTATCACTAAGTGTTGTATCTTCTGGTTTATGACGAATGTATTTTTAGGGTGATGATGATCATGATTTATCACATATTATAGCTTTTATGTACAATGAGACCTTATGCATTGAAGACAAATTCCTTGTGTGTCCAATCACACTCTGTTGAATTCTACTGTATAGTACAGTGGTCTCCAACGAGTGGGCCAGGGACCACTGGTGGTCCACGAGAAAATTTGGATGGTCCGCAGAGAAATGTCCCCCCCAAAGCAATTAATCCAGGCTGCGTGGGAACACAAGGCTTGCGTCGCTTGCATTGTGAACACCACGAGGTAGTGAGGGAGGAGGGAAAAGGCGGAGGGGGAACTTGCCTCATGCGCCTGGCCTGGCCACTGGGCTGCTTCTTTCTGCTTCTTTCTTCTTCTGCTTTTGGCTGCACACAATGAAAGCAGCCAAAGTCTCTTTTCTCTCCCCAAACTCCACCAGAAACGAGTCTTTGGGACCCTGCAAGGCCTCCTGCTCCAAGAGGCTGCAAAGACTCATTTCTGGTGGAGTTTGGGGAGAGAAAGAAAGACTCTGCTGCTTTCCTTGCATGAAGCCAAAAGTCGGATCTCTCTTTCTCTTTTTCTTTCTCTTTCTCTTTACCTCTCTCTCTCTCTCTCTCTCCCCCGCCCCGAGAACAGAGCTGGAGACGGTATCCTGTGATCCCAAATAAAGAACGATCGATCGGTAGGAAAACGGGGTGGAGAATTTTGCTGCAGACATTTCTGGGGATTTTCCTGGTGTGAGAAAAATCACACAACACAACTGGAGAAAGTAAACAAGAGATTTATTATTAAGCTTTTGCAAAAGGGAATTCCACTCAGAGCAGAAGGCATCTTTCCCAGGAAGGCTGGGGAATATATATACAGGTTCAGATATTCCCCTTTCCTGGGTTCACAATCTATCCAACTACGTAAGTCCTTATGCCAAACCCATTCGTATCACCTGTTTCCCTTTCTTTGGAAACCACCCTTGTTCTCATGGCATCTTCCTGTAATGTTCTTCTGAACACAATGGATCATTATTCAGTTCCGTTCAGGTCTGAATGATCCTAACATCAGCCAAGGAACATGACATTTTACTTCAGAACACAACAACATAACAAGTTACAAAACACTATTTGTTTGTTAGATACAGTTTTATATAACCAGTAATCATTCTAGAAGGTCACATCTTGAACAAAAATGGAGTCCCTTTGATTCTATGCTTTTGTAGGTGTAACAGGCAAATATATACATATATATATATATGGTAGTCAGCTTTGTTCAGGTATTTTCCCATGTCATTATAGTTGTGCTTTTAAAATTGTAGGCGCAACGTTTTCGCAGAATCTCATCTGCCATCATCAGGCTTCTGTATTGTGTTCGTCTGTGAGTCAGACTTTCACAGCTGTTTCTGTTTTAAATTTGGGGCTAGTCTACTGCTGTGCCAGAATGTTTTTTTCTTCACCCTGATTGGTTGGGAGTCTTGGTCTGTGTTTATTGGTCTTGGAGTTTGCTGTGTTCTGCTTGATGGGTTTCTCTGATATCTTCTGTCTGTTTTTTGGCTCTTTTTGTATCTTGATTGGCTGGCAAGCATTGTGTTACTTTATTGGAGGCCTTTAGTGCAGCTTGGCTTCGGGTAAATGGACGGCTATCATTAGTTAGGAAGCTGGGTTTCATCTGGGTGCCTGGTTGGGGTGTGTTTGAGCTGGAGGTATCAGGGGGATCTGTTTGTGCCCAGGTGTTTGCCTGGCTTGTGGTGTGAGAATTTTTTTGTTTGTGAGTGCAGGCTTCCAAATGATTGACAGTCTGGTGGAATCATCTCTTCTATTCATGCTTTCAGGTCTTTTTTCACACCCCAACCAGGCACCCAATACAGAAACACAATGTTGCCAGCCAATCAAGACAAAAAAAATGCTACAAAACAGACAGAAGATATTAGAAACCCCAATCAAGCAGAACACAGCAAACTCCAAGACCAATAAACACAGACCAAGACTCCCAACCAATCAGGATGAAGAAAAACCATTCTGGCACAGCAGTAGGCTAGCCCCAAATTTAAAACTGAAACGGCTGTGAAAGTCTGACTCACAGACGAACTCAATACAGAAGCCTGATGATGGCAGATGAGATTCTGCTGAAACGTTGCTACAACTTTAAAAGCACAACTACAATGACGTGGGAAAATACCGAACAAAGCTGAATGCCATATACATACATACATACATACATACATACATACATACATACATATAATTTCCACATATAACACCCAGGGTCTCTGGTCCGCGGGATTTAAAATGATGAGTTTGGTGGTCCAAAAGGTTGGCAACCCCTGGTGTAGTACACTGAAGATGGTATTTAATTTCATTGTACTGGGACAATAAAGTAAACAAGACCCTCCCTCTGCAATTTGTCTCTTTTTTTCTGCCCCCCCCCCCGGCTTTCAGGCGGCCAAGGGTGCAGCTGCCAATGTCACTGCAAGATCACCCTCTGCGGCCTGTTCAGGAAGGTCTTTGGGGGCAAAGGAAATGGAGAAGCCGGGGACCCCGTGGCCTCGCCCCCTGTGAAAAGACGCCTGAAGAAGCGCCTCTCCCTGCTCAGTCAGCAGACCTTCTGCGACAGCGACTCCTCCGGCACCGGCAGCCCCGATTCCCAGCTGTCCACCTGGAAGTGGAGCCAGACGGGTGATAGTGTCAGCCTGGCCAGCCGGATGAAGAAGAAACCGCGGGCGGCCAAAGCCCCCGGGACCCCGAGACCGCCTGGATGAGGCAGCAGCCCTGCCTGCGTTGCAAAGCCAAGCGGACGCGCGAGTGGCTGATCCGGCACTTCTACAACCAGGAGCCGCCCTCGTAAAGCAAGAAAAACTGAGGCCCGGTCAAAGGGGCCCTTCGGGGACACCCCCTCCCTCCCTCTGTGCTGGCCAAGTCACTTTTGGAGGGGGCACCTTGCAGAGGTGGCTTGGTGACCCTGCTGGGATGGAGCGACCGACATAAACCGTGTCAATAAAAGATAGAGATGCCTTGTAAGTTAATGGTGGTGTTTTTGAGACAGCTGCAAAGGTGTGGGTTGGTGAACGTACATTGGGGGTCTCCAGACATGGTCACTTTAAGACTTGTGGACTTCAACTCCCAGAATTCCCCGGTCAGCCATACAGGAAGATGTGAGGACTTCAACTCCCAGAATTCCCCAGTCAGCCACACAGGAAGATATAAGGACTTAAAACTCCCAGAATTCCCCAGTCAGCCATACAGGAAGATATAAGGACTTAAAACTCCCAGAATTTCCCAGTCAGCCATACAGGAAGATATAAGGACTTCAACTCCCAGAATTCTCCAGTCAGCCACACAGGAAGATATAAGGACTTAAAACTCCCAGAATTCCCCAGTCAGCCATACAGGAAGATATAAGGACTTCAACTCCCAGAATTCTCCAGTCAGCCATACAGGAAGATATAAGGACTTAAAACTCCCAGAATTCCCCAGTCAGCCACACAGGAAGATATAAGGATTTAAAACTCCCAGAATTCCCCAGTCAGCCACACAGGAAGATATAAGGACTTAAAACTCCCAGAATTCCCCAGTCAGCCATACAGGAAGATATAAGGACTTCAACTTCCAGAATTCCCCAGTCAGCCATCCAGGGAGATTTGAGGACTTCGACTCCCAGAATTCCCCAGTCTGGCTGAGGAATTCTGGGAGTTGAAGTCCACAAGTCTTAAAGTGGCCCACGTTAGGAGTCTTCTGATGTACAGTGTCTGATTTTACAATGGTCTATTTACACTGCAGGGTCCTTAATCTTGCTGGCCTGGCGTCACATTCATTAGATGCGACGCAAACATTTGGTTTTTAAAAGTGCTGCTAGGCTGCGAGATTCCGTACCCGCCTGGCCTTGAAGTGGGTGTGTACATGTGTTTTGTGGGTGTGAATTTCCCAGCCAGACCCCGTTCAAGGCCCGACAGGCTGTGAACGGTGGCAGCTGTACAGCATATGCCTGAGAAGGTTTAAGCTCAGGGTTTAGTTAAATAAACTGAACAAACTTTCTCATTGGAAAAGAATGCCAACACATCCCGAAGGTTCTTCTTGCATTTATTAGAAGTCACATTGTGCATCGTTCTGTTGTCCCCAATTCGGGTCTGAGCCTGGTGCCAAAGCCAACACCAGACACGAGGTGCAGGTTTTCTGATTGCTTTTTATTGGAGTATACTCCAAGGAAAAGGGCTCCTGGTCAAAAGGCCAAGAGCCCAGAACAAAGGATTGAGTAAGTTTTATACATTTGTCACTAAAGGAGAAGGTGGGACAAAGCGAGATAATAAGAAATATCATCTAATAAACATTTTAGTAATAATTCTACAATTGGTTCTACTGGTCTCTAGCTATCCCTATTCCCAAGTCTTGGCTAATGAATGCCCTAGGAATTATCTAATACACATTTGATTTGCTGCAAGCCATCTCTATCCCTAACTGTTAGCTGAGATCTGCAAGTTGGTTAACTTGTGTTACTTTTCTCAGCTTTCCAATTAGCTAGGATTGTTACAAGATTTACACATGGGCTGCATTTGCACACTTTTCTGCGCTGTGGCTTGTTAACTATAGTTGATTCCATTCCAAATAGAAACTGTAAACCACAATAGTTCTGAGCCCATTAAACCCAAACAAAACCAGCCACATTGTTGTTTAACGTGATGCATAATCCTTGCCAGTGTGTTTCTTTCATCAGAGCACAGAAAGGCCTCATCCTGCCTATATGTCATTTTGCAATTGAAATCACTTCGTTTGCTCTTTCTTCCCAGTGGAAATTCACAGGGCTGCTGTCTATATTAGGGGGTCTTCAAACTGGGCAGCTTTAAGACTTCGGGACTTCAACTCCCAGAATTCCTCCTCCAGTCATCTTAGCTCAGGAATTCTGGGAGCTGGAAGTCCACAAGTCTTAGAGGGGCCAAGTTTTGAAGACCCTTGGTCTAAACACTTGGCTTAGCCACAGTTTCCCATTCTTTGCACATTTATCTGCTGAGCTGCTTCAAGCATACTCAGTTCTGAACAACAATATTAACTGGGTCAAAAATAAAATATGAAATGTAGAACTGTAGACTCACAATAACACAAGACACTATTAGAACCTACCCCAGAATGAAGGGAATTTGGATCCAGCAGGAAGGATCAAAAACAATGCTCAGGCCTTCAAATAATGATTTAAAAAGCCAGATCTTTTCAAAACTCAGTAATGGAGGAGATAAGCTGATATCTAAAGCAGCATTTCTCAAAATTAGCCACTTTAAGATGGGTGGACTCCAACTCCCAGAATTCCCTAGCCAGCCATACTTTAAGATGGGTGGACTTCAATTCCCAGAATTCCCCAGCCAGCATGCTTTGAGATGGTGGACTTCCACTCCCAGAATCCCCCAGCCAGAAGGCTTTGAGATGGGTGGATTTCCACTCCCAGAATCCCCAGCCAGCAGGCTTTGAGATGGGTGGACTTCCACTCCCAGAATCCCCCAGCCAGAAGGCTTTGAGATGGGTGGACTTCCACTCCCAGAATCCCCAGCTAGCAGGCTTTAATACAAATGGACTTCAACTCCCAGAATTCCCCAGCCAGCAGGCTTTGAGATGGGTGGACTTCCACTCCCAGAATCCCCAGCCCAGGCTTTGAGATGGGTGGACTTCCACTCCCAGAATCCCCAGCCAGCCAGGCTTTGAGATGGGTGGACTTCCACTCCCAGAATTCCCCAGCCAGCAGGCTTTGAGATGGGTGGACTTCCACTCCCAGAATCCCCAGCCAGCAGGCTTTGAGATGGGTGGACTTCCACTCCCAGAATTCCCCAGCCAGCAGGCTTTGAGATGGGTGGACTTCCACTCCCAGAATTCCCCAGCCAGCAGGCTTTGAGATGGGTGGACTTCCACTCCCAGAATTCCCCAGCCAGCAGGCTTTGCTTTAAGATGGGTGGACTTAGATGGTGGACTTCCACTCCCAGAATTCCCCAGCCAGCAGGCTGAGATGGGTGGACTTCCACTCCCAGAATGCTTTGAGATGGGTGGACTTCCACTCCCAGAATTCCCCAGCCAGCAGGCTTTGAGATGGGTGGACTTCCACTCCCAGAATTCCCCAGCCAGCAGGCTTTGAGATGGGTGGACTTCCACTCCCAGAATCCCCCAGCCAGCAGGCTTTGAGATGGTGGACTTCCACTCCCAGAATTCCCCAGCCAGCAGGCTTTGAGATGGGTGGACTTCCACTCCCAGAATTCCCCAGCCAGCAGGCTTTGAGATGGGTGGACTTCCACTCCCAGAATCCCCAGCCAGCAGGCTTTGAGATGGGTGGACTTCCACTCCCAGAATTCCCCAGCCAGCAGGCTTTGAGATGGTGGACTTCACTCCCAGAATCCCCAGCCAGAAGGCTTTGAGATGGTGGACTTCCCTCCCAGAATCCCCAGCCAGCAGGCTTTGAGATGGGTGGACTTCCATCCCAGAATTCCCCAGCCAGCAGGCTTTGAGATGGGTGGACTTCCACCCCAGAATCCCCAGCCAGCAGGCTTTGAGATGGGTGGACTTCCACTCCCAGATTCCCAGCCAGCAGGCTTTGAGATGGGTGGACTTCACTCCCAGAATTCCCCAGCCAGCAGGCTTTGAGATGGGTGGACTTCCACTCCCAGAATCCCCCAGCCAGCAGGCTTTGAGATGGGTGGACTTCCACTCCCAGAATTCCCCAGCCAGCAGGCTTTGAGATGGGTGGACTTCCACTCCCAGAATCCCCAGCCAGCAGGCTTTGAGATGGGTGGACTTCCACTCCCAGAATTCCCCAGCCAGCAGGCTTTGAGATGGGTGGACTTCCACTCCCAGAATTCCCCAGCCAGCAGGCTTTGAGATGGGTGGACTTCCACTCCCAGAATCCCCAGCCAGCAGGCTTTGAGATGGGTGGACTTCCACTCCCAGAATTCCCCAGCCAGCAGGCTTTGAGATGGTGGACTTCCACTCCCAGAATCCCCCAGCCAGCAGGCTTTGAGATGGGTGGACTTCCACTCCCAGAATTCCCCCAGCCAGCAGGCTTTGAGATGGGTGGACTTCCACTCCCAGAATCCCCCAGCCAGCAGGCTTTGAGATGGGTGGACTTCCACTCCCAGAATTCCCCAGCCAGCAGGCTTTGAGATGGGTGGACTTCCACTCCCAGAATTCCCCAGCCAGCAGGCTTTGAGATGGGTGGACTTCCACTCCCAGAATTCCCCCCAAGCTTTGAGATGGTGGACTTCCACTCCCAGCCAGCCAGGCTTTGAGATGGGTGGACTTCCACTCCCAGAATTCCCCAGCCAGAAAGCAATTTGAGATGGGTGGACTTCCACTCCCAGAATTCCCCAGCCAGAGGCTTTGAGATGGGTGGACTTCCACTCCCAGAATTCCCCAGCCAGCAGGCTTTGAGATGGGTGGACTTCCACTCCCAGAATTCCCCAGCCAGCAGGCTTTGAGATGGGTGGACTTCCACTCCCAGAATCCCCCAGCCAGAAGGCTTTGAGATGGGTGGACTTCCACTCCCAGAATCCCCCAGCCAGCAGGCTTTGAGATG
This sequence comes from Notechis scutatus, assembly GCF_049901735.1. Taxonomy (NCBI): domain Eukaryota; kingdom Metazoa; phylum Chordata; class Lepidosauria; order Squamata; family Elapidae; genus Notechis; species Notechis scutatus. The sequence goes on along the minus strand of NC_142014.1, from coordinate 80,706,876 downwards.
GGTGGACTTCCACTCCCAGAATTCCCCAGCCAGCAGGCTTTGAGATGGGTGGACTTCCACTCCCAGAATTCCCCAGCCAGCAGGCTTTGAGATGGGTGGACTTCACTCCCAGAATTCCCCAGCCAGCAGGCTTTGAGATGGTGGACTTCCACTCCCAGAATTCCCCAGCCAGAGCTTTGAGATGGGTGGACTTCCACTCCCAGAATCCCCCAGCCAGAAGGCTTTAAGATGGGTGAACTTCAATTCCCAGAATCCCCTATCTAGCAGGCTTTAATACAAACGGACTTCAACTCCCAGAATCCCCCAGCCAGCTTTTTAAAAGATGTCTGGACCTGAACTCAACCTCAACTTCTCGGGCTGGGGAATTGTGGGAGTTGAAGTTTTCCCATCTTAAAATGGCTGCCATTGAGAAACACTGGCCGTAAGTCACATTTCCCCCCCCAGTGCTGTTGTAACTTAGAATGGCCACTAAGTGAACCGTTGTAACCTGCCTATATTTGATCAACCAACAAGAGCAAACTCAGCCCTCTGCCCCTGTTCCCCTGGCCCAGAGGAGGCTCAGCTTGAGAGGGTCCTGTGGCCCAGGGGGATCCCGTCTCCCCCTTCAGCATTCAGAAGGGACCTGATAGCCCCCTCCCAGCATTTGAGGGGCTGCCCAGAGAAGAGGGCCCCCCACTTCTCCTCCAAAGCCCCCGAAAGCACGAAAAAGGAACAACAACGGAGGGAAACTCCTCAAGGAGAGAAGCAGCCGGGAATGAAGGAGGAACTGCCTGACAACAATGAAGCAGTGGAACTCCTTGCCACCAGAAGTTGTGGGTGCTCCATCACTGGGGGCGGGTTAAGAAGAGACTGGACAGCCATTTGTCTGGAATGTCGTAGAGTTTCCTGCCTGAGCAGGGGGTGGGACTAGAAGACCTCTAAGTTCCATTCCAGCTCTTTTATTCGGCTCTTCTTTTTCCTTCCTTTCCTTCCTTCCCCTTCCTACCTTTCCTTCCTTCTTTATTTCCTTCCTTATTTCCTTCCTTCCTTCTTCCCTCCCTCCCTTCCCTTCCTTCCTTTCCTTTCCTTCTTTCCTTCCTTTCCTTCTTTCCTTCCCTTCCTTCTTCCCTCCCTCCCTTCCCCTTCCTATCTTTCCTTTCCTTCTTTCCTTCCTTTCCTTCTTTCCTTCCCTTCCTCTTCCTTTCCTTTCCTTCTTCCCTTCCTTCCTTCCTTCTTCCTCTCCCTCCCTTCCCCTTCCTATCTTTCCTTTCCTTCTTTCCTTCCTTTCCTTCTTTCCTTCCCTTCCTCTTCCTTTCCTTTCCTTCTTCCCTTCCTTCCCTTCCTTCTTCCTCCCTCCCTTCCCCTTCCTATCTTTCTTTTCCCTTCCTTTCCTTCCTTTCCTTCTTTCCTTCCCTTCCTCTTCCTTTCCTTTCCTTCTTCCCTTCCTTCCTTCCTTCTTCCCTCCCTCCCTTCCCCTTCCTTCCTTTCCTTTCTTCTTTCCTTCCTTTCCTTCTTTCCTTCCCTTCCTTCTTCCCTTCCTTCCTTCCCTTCCTTCTTCCCCTCCCTCCCCTTCCCTTCCCCTTCCTTCCTTCCTTCCTTCTTCCTCTTCCTTCCTTCCTTCTTCCTTCCTTCCCTTCCTTCCCTTCCTTCCTTCCTTCCTTCCTTCCCTTCCTTCTTCCTTCCCTTCCTTCTTCCCTTCCTTCCTTTCCTTTCCTTTCCTTTCCTTTCCTTTCCTTTCCTTTCCTTTCCTTTCCTTTCCTTTCCTTCTTCCTTCCTTCCTTCCTTCCTTCCCTTCCCTCCCTCCCTTCCTTCCTTCCTTCCTTTCCTTCCTTCCTTCCTTCCTTCCTTCCTTCCTTCCTTCCTTCCTTCCTTCCTTCCTTCCTTCCCTCCCTTCCTTCTTCCTTTCCTTTTCTTCTTCCCTTCCTTCCCTTCCTTCCTTCCCCTTCCTCCTTTTCCTTTCCTTCCTTCCTTCCTTCTTTCCTTGTTCTCCATCTCTGGAGATTTTCAAGAAGAGACCGGACATCCATTTGTCTGAAATGGTCCAGATAGTCTTTGACTTACGACCCCTGGGGTGCCCAAAATTTCTGTTGCTATCTAAGACATTTGTTAAGTGAGTTTTATTACCCCCATTTTATGACCCTTCTTGCTTCAGTTGCTAAGTGAGTCGCTGCCCTGGATACATTAGTAACCCGGTCGTTAAGTGAATCTGGCTTCCCCGTGGACTATGCCGGTCAGAAGGTCGCCAAAGGGCACTACGTGACCCCCCGGCGAGGCTGCAAACTGTCATAAATACGAGTCAATGGCCAAGCGCCTGAAATTTGATGACACGCAAAGGTAGCAAGTGTGAAAAAAACACTCACTAGTGACTTTCTCCAAAGCCGTTGTAACTTTGAACCATCACTAAACGAATTGTTGTAACTCAAGGACTACCTGTTTGAGCACGGGGGGTTGGACTAGAAGACCTCCAAGGCCCCTCCCAAGTTCTGTTATTCTCTGGAATTGGAAAGCAGGAGGGAAGAAGGGAAGAAGGGAAGAGAAAAACGTCCAGAGTGTAAAAAAGGAAGTTCTGTATTCCCCTTAAGGTTACAACCCCAAACCTCCCTTAAAAATGTGTATATGTGGTTTTTTTTTACCCCCAAAGGAGGAGGAAAAGACTAAATGTCTGAGTCACACAACCACCCTTGCCAAACTAGCCCTGGGCAAATTGACAACAGGGGTGTGTGTGTAGCTACACCTAAGTTACTAATCCAACAATTCCTCTACCCTGACATGACTGCGTGGCTTCTGGCGTCGTCGTTGTCGGCTGCCTCTTGGGAATCCAAGCAGATGGAGCTCTTTTAGGAGTCGAGAAGTGGGGAAGGGGGTGTGGGTGGGATCCACGGCCATAAATACAGCTCACCTGGACCTTCCTAATCGCCTCTTTCTGGAACTTTCCATCATGGAGCTCATCCTGTGGTTTGCAGTTTTGCTCGGCGTCGCCTGCAGCCGGGAAACGTTTGAAGGGTGAGCTGGCTAGCTTGCATTGGGGCCTGGGTTAGAAGAATCAAACCATGGTCTGTGGCGGGGAGTCCCAAATTTGCAACTTGGAGACCGGCGACTTTTAACTCCCAGAATTCCCCAGCCAGCTCTGCTGGCTGGGAATTCTGGGAGTTAAGTCCGCCGGTCTCCAAGTTGCAAATTTGGAGTCCTGGCTTTAATGGGGTTGGGTGGTTTCTCTTCCCTGGATTTCTTGAAGCTGGACAATCCTTTTTTGGGGGGGGGCGGGGAGATGCAAGGGGGTTGGACTAGATGACCCTCCAGGGCTCCTTGCAATGCTAGGATTTCAAATTCCCACAGGAGGCTAAACCTTAACATGGTTTGCTTGTTTCTAAATGATGGCCGTGGGTTGCAGGGGAACTGGGCTGATTAAGTTTAACCCTAAAGGGTGTTTTCTTTTTTTCCAAAAGGAAAAAACTCTGGACTTTCTTGAGGGGTTTCCCCCTCCTCCCTGAAAACATTTTGTTGCTCATCCAAGAAGCTGCCTCAGTTCTTCATAACAGAGTCGGAAGGGACCTTGGAGGTCTTCTAGTCCAGCCCTTCTCTCGGGCAGGAAATCCTATAGCATTTCAGACAAATGGATGTCCAGTCTCTTCTTAAAAACCATCAGTGATGGAGAAGGAAGGAAGGAAGGAAGGAAGGAAGGAAGGAAGGTAGGAAGGAAGGAAGGAAGGAAGGAAGGAAGGAAGGAAGGAAGGAAGGAAAGAAGGAAAGAAAGAAAAAGAAGGAAGGAAGGAAAGAAAGAAAGAAAGAAAAGGAAGGAAGGAAGGAAGGAAAGAAAAAGAAGGAAAGAAAGAAAAGGAAGGAAGGAAAGAAAGAAAAAGAAGGAAGGAAAGATAGAAAAGGAAGGAAGGAAAGAAAAGAAGGAAGGAAAGAAAGAAAAAGAAGGAAGGAAAGAAAGAAATAAAAAGGAAGGAAGGAAAGAAAGAAAGAAAGAAAAAGAAGGAAAGAAAGAAAAAGAAGGAAGGAAGGAAAGAAAGAAAGAAAGAAAGAAAAGGAAGGAAGGAAGGAAGGAAGGAAGGAAGGAAAGAAAGAAAAAGAAGGAAAGAAAGAAAAAGAAGGAAGGAAAGATAGAAAAGGAAGGAAGGAAAGAAAAAGAAGGAAGGAAAGAAAGAAAGAAAAAGAAGGAAGGAAAGAAAGAAATAAAAAGGAAGGAAGGAAAGAAAGAAAGAAAAAGAAGGAAAGAAAGAAAAAGAAGGAAGGAAGGAAAGAAAAAGAAAAAGAAAAAGAAAAAGGAAGGAAAGGAAAGGAAAGAAAGAAAAAGAAGAAGGAAGGAAAGGAAGAAAAGGAAAGGAAGAAAGGGAGAAAAAGAAGGAAGGAAAGAAAGAAAGAAAAAGGAAAGAAAGAAGGAAAGAAAGAAAAAAGGAAGGAAAGAAGGAAAGAAAGAAAAAGAATAGCAGAATAACAGAGTTGGAAGGGACCTTAGAGGTCTTCTAGTCCAACCCCCTGCTCAAACAGGAGACCCCTCTACCCTTCCAGACAAATGGCTATCCAGTCTCTTCTTAAAAACCTCCAGGGTTGGAATACCTACGATTTCTAGTAGCAAGCAGTTCCCCGGGTTAAATGCCCTCCCCGCTAGGAAATTCCTCCCGAGTTCTAGGTTTGCTTCTCTCCTTGGTGAGTTTTCATCCGTTGCTTCTTGTCCTGTTCAGTTCTGAGAAGCTTCTTGGGATGCGAAGTGAAATGTTTTCAAGGGGAAAAAGAAATAAAGTCCAGTCGCATTTTGGAACCCTGATCTGGAGGATTGAGAATCTCCATAGATGAAACGCAGTGTATTCACAACTATGTATACACTTATACTTATTATCTTGTAAACAATTGGCAAATCAAATAAATAAATAAATAAATAAAATAAATAAACAAATAAATAAATAAATAAATAAATAAATAAATAAAATAAAATAAAATAAAAATAGGTCAGGGGTGGGCAACTATGGCCCTTTTATGAATTATGGACTTCAACTCCCAGAATTCCTGAGCAAGCATGGCTTGCTCAGGAATTCTGGGAGTTGAAGTCCATAATTCATAAAAGGGCCACAGTTGCCCACCCCTGACCTAGGTTGAATGCAACGTGCAATCCTCCACCGAAGGCGTTGCACCACTCAGGGCTGTCCATCTACTGGAGTCACGATGTTCTCCGATTTTAGGAAGAAATCAAATTATTTTTTTTCTATTTTTTTCTTCTTCTGAAGGCAGAAGAAGCAACAGAGAGAAACTGATCAAGGGGAGAACCAGCCTAGAAATACAGAGAAATTTACTTTTTTTTTTTTTTTAAACAAGTTTTATTAATTTTTGAAACCAATACACAAACAAACAAAACATAGAATATAAGAACATAAAAGATCTTTTCTGGAAAAACAAATAAGGCATCTTATTTAATAACAAAATAATTCCAAATGATCATATTTCCATACAAGCACAATTTAATATATATATATTTATCTTATCTGTTCAACTTCATATCTTTTCCCAACTTCTCTTTATTCCTCCCTTTCCTTCTATTCAATTATATTTCTTTTACCTTGAATTATATATTTTCATTGTATCCATCTGCCTTATTTACAATTTCATTATTCTCTTCCAACGTTCTTTTAGGGTTTTAATTCAAACATAGACATCTATGAAATACAGAGGAATTTTCCAACACTGAGAACAATTAGCCAGTGGAACAGATTGCCACTAGAAGTTGTGGGGGGCTCCATCACTGGAGGCTTTGAAAAAGAGACTGGACAGCCATTGGTCTGAAATGGTATTCTCCTGCTTGAGCAGGGGGTTGGACTAGACAACCTCCAAGGTCCCTTCCAATTGCGTGATACATTTTCAAAAGGCCCCCCCTGTTTTCCTCCTGGTGTAACTCTCCCCAAAACTCCCAGGACCGGTTGGATTTTACCTTCTCAAAGATGGGAAGAAAGAGAAGGGGGAGATGAAGGGAGAGAGGGAAGTGGAGTGGAGGAGAGGAGGGGAGAAAGGGAAAGAGAGGGAAGCGGAGAAGAGGAGAGAGGAAGTGGGAGGAGGAGAGGAAAAGAGAGAGAGAGGGAAGGAGAGGGAAGGAGAGAGGGACGAGAGGGAAAGAGAGGGAAAAGGAGAAGAGGAGAGAGGAAGGGGAGAGAAGGAGAGGAAAGGGGAGGAGAGGGAAGGAGAGAGGGGAAAGGAGAAGGAAAGAGGGAAAGAGAGGGAAGTGGAGAAGAGAGAGAGGAAGGGAGAGGAGGAGAGGAAAAGGGAGGAGAGGGAAGGAGAGGGAAGGAGAGAGGGGAGAGGAGAAGGAAAGAGGGAAAGAGAGGGAAGGAGAAGAGGAAGGGAAGGGAGAGGAGGAGAGGAAAAGGGAGGAGAGGAGGAGAGAAGGAAAGAGGGAAAGAGAGAGGAGAGAGAGAGAAGAGGAGGGGAGAGGAGGAAAGGAAAAGGAGGAGAGGGAAGGAGAGAGGGACAAGGAGAAGGAAAGAGGGAAAGAGAGGGAAGAGGAGAAGAGGAGAGAGGAAGCGAGAGGAGGAGAGGAAGGGAGGAGAGGGAAGGAGAGGGAAGAGAGAGGGAGAGGAGAAGGAAAGAGAGGAAAGAGAGGGAAGCGGAGGAAGAGGAAGGGAGAGGAGGAGAGGAAAGAGGGAGGAGAGAGGAGGAGAGAAGGAAAGAGGAAAGAGAGGAAGAGGAGAAGAGGAGGGGAGAGGAGGGAGAGGAAAGGAGGAGGAGGAGAGGGAAGGAGAGAGGGGAAAGGAGAAGGAAAGAGGGAAAGAGAGGGAAGTGGAGAAGAGGAGAGAGGAAGGGAGAGGAGGAGAGGAAAAGGAGGAGAGGGAAGGAGAGGGAAGGAGAGAGGGAGAGGAGAAGGAAAGAGAGGGAAGGAGGAAGAGGAGAAGAGGAAGGGAGAGGAGGAGAGGAAAAGGGAGGAGAGGAGGGAGAGAAGGAGAGGGGAAAGAGAGGAAAGAGGAGAAGAGAGAGGAAAGAGAGAGGAAAGGAAAAGGAAGGGAGAGGGAAGGAGAGAGGACAAGGAGAAGGAGGAAGAGAGGGAAAGAGAGGGAAGCGGAGAAGAGGAGAGAGGAAGGAGAGGAGGAGAGGAAAAGGGAGGAGGGAGGGAAGGAAAGGAGGGAAGGGAGAGAGGGAACAAGGAGAAGGAAAGAGGGAAAGAGAGGGAAGGAGAGAGGAAAAGAGGAAAGGAGAGGAAAAGGGAGGAGAGAGAGGAGAGAAGGAAAGAGGGAAGGGAGAGAGAGGAAAGAGGGAGAAGAGGAGGAGAGGAGGAAGGAGGAAAGGAAAAGGGAGGAGAGGGAAGGAGAGAGGGACAAGGAGAAGGAAAGAGGGAAAGAGAGGGGAAGCGGAGAAGAGGGAGAGAGGGAAGCGAGAGGAGGAGGAGGAAAAGAGAGGAGAGGGAAGGAGAGGGAAGGAGAGAGGGACAAGGAGAGAAGGAAAGAGGAAAGAGAGGGAAGCGGAGAGAGAGGAGAGAGGAAGCAAGAGGAGGAGAGGAAAAGGGAGGAGAGGGAAGGAGAGGGAAGGAGAGAGGGACAAGGAGAAGGAAAGAGGGAAAGAGAGGGAAGCGGAGAAGAGGAGAGTGAAGAGGGGAGAGGAGGAGAGGAAAAGGGAGGAGAGGGAAGCCAAGGAGAGAAGGGAAGAGATGGAAGGAGAAGGGAAGAGACAGAAAGAGAGGGACTGTTGATATAAAATTGAAAATATGACATATTATAAAGAAAATTGTATAATGAAAACTTTTTAAAAAATAAATAAAAGGTGACACCCAACGTCATGGGCCAATGAACACAGAACGCTTAGCAGTGGGTCAAACTGGACGAAACATTAATCTTATTACTTTGAATTTTGGCTCTTTCAGTGACCAGGTTCTCCACCTGAAACCGCGCAACGGGGAACAGATTGAGTTGCTGACAAAATTGGGAGGCCTGAAACATCTCCAGGTGTGTGAATTTGCACAGGGTAACAATCCCAATGCAGGTCAATCCTCGACTTGCGACCACCATTGAGTTCAATATTTCGGGTTGCTGAGCGAGTAGGTTTTGCCCTGTTTTACGACCTTATTTGCCACGGGGGTTAAGGGAATCACTGCAGTTGTTAAGTGAGCCACATGGTTGTTAAGTGAATCTGGCCTTTATCAGGCAGGCATAAAAGCAGATCACACGACCCCGGAACACTGCAACCATCTTAAATAGGAGTCAGTGGCCAAGCGAATTTTGACGACAAGAGGATGGTGCAACGGTCGTTAAGTGTGAAAACAGGTCACAAGCCTCTTTTTTCAGGGCCGTTGTAAACTTCAGTCGCTAAATGAATGGTTGCAAGTTGAAAAGTGCCTGTATTCTGATTAAATTAACCATTCTGACCTACATACTCTCCTCCCCTACACCTAGGAGTTGAAACATCCCAGGACTGGGTGAAGGATAGGACGGCGTGTAGAGCAGCTGGTTTAACTACCTGCCAGGTTGCCCAACAGGTTGCAATTGGGGAGGTGTATGTCTGTCTCTTAAGTGCTGGTTGATTTAAGCCTTCTGCATCCTGAAATAAGTGGGCCAACCGGTTGCAGCCGCAGATCAGGAGGCAGGAGAGATCGATATTTCCAACTAGCTCGATTCCCACGTTTTGCTACGAAACTATGTGGTGGGGCTTAGTTTTGGGGGAGGAAAATAAGGATTAAAAAAATTCTGCCTCTGCCTACCGGCATCCATCGGTATTCATCTGGCTAGCATCCTGTCAGTGTGTGAGAGAGTTGAGGGCTGTTTGGAAAATGAAACCGTATTTGCTGTGTGAGCAAGGAGACAGCAAGGAGCCTGGGCGTGGCTTAGCTCAACTGTTCTGTACTAAAAGCTGGTTGGTGCTCTGAAACTGAAACTCCTCTGCTTGCGTTTTGCATTTGGAAGAGATTTCTTTTTTTTCAGGTGGGGAGGGGGAGTCGAACTCCTTAGCATCAGAGCGTGTTAATAATAATAATAACAATAATATAGGAAATATTAATGCTCTGGTGGTCATTTTGAAAAATCCTTTCTTAGTGAGCCCCTAGAAGCCAAGAGGAACGTATGTGCCAAATTTCAAGTTTGTAGGCTTTACGGTCCTGGAGATTTTGTGATGATACATGAGGGGTATTTTGCTTTTATATATGTATATATGTATGTATGTATGTATGTATGTATGTATGTATGTATAGATACAGATACAGATACAGATACAGATACAGATACAGATCCATCCTTGCCTAGTGTTTCAGTCAGTCCTTGATTTACATCCATTGGTTTAGTGACCGTTTGAAGTGTCCATTCCACTGTAGAGGTGACTTACAACCGTTTTTCACCCCTACGACCGTTGTAGCCTCCCCGTGGTCAGGTGATCGAAAGTCAGAGGCTTGGCAACTGGCATGTACTTATGTCAGTTGTGGTGTCCCCTTTGACAACCTGACAAGAACTGTCAATGGGGAAACCAGATTCACTTAACAACCAGGTGACGTTCTTAAACAACTGCAGTGATTCACTTAACAACGGAAGCAAGAAAGGGGATAAAAAATGGAGCAAAACTCACTTTAACAACTGTCTCACTGAACAAGGGAAATTTGGGGCTCAATTTGTGGTCATAAGTCGAGGACCATCCTCGTTCATTTTCCTGCCCAACCCCGAAACAGGTTTACAATCCTGTGTGGCGTCTAGAGTGGTTAAGATTTTTAACATGGTTGTTAAGCAAATCTGGCTTCCCCGTTGACTTTGCTTGTCGGAAGGTCCCAAAAGGGGAATCGGATGACACTACAATCATCATAAATACGAAATTGGTTGCCAAGCGTCCAAATTCTGACCCCGTGACCATCGAGAAGTTGCGATGGTTCTTAAGTGTGAAAAATGGTGGTAAGTCACTTGTTTCAATGCCATTGTAACTCCAAACGGTCACTAAAAGAAACCGTCGTAAGTCGAGGACTGCCTATAGCAGTGGTGGGATTCTACCAGTTTCCCTACTGGTTCAGCTGATCGTCAGAGGCTTTCCTTTTACTACAGGTTCGGCTGAACGGGTAGCATTTTTGCTACCAGTTCGGTTGAACCGGACCGAACCGGTAGCATTTCACCACTAGCCTATAGCCCAGGGATGGCGAACCTACGACACGCAAAGCCATTTGTGTGGGCACGCGAGCCCCAGCCAAACTTACCTGCACTGCGCAGGCATGCGCCTCACAGCTGATTTTCGGCCCGTTTGAGGCCGTTTTCACCCTCCCGGAGGCTCGAGGGAAGCCTTTGCAGCCTCGGGAGGCCGAAAAACGGGCCTTCCGGAAATATCGGAAGTGCTGAAACGGGCCCATTTTTTGGCCTCCCGAGGCTGCAGAGACTTCCCTCCAGCCCCCAAGAGGGTGAAAACGGCCTCCCCCAGGCTTCGGAGGCCCTCCGGAGGCTGAAAACGGGCACTTCCGGGATTTCCGGAAGGCCCGTTTTTCGGCCTCCCGAGGCTTCAGAGGCTTTCCCTAAAGCCTCCGGGAGGGCAAAAATGGCCTCAAACGGGCTGAAAATCAGCTGTGAGGCACCTGCATATGGGGGTGCTGTGTGCGTATGCGCAGTGCGGCGGGGCACATTGCATTGTGGGTGCTGGCGCGCGCGCGCTTTCAGCACACCACAACGAAACGTTTTGCCGTCACTGCTGTAGCCCTTTCCTTTACATCGAGATTCATCTCTCTGTTTTTTAAAGACATATTTTGAGACGATCCGGCTGCCTCCTTTACTGGCTTTTTCTTCTCTTCTTCTCCTCAGCTGGATTTCTGGAGGTCTCCTTCGTACCCCAAAGAACCGGTCGATGTCAAGGTGCCCTTCACTTCCCTCCAAGCTGTCAAAGTCCTTCTAGAGTCCCACCAGATCGATTACTCCATCCTGATTGAAGATGTGCAGGTACGATGGAAATGGGGGCAAAAAAATATATCAATGAACGGGATCGTTGTCTGGGAATATTTTCCGTGCGTTGTATTGGGACCACACGTCCCATCGCTCTTCTTCCTAAGAACCACAGTAACAATCATGCTCGGTCTAGGCATTGGAGGGGAGTAGGGTGATAGTGGACTGATGGGTTGAGTTGTAAGAGGTTTATTTGTGCTCCTCTGGATGAGGGTTTCTCCGGTTTAGCAACTTGAAGATAGGTGGACTTTAATTCCCAGAATTCCCCAGCCAGCAGGTTTTGAGATGGGTGGACTTCAATTCCCAGAATTCCCCAGCCAGCATGCTTTGAGATGGGTGGACTTCAACTCCCAGAATTCCCCAGCCAGCTTGGTTTAAGATGGGTGGACTTCAAATCCCAGAATCCCCCAGCCAGCATGCTTTGAGATGGGTGGACTTCAATTCCCAGAATTCCCCAGCCAGCAGGCTTTGAGATGGGTGGACTTCAACTCCCAGAATTCCCCAGCCAGCACGCTTTGAGATGGGTGGACTTCAACTCCCAGAATTCCCCAGCCAGCAGGCTTTGAGATGGATGGACTTCAACTCCCAGAATTCCCCAGCCAGCTAATTTAGGATAGGTGGACTTCAACTCCCAGAATTCCCCAGCCAGCTTTAAGATAGAGGGACTTTAATTCCCAGAATTCCCCAGCCAGCAGGCTTTGAGATGGGTGGGTTTCAACTCCCAGAATTCCCCAGCCAGCTAATTTAGGATAGGTGGACTTCAATTCCCAGAATTCCCCAGTCAGCTTTAAGATAGGAGGACTTCAACTCGCAGAATTCCCCAGCCAGCTAATTTAGGATAGGTGGACTTCAATTCCCAGAATTCCCCAGTCAGCTTTAAGATAGGAGGACTTCAACTCCCAGAATTCCCCAGCCAGCTAATTTAGGATAGGATGACTTCAACTCCCAGAATTCCCCAGCCAGCTTTAAGATAGAGGGACTTTAATTCCCAGAATTCCCCAGCCAGCTTTAAGATAGAGGGACTTTAATTCCCAGAATTCCCCAGCCAGCAGGCTTTGAGATAGGTGGACTTCAATTCCTAGAATTCCCTAGTCAGCTTTAAGATAGAGGGACTTCAACTCCCAGAATTCCCCAGCCAGCTAATTTAGGATAGGAGGACTTCAATTCCCAGAATTCCCTAGTCAGCTTTAAGATAGAGGGACTTCAACTCCCAGAATTCCCCAGCCAGCTAATTTAGGATAGGTGGACTTCAATTCCCAGAATTCTCAGTCAGCTTTAAGATAGGAGGACTTCAACTCCCAGAATTCCCCAGCCAGCTAATTTAGGATAGGAGGACTTCAACTCCCAGAATTCCCCAGCTATTGTTTAGTTAATTTCCAATTCCCAGAATTCCCCAGCCAGCTTTAAGATGGGTGGACTTCAACTCCCTGAATTCCCCAGCCACCATGCTTTGAGATGCATGGACTTCAACTCCCAGAATTCCCCATGGCTGGCTGGGGAATTCTGGGAGTTGAAGTCCACCCATCTTCAAGTTGTTAGAAATTGAGAAAGACTGAATCACTGTAGTTCCCACAATTCTTCCACCATCACACCGGGTGAGACTGTACGGCCTGCACAACTTCACCCGTAATGGGTGACAAACAACAGGTGAACAAATCTTGACTATCTCCCACGTTTTTCTTGTAGGCCCTGCTGGACGAAGAATCTCGCGAGATGCAGAGTAACCGTCAACGGGAATACGGCAACCAGAATTTCAACTACGGAGCTTACCATAACTTGGACACGGTAAGTCGCTTGAGAATGCTTTGGCTCCCATTGGCCTGAATCTCTCACTCAGAGAAACCATTGTATACAGGGAGTCCTTGACTTATGACCACCACAGAAGCCAGAATTTATGTCGCCGAACAGAACCAACACACACACACACACACACAGAGCGTGCAGTTCTGGGACGGCTGACAAAATGGAGTTGGAGTAGGGTGGGTTTTTTCTTCTTTATTCCTATGGGGTCATGTAGGGGTCATGGTTGGCTCTAGAGGCAAAAGAAGAAATGCAAATCCTAGGTGTTTTTCTGAGCTCATCTTGTCAACGTTGGTCTGCCTAGTTGGTACTGCTTATCAGGTGTTTCCGTCTGACCCAGCCTTTCTGAATGGATTTGATATTCCCCAAAATATTTCATTCTCTAGGAAGGTGGGTGGGTGCTGACTTCCTACAGGGGGATGGTTGTTAAGTGAATCATGCTGTTGTTAAGTGAACTTTGTTGGCTTTGCTCGTCAGGGGCCAGCTGGGAAGGTCGCAAAAGACAATCGTGGGAAGTTTCCACCGTTGTAAATACATGCCAAGCATCCAAATTTTGATCATGTAACTGTGGAGAATGCCGGGATGGTTATAAGTGTGAGGACTAAGTCATTTCCCCCCCCCCAGTACCATTGTAACTTCAAATGGTCATTGAACGAATAGTTCAAAAGTCAGGGATCACCAGTATATGAGAATCTAAGAAGATCTAAAAATCTTGCTTTATACACCCCGTTTGGTGGTGAGCATTGCAGGATATTCAGCACTGGCACTCAAGGTCCTCATTTAGTGACCGAAAGGGAATTTAATGTGTCATAAATCAGATTCTCCAATTAAATATATTCCTGGGCAAAAGCTCTGGTAGTTTAGCTACAATCTTTTAAAGATAAGAGTTGGAATGTACTTCCAGATTTCCTCCCCTTTTTTATGGCAGCTACCGAAACAGGCCTAGGAATGTTTTATGAGTTGACACGTCGGCTCAAAGGTGGAAGTCAATGCGGTTAACTCAAAGCGACGGAGGAGAACCGAAGGTGGCCAATTAGCTTATCACTAGGCAAGAAGGCCTTCTAACAGCACGAGTCACGTCCGGTGAGATGGCTGACTCCATTAATAATTTGAGAAATGCATACATGCATAAATAAACAAACATGTTCCTTCGCAGTTTGGGTGGAGGAGATGGCCTCGTTTTTGGGACGGGAGGGATGACTCACACGTGTCCATCATGAAGGGATGTGATGGGGTGAATATTCCTGCCCAGAGGTAGCCAAAAATATCAAGATGGCGTCCTACCACGACTCCACCGGCAAATCACCGTCTTATTTTCGAACCCGTGTTGCATTCCGTCACGTGCTTGCAGCCATCGCCTCGCATTCTGGGGACCTTCCCTCTGATAGAGGCCCCTGATTGGTCAGGTGATTTCCAAGGTGGTAGGTCTAGACCAGTCTCTCTCGACTTTGGCACCTATAAGATGGGTGGACTTCAAGTCCCAGCATTCCCCACCTGGCCATGGAATTCTGGGAGTTGAAGTCCTCCCATCTTAAAGGGACCTTGAAGTCCAGATATCTTAAAACTGGGGAATTTGGGACTTGATTTATACTAGAGCCTGATGGCTGGGGAATTCTGGGAGTTGAAGTTCATTTATATTAAAGCGCTGACTGGAGAATTCTGGGAATTGGAGCCCCACCCATCTTAAAAAGTGAACTAGGGAACTCTGGGAGTTGAAGTCCACTTATATGAAACCCTGCTGGCTGGGGAATTTTGGGAGTTGAAGTTCATTTATATTAAAGCGCTGACTGGAGATTCTGGGAATGGAGCCCCACCCATCTTAAAAAGTGAACTAGGAACTCTGGGAGTTGAAGTCCACTATATGAAACCCTGCTGGCTGGGGAATTTTGGGAGTTGAAGTTCATTTATATTAAAGCGCTGACTGGAGAATTCGGAATTGGAGCCCCACCCATCTTAAAAGTGAACTAGGGAACTCTGGGAGTTGAAGTCCATTTATATGAAACCCGCTGGCTGGGGAATTTTGGGAGTTGAAGTCATCTTAAATTTGCCAAGTCTGAGAAACACTGGTTTGGACTAAAAAGGCAATTTATACAGGTGAATTTATCCTTTTTACAAGATGGTTTTTAAGCCACCAGGTGTGTCCTTTTCTGTCCTTTTCTGAATTCCACCTGTCTCCTCTTTTATATCCTCCTTAGATTTATCAAGCAATGGATGATATTGTGAAGGACTATCCCCAGATCGTCAGCAAACTCCAGATTGGACAGACCTATGAAAAACGACCTCTGTTTGTTCTCAAGGTAATACAGTATTTGTGTCTGTGTATTAAAATCTTGAAATTATTATTATTATTTAATTTTTAGTGAGATTCACGGCCTTGGGGCTGGTTGGTAGCTCAACAGCTCGAGTCCTAACCAAGGACCTAGGAACTGTTCAGGTAGCATCAGAGGATATAAGCCAGGGGTGTCCAACCTTGGTAACTTTAAGACTTGTGGACTCCCAACTCCAGCAGAATTCTGGGAGTTGAAGTCCACAAGTCTTAAAGTTGCCAAGGTTGGACACCCCTGATATAAGCTGTTCCAAGTAGGGTGGTTTTTGTAGGATCAAGATATTCAAGTCTAATAAATTCAGAATTTCCAAATCCGGGGTATTGTGTTCCAAAATTATAATTATAATTATTATTATTATTATTATTATTATTATTATTATTATTATTATTATTATTATTATTATTATTAATTATCTTCCAGTATATTGGCAGAATGAATTGTGGTTTGTTTGACAATTAAAATACATACTGTTTATCAGAGGTCTCCAAACTTGGCAACTTTAAGACTTCCAGAGTCATAAACACGAGTCAGATGCAATGGTCTTGAGTGTGAATATACAGTCATCAGTCATTTTTGCCTCACTGCCTTTGTAACTTTGAACGGGTCACTAAATGAAGTGTTGTAAGGCGAGGACTACCTGTATCTATTTACCGACCCCTCTGTTGGTTTCTATACTCTTGGTATAGCGTTTAAAAGATGAATTTAAAAAAAAATTAATATGTGACTTAAACTGGGACCGATTTAGGAAATGCTGCATTTTGACAGCTGCATTTGGAACACCCAATTCCGGGAATGAAGTCACCACGATCGTCTTTGAAAAAGATGCATAACAATTTGGTATGCACAGTCAACATCTTAAGAATGAACACATCTCTATTCAAATGTACACAAAGAGAGGGTGTGTATATTAAAGGTGGAAATTGCTGCTGTAAGAGGCTATATAAAGAACACTGACAAAGTTGGTTACAGGTACAACCTGTGATCCATCAGGAAGCGGTGGAGGATAGCTACAATTGCAAATTAATACAGAATAACTGCAATTGAGATGCTCATTAAGACACAACAAGCAATTATTATCATATGTATCTAACAAAATGAAATTCAACGTAGAGAAAAGTAAAGTCCTACACTTAGGCAAGGAAAACCAAAAGTCCACATACAGACTGGGTGAATCCAGGCTCAACAACAGGAACTGGGAGAGGGATCTTGGAGTCTTAGTGGACAACTAGCTAAATAGGAGCCAGCTGTGTGCAGCAGCAGCCAAAAAAGCTAATGCAATCCTAAATTGCATTAACAGAGGGATACAATCCAGATCAAGGGAGGGACTAATACCACTCAATAAAGCCTTAGTAAGACCACACATAGAGTACTGCATCCAGGTTTGGTCACCACACTATAAAAAAGATGTCGAGACTCTAGAAAAAGTACAGAGAAGAGCAACCAGGAGGATTAGGGGACTGGAGGTTAAAACATACGATGAACGGTTGCAGGAACTGGGCCTGGCTGGTCTAGGGAAGAGAAGGATCAGGGGAGACAGGATAGCCATGTTCCAATATTTGAGGGGCTGCCCCAGAGAGGAGGAAGGGGGTCAAGCTATTTTCTAAAGCACCCAAAGGCTAGACAAGGAACAATGGATCAGAAACTGAACAAGGAGAGATTCAACCTGGAAATAAGGAGAAACTTTCTGACAGTGAGAACAATCAACCCATGGAACAGAAGTTGCCCTCGGAAGTTGTGGGACCACCATCACTTGAGATCTTCAAGAAGAGATTGGACTCCCATTTGTCAGAAATGGTGTAGGGTCTCCCACTTGGGTGGGCGGTTGGACTAGATGACCTATAAGGACCCTTCCAACTCTGATTATCTGTTATGTGGTGGAGTTGCACAAAAGCAAACAACAAACAAACAAAAAATTGGGCAAGAAGAGATGTTAGGGAAACATGTAGATTTTAAACCTGAACTGTTTTTATTAGGTATAACATCAGAGAGAAAAAACTGATAAGAAAAGTATGCACAACATTACATGTCTTAACAGCCGCAAGGATTATCTTCGGCCAATACTGGGGAAAAATGAAGATGTACTGCGAGGCGAAGAGATAGTCAGGAAGCTACTATAGTGTGCAGAAATGGATAAGTTGGCATTGAATATTATCAAACATGGAATCTATTCTACCAGCAGTTGGAAAAAAGGGGTGAAGATTAAGAATGTAAATTTGTATTGTTAAGCACATTAAATACCCAGACAACACGATGTTTATTAAGCACTAAGAAATGTGTTTAATAGAAAATCAACTTTTAAAAAAGGCACAATGACATGTGGTTAATTTATTGCATTGCACAGATTCCGAAGGCTTTATTGGACAAATTACCGTCTGTCACAGGCTTAAATGCAATTAAGCTGATTTTTGGCTGAACTATTTTCAGTACCAATGTTTTTCAACCTTGGCTGCGTTTCAGTGGGGTGGACTTCAACTCCCAGAATTCCCTAGCTGCGGGATTCTAGGAGTTGAAGTCCACCCCTCTTAAAGAGACCAAGGTTGAAAAATCACTGCTTTACACATTGAGATGTTGGGTCTCCGAAAATGCACAACTTATTTTGTTTTGTTGTCATTTTTCCCTAGTCATTTTTATATTTTAACTAGCTCGATACCCGTGCTTTGCTACGAAACGATGTGGTCAGGGTGAGGCTTAGTTTTTGGGGAGGAAAATAAGGGGAAAAAAAAAATTCTGCCTCTGCCTACCGGCATCCATCGGTATTCATCTGGCTAGCGTCCTGTCAGTGTGTGAGAGAGTTGAGGGCTGTTTGGAAACTGAAACAGTATTTGCTGTGTGAGCAAGGAGACAGCAAGGAGCCTGGGCGTGGCTTAGCTCAACTGTTCTGTACTAAAAGCTGGTTGGTGCTCTGAAACTGAAACTCCTCTGCTTGTGTTTTGCATTTGGAAGAGATTTCTTTTTTTTCAGGTGGGGAGGGGGATTCGAACTCCTTAGCATCAGAGCGTGTTAATAATAATAATAATGTAGGAAATACTCTAAATGCTCTGATGGTCATTTCGAAAAATCCTTTCTTAGTGAGCCCCTAGAAGCCAAAAGGAACAGACGTGCCTAATTTCAAGTTTGTAGGCTTTACGGTTCTGGAGATTTTGCGATGATGCGTGAGGGGTATTTTGCTTTTATATATATAATGAAATATATAATGAAGAAATAATTATATAATAAATATATAATGAAACTTATTGTCTAGACTGCTGATCTATAATAAATGTGGCTACCTGTCCCGATCATGGGACACTTCTAATCCATTTTAGATTTAGAATTAGTTTTAGATTTTATGGTAATTTTATTTGATAGTGTCTTTCACCGGCTCTCATTCTGCATGGCTGTTTTGTGGTGTTTTATAGCAAAATAATAATAATCATAAAAAAGAGGATTATTTGTTAAAATCTACATTCCGTCCAACAGTTCAGCACTGGGGGAAACCGACGCCCTGCCATCTGGATCGATGCTGGGATTCACGCCCGAGAATGGGTGACCCAGGCCACGGCTCTGTGGACAGCTAAAAAGGTCAGCTGCTATGGAATGGCTGTGGTGGGAGGGTTTCTATCTGGCCCCGCCCACTTTAGGGGCAGGCCCCACCCCCTCAGGGCAAGGGAATTGTGAAAGGTGTCAGATGAGGGGAGGGGGGTCATCTTCACGAGGGTTCATTTGGGGCTCTCTGAGCTGGGTGGTTTCCTTGCAGACGTTTCATGACCCAACTAGGGAGCATCATCAGTGCTGGAAGGGAGTGGGATTTGTGGAGAACAGGAGGAGGAGGAGGAGGAGGAGGAAGAAGAAGAAGAAGGAGGACTGTGAAAGTCCTTGGTGCCCTTTGAGCTTGGTGGTTTCCTTGCAGACGTTTCATGACCCAACTAGGGAACATCATCAGTGCTGGAAGGGAGTGGGGTTTGTGGGAAGGAGGAGGAGGAGGAGAACAATTGGGGGGTCCATGGTGCCCTCTGAGTTTGCTTGTTTTCTTGCATACATTTCATTACCCAAACTAGGGAACATCGTCAGGTAGTCCTCAACTTATACCGTTAATCGAACCCAACATTTCTGTTGCTAAAGAGAAGCATTTAAGTGAGTTTGGCCCTGTTTCACGACCTTTCTTTCCCCAGTTGTTAAGTGAATCACTGCAGCTGCGGTGTTCATAACACAGTGGTTTTAAGTTAATCAGGTTTCCCCAGAAGCTCACAAAAGGGGATCATGTAACCCCCGGGGATAATGCAACTTGAATCTTCTCCCCCCCCGGCCTCCCAGATCGCTTCTGACTTTGGGAAAGATCCTTCTGTGACCTCACTCCTCAACAAAATGGATATTTTCCTGCTGGTGGTTGCAAACCCTGATGGATACGTCTTCTCTCACACCAAGGTGAGTATCGAGTATCGAATTGCAGCAGGAGGCCTCTCGTCTTTCTGCCTCGATCAATATTGGTCAATCTTGGCAGCCTTTAAGAGGGAGGGTTGCTGGCCCCCCCAGCAGGCAAAGGAGGAGGAGGAGGAGGCATAGGAGCCAGGGCCAGCAGAGAGAGAGAGGGAGAGGGAGAGGGAGGGAGAAAGAGAGAGAAGGAGGGAGAAAGAGAGAGAAGGAGGGAGGGAGAGAGAGAAAGAGAGAGAGAAGGAGGGAGGGGGAGAGAGAGAGAAAGAGAGAGGAGGGAGGGAGGGAGGGAAAGAGAGAGAGAGGGAGGGAGAGAGAGAAAGAGAGAAGGAGGGAGGGGGAGAGAGAGAGAAAGAGAGAGGAGGGAGAGAGAGAGAGAGAGAGAGAGGAGAGAGGGAGGGAGAGAGAAAGAGAGAGAAGGAGGGAGGGGAGAGAGAGAGAAAAGAGAGAGAAGGAGGAGGGAGGGAGGGAGAGAAAGAGACAGAAAGAGGGAGGGATAGAGAGAAAGAGAGAGAAGGAGGGAGGGAGAGAGAGAAAGAGAGAGAAGGAGGGAGGGAGAGGGAGAGAGAGAGGGAGGGAGGGACAAGGAGAAGGAGGGAGGGAGGAGAGAGAGAAAGAGAGAGAGGGAGGGAGGGAGAGGGAGAAGGAGAGAGAAGGAGGTAGGGAGAGAGGGGGGAGGGAGAGAGAGGGAGGTAGGGAGAGAGAGAGAGAAGGAGGGAGGGAGGGAGAGAGAGAAGAGAGAGAAGGAGGGAGGGGAGAGAGAGAGAAAGAGAGAGGGAGGGAGGGAGAGAGAGAAAGAGAGAGAAGGAGGGAGGGAGAGAGAGAAAGAGAGAAGGAGGGAGGGAGGGGGGAGGGAGGAAGAGAGAGAGAGAGAAGAGGCGGAGCCTTAGCTGTCTGTCAGCCCTCAGATGGGGAGTCAACAGCCCCCAGGTCTGGAGGTGGCTGATGAGGAAGAGGAGGAACAGATGGGTCCAGTGCCTGAGGCTCAGATGCGCAGAAGGCAGAGGAGAGGAGAGCAGTGGAAATCTGTGGGCCGGTCCTTGGGACAAAAGAGCCACTAGCGAAGCTCCACCTAAACTCTGGGGATAAAAGGCAGGGGGAGGAGATGAATAGACGTAGCAGACAACTATTCATCTCCCTGCTGGATGGACTTGTTAGCCTGCCGTGAGAGAGAAACCTTTTGCCGGAGTTGCCGGCATTCCTAATAAAGGAAACTTTAACTTCAGAGGGTTTGTCGTGTTTGGGGAGCTGGGTCAGAACAGATGGACTTCAACTCCCAGAATTCCTCAGCCAGCTGTGGGAATGAACCTAGAACAAGAGTCCCCAATCTGTGGGCTGTAGCCCACAAATGGGCCGGGAGGGGTTTGTAACCGGGCCATAGAAACGGCCGTCGAGTGTGTTCATGCACGAACATCCTCACTTGTGCAAACAGTGGGTGAACATGTGTGCCAGCTTCGGAAGCCATATTAGAACCTGTCGCTTCCTCACTGCCACCTTCTTGAGCCTGGGAAAGTGGGAGAGGGGGGAATTTCTTGGAGTGTATGTAGTTAGACGTAATAACATCCTTTTTCTAAGTCAAGGTCATGTTATTTCTGCACCTGGGTGAGGGGAAAGTCTCAAGTTGGGACGGTTGGTGATTGGGGCATGTGATGTGATGATGAGGTGCAGGGGGTGGATTTGTAGTGTTTACTTATTGCAACAAAGCCCAGAACATTCAGGATGTGCCAATTTACTATCCAATTAAAACAGAACTTTTGAGAAGATATCGGTCCCGGAGTTATTTGTTGGAGTGGAGGTTTTCTGGAACGCCGACAGCGTGCACACTCCATTCAAATGCACGCCTGCTTGCCGGTCATTTAAATGGAGCATGCACACATTCACAGTTGTTTGCACATGTGAGAATGCATGTGCGTGGACACTCACCGGCCGTGCCCACCCCTCGTACAAATGGAGCTCCGTGCAGGCGTACTTGTCATGGGGTACCAACCTCCACAAAGCCAGAACCGTTGCGGAACCTCTGATCCGCAGCCTCTCGATGCAATGGCCATATATTGTTGGCTTGTTGTCGCTTGTAATCCAGCCCTTGCTTATCAGTGGAGACTGAGTGGAGCAAGTGGCCAGTTTTAAGTTTCTGGGTGTTACCCTAAAAGAGGACCTGACCTGGGGGGCCCACATTGCAGCCCTGGTCAAAAGGGCCCAGCAGAGATTATGCTACCTGAGGCTTCTCAGAAAACAACAACGGAATGGAAAACTGCTGGTGACCTTCTACCGCTGCACCACAGAAAGTATCTTAACTCACTGCACCTGTGTGTAAGGTTTGCCAATTGTACAAGTGGCAGATAGGACAGCACTCCAGAGGGTGAACATCATTGCCCAGAGGATCATGGGTTGTCCTCTCCCCTCTTTGGAAGAGCTTTAAGAAAGTTTAAAACATTCTCACGCTGCCTCAAGAAAGTTCAAAACATTCTCAAAGATCCATCTCATCCTGGGAACCCTATTTTTTTTTTTTTTGAACTATTACCATCTGGCAGACGGTACAGGAGAATAGTAAAAACAAGGGACAAATAGGCTGAAAAACAGCTTCTATCCCAGGGCAGTAACTTTATTGAATTCTACTGTATAGTGCAATGTTATTGCACTATCAGGGGTTATCAATTCAATGTACAGACATGTGAAGGATGGGTGTTTGTGTTTATTTTCACAGTCATAATGTACATTGAAGATGGTATTTAATTTGTACAAGGTGTAATGACAATAAAGTAAACTAAACTAAAATAAAATAAAAACAAGGACAAATAAGCTGCAAAACAGCTTCTATCCCAGGGTAGTAACTCTATTGGATTCTACTGTATGGTACAATATTAATGCAATATTAGGGGTTTTCAATTCAATTATATAGAATGTGAAGGATGCATGTTTGTGTTTATTTTCATAGTCATGATATGCACTGAAGATGGTATTTAATTTCATTGTCCGAGATGCAATGACAATAAAGTAAAATAAAATAAAATAAAATAAAAACAAGGACAAATAGGCTGAAAAACAGCTTCTATCCCAGGGCAGGAGCTCTGTTGAATTCTGCTGTATAGTGCAGTGTTGGTGCGATATCAGGGGTTTTCCATTCAATATGTGGCGTGTGAAGGAGGTGTGTTTGTGTTTATTTTCATGGTCATGATGTGCACTGAAGATGGTGTTTGATTTCATGGTCCGAGATGCAATGACAATAAAGGAAACTAAACTAAATAAAGTAAACTAACGGCACCACTTTCTCTTCCACGTCCAGAATCGTATGTGGCGAAAAACCCGGTCCAGAATACCTGGCAGCCAGTGTGTCGGGGTCGATCCCAACCGAAACTGGAATGCCGGCTTTGGAGGTAAGTTACGCATTGCTTTTGTCCGCAGCTGAGTTCTTGCATCGGCTTGTGCTGGTGTTAGGGAGTCCTCGACTTGCAACAGTTCCTTTAGCAACCGTTTGAAGTTACAAACCGCACTGAAAAACGGGGACTTTATGATGGTTTTTCACACTTACGAGCATGACAGCGTTTCCACAATCACATGATCCAAATTCGGATGC
Organism: Notechis scutatus; assembly: GCF_049901735.1. Classification (NCBI taxonomy): domain Eukaryota; kingdom Metazoa; phylum Chordata; class Lepidosauria; order Squamata; family Elapidae; genus Notechis; species Notechis scutatus. Next base: position 80,683,912 of record NC_142014.1, on the reverse strand, counting down.
TTGGAAACTGGCATGTACTTATGATGGTTGCAGCATCCCAGGTTCATGGGGCACCTTTTGCAACCTTCGGACAAGCAAAGTCAACGGGGAAGCCAGATTCACTTAACAACCATGTTACTGGTTTCAGAACAGCGGGGAGAATCGCGACGAGGACATTCATAAAACGGGACAAAATTCACTTAACAACTGCCTGGTTTAGCAACGGAAATTTGGGGCTCAATTGTTGGCATAAGAGGGTTTGCTACTGAGCTTCTACTGCAATCCTGCAATCTCCCTGTGTGTTAAACCAGGGGTCGCCAACCAGTGGGCCGGGGGACCACGGGTGGTCTGCGAGAAAATGTTGGTGGTCCGCAGAGAAATGTCCCCCCCCCAAAGCGATTAATCCAAGGCTGCGCCGCCCACATGGCCCGCGGGAACACAAGGCTTCCGTCGCTTGCATTGCGAACAAGACGAGGCAGTGAGGGGAGGGGGGAAAGGGCGGAGGGGGGGGAACTTGTCCCACTTGCCCCACGCGCCTGGCCTGGCCACCGGGCTGCTTCTCTCCGCTTCTTTCTTCTTCTGCTTTTGGCTGCACGCAAGGAAAGCAGCAAAGTCTTTCTTTCTCTCCCCCAAACTCCGCCAGAAATGAGTCTTTGGGACCCTGCCAGGCCTCCTGCTCCAAGAGCGGTGCCGGCAAAGACTCATTTCTGGTGGAGTTTGGGGGAGAGAAAGAAAGACTTCTGCGGCTTCTGCTGCTTTCCTTGCATGAAGCCAAAAGTCTCTGTCTCTCCCCCCCACCCCGAGAACGGAGCTGGAGATCCCAAATAAAGAAGGATCGATTGGTAGGAAAACGGGGTGGGGGATTTTCCTGCTGATTTTTGGGAGGATTTTCCCAGGGTCTCTGGTCCGCGGGATTTAAAATGATGTGTTTGGCGGTTCCTGAGGTCCGAAAGGTTGGCGATCCCTGTGTTAAACAGCCGACTGCCACACAAAGCAGCTGAGCTTGAAAACCAGGAAATAAAGGTCAGAATAGAGCCGGAGCAGACAGGTGGGCCCAACAGCTGATGGCTCACAGATGATCCTCGGAGCTACTGGTTTGGCCAAACCAGGCTCAACCAGTAGAAGCCCCTCACCGCTTAGTATCCAGTTGAAAATGGGAGTGTCTTGAATGTGGAACCTTGGATTCTTTTTTTGTTTTTTGACCGGATTCATTTGCCTTCCCACCCTGGCAGGACCCGGGGCCAGCAACGACCCCTGTTCCGATTCCTACCGCGGACCCAGTGCCAACTCAGAAGTCGAAGTCCGGTCTATGGTGGATTTTGTCAAGAGGCACGGGAACGTCAAGGCCTTTATCAGCATCCATAGCTACTCCCAGCTCCTGATGTACCCCTATGGCTATAAGTGCGCCAAGCCTAAAGACGCGGAAGAACTGGTAAAGCTCCGGGTTCATGGGACGGTGATGTTGTGGCGGAGTCGGAGAGTGAGGAGGTTGGGGGAGGAAACTGGGCCGGTCCTGGAGTCTGGGGGAGGCTCTGACGAGGGCTCTGTGTCGGAAGCAGAGATGGGGACCAGGGCCGTCTGACGGTTATCAGCTGCCTTCGGAATCGGAGATCAGTGGGGAAGAAGAACAGCTGGAGCCTGTTCCCAGTGTGCGCATGCGCAGAGCTGCCAGAAGAAGGGAACATTTAAGGAACACAAGGCAGAGATGGGGCCAGGGCCATCTGACAGTTATCAGCTGCCTTCGGAATAGGAGATCAGTGGGGAAGAAGAACAGCTGGAGCCTGTTCCCAGAGTGCGCATGCGCAGAGCTGCCAGAAGAAGGGAACATTTAAGGAACACAAGGCAGAGATGGGGCCAGGGCCATCTGACAGTTATCAGCTGCCTTTGGAATCGGAGATCAGTGGGGAAGAAGAACAGCTGGAGCCTGTTCCCAGAGTGCGCATGTGCAGAGCTGCTAAAAGAACGGAACAGCTAAGGAACACAAGGCAGAGATGGGGCCAGGGCCATCTGACAGTTATCAGCTGCCTTCAGAGATTAGTGGGGCAGAAGAACAGCTGGAGCCTGTTCCCAGTGTGCGCATGCACAGAGTTGCCAGAAGAAGGGAACAGCTAAGGAACAAGGGTTGACTCGGGAGTTAAAGGCACAGGTGGACAGTGAATGGCCCCTCCTTTAGGGAATAAAGAGGAGCGAAAAGGGAATGGGGTTTGCAGGAGACAATTAATGCGTTTAATTAGTGTGAAGATCTGTTCATAACTTCTTGCCAAGTCATTGCTGCTACAGTGTGGTGTTTGGAAGCTATCGGCCTGGCAACTCTCCAAGCCTGATAAAGGTCCGTCATTGTAAATCACTCTTGAAAGACTGTTTGCCGCGACTTTGCTGGAGGTGAATGAGAGGAATTCATATTAGCCTGAATAAAAGGACGAGGTGGTTTTGGGAAGCCTGGGTCAGAACAGGTGACCCTCGTAGGGTTTCGCTTGCGGTGGGCTGAGTGGCTGCGTTCACAGGTCGGCTGCCTTCCCACGACGGCCGGTGCTTCGGTAGCATCATCCTAGCCGCCATCTTAACTGTTTTGATCCCGCTGGGTGGGTATCTCCGCTTCCAAGGGGTTAATTTCTGATTTTTATTCCTAGGAGAGAGTGGGAAAATCAGCCGCGAACGCCTTGACGTCGCTGTACGGCACCCGGTATAGAGTTGGGCCCATCTGCTCGGTCATTTGTAAGTTTTGGGGATGTGTTTCAGCCTGGGACTCTTCTGGGGGTGGTGGTTGGGGGTTCTAGGGTTTAGGGTCTAGGGCAGCGTTTCTCACCCATGGCAGCTTGAAGAGGGTGTGGACTTCAACGCCCAGAATTGCCCATAAATGCCACCCCTGTTCAAGTTGCCAAGGCTTAAGCCCTTTTCCGGAATGGAAGTCACAGCCCATTGCATTTTTAGAGGATTAGGGAGAGTGTAGTACCTTTGGAAGATATTCCGGCCTTGCCCTTTTGCAGTAAGGGGTGTGTGTGTGTTTGTGTGTGTGTGTTGTGTGTGTGTGTGTGTAAAAGATGACAGACAAATGATTACATGGATGGATGGATGGAGAGACATAGAAAGATAGATAGATAGATAGATAGATAGATAGATAGATGATAGATAGATAGATGATAGATAGATAGATAGATAGATAGATAGATAGATAGATAGATAGATAGATGATAGATAGATAGATAGATAGATAGATAGATAGATAGATAGATGATAGATAGATAGATAGATAGATAGATAGATAGATAGATAGATAGATAGATAAGATAGATAATAGATAATAGAATAGGGAATAAAATAGAGTAGAGTAGAGTAGAGTAGAAGAGAATTCTTTATTGGCCAAGTATGATTGGACACACAAGGAATTTGTCTTGGTGCAAATGCTCTCAGTGTCCGTAAAAGAAAAGAGACATTTGTCGAGAGTCAAGAATCATCAGGTGCAACACTTAATGATGGTCATAGGGTACAATAAGCAATCAAGTCATACTAGGAAACAGTCAATATAAATTGTAAGGATACAAGCCACAAAGTTATACAGTCATAAGTGGGAGGAGATGGGTGAGAGGAACGATGGGAGGATTAATAGTAATAGTAGATAATAATGCAAATAATAATGCAGATGATAGATAGATATAGAGATAGATAGATTAGATGGATGGATGGATAGATAGATGATAGATAGATAGATAGATAGATAGATAGATAGATAGATAGATAGATAGATAGATAGATAGATAGATAGATATAGATAGATGATAGGTAGATGATACCGTGTTTCTCCAACAATACGGCCTCCACCAATAGGAAGACCCAGCATGTTTTCTAGGCATAAAATCAAATTAAGCCCCTCCCCCCAAATTTAGGCCTAGTTTAAAACATGCAAAATAGGGGGAAGGGTGGGGGGACTTGCCATTTGGAGTGCCGTTGGAGCCACCACCGCCATTTGGAGTGCCCTTGGAGCTGCTGCCGCCGTTTGGAGCTGCCTCTGCCGTTTGGAGCTGCTGCCGCCGTTTGGAGCACTACCGCTGTTTGGAGCACCACCGCCACTCCAAACACGGCGGCAGCTCCAAACACGGAAGCAGCAGCTCAACGTGACGTGGCGCACTCCAAACGGCAGCGGCGGCTCAAGCGGCAGAGGCAGCTCCAAACACGGGAAGCGGAGCCACCGCCGCCATTTGGAGCTGCCGCCGCTGTTTGGAGTACCATTGGAGCTGCCTCTGCCGTTTGGAGCTGCCTCTGCCGTTTGGAGCTGCCGCTTCGCGTTTGGAGCACTACCGCTGTGTGGAGCACCACCGCCACTCCAAACACGGCGGCAGCTCCAAACGCGGAGTGGCAGCTCCAAACGACGGCGGCAGCTCCAACGGCGGCGGTGGCTCCGCTTCCGTGTTTGAGCTGCCTCTCGCTTGGAGCTGCCGCCGCCATTTGGAGTGCCGCCGTCACGTTTGGAGCTGCTGCTTCCGTGTTTGGAGCTGCCGCCGTGTTTGGAGTGGCGGTGGTGCTCCAAACAGCGATAGTGCTCCAAGCTGGGCGGCAGCTTCAAACGGCGGCGGTGGCTCCAAACGGCAGAGGCAGCTCCAACGGCAGAGGCAGCTCCAAACGGCAGAGGCAGCTCCAATGGTACTCCAAACAGCGCGGCAGCTCAAATGGCGGCGGTGGCTCCGCCCGTGTTTGGAGCTGCCTCTGCCGTTTGGAGCCGCCGCCGCCGTTTGGAGTGCCGCCGTCACGTTTGGAGCTGCCGCTTCCGTGTTTGGAGTGGCGGTGGTGCTTCAAACAGCGGTAGTGCTCCAAACGCGGAAGCGGCAGCTTCAAAGCGGCAGCTCCAAACGGCAGAGGCAGCTCCAAGCGGCAGAGGCAGCTCCAAACGGCGGCAGCAGCTCCAACGGCACTCCAAACGGCAGTGGAATGGGCAGAAGGGAAAGCAACAGAGGCAGGTGCCAAAGGTCTTGGGTCTGCAGCAAAGGTGTTTGGTGGGAGTAGGGAGCTCTCTGCGCCGCCATGATCGCCCCTTAGGAGCAGCTGGTGGCGAGGCTGCCGCGGGGGCTCTAGATGAGGATGAAAGGGGGAAATTAAGTTACCCCCGAAAAAGCGGCCTAGCCGTTTTTGGGCTCCAAAAAATAAGGCCCGGCCTTATTATGTGACAAACATGGTAGATAGATAGATAGATAGATAGATAGATAGATAGATAGATAGATAGATAGATAGATAGATAGATAGATAGATAATGGATAGATTAGATGATAGATAGATGGATAGATAGATAGATAGATAGATAGATAGATAGATAGATAGATAGATAGATAGATAGATAGATAGATAATGGATAGAGATAGGTAGATGATAGATAGATGATAGATAGATAGATAGATAGATAGATAGATAGATAGATAGATAGATAGATAGATGGATAGAGATATAGGGATAGATAGATAGATAGATAGATAGATAGATAGATAGATAGATAGATAGATAGATAGATGATGGATAGAGAGATGATGGATAGAGAGATGATGGATAGATGAATAGATAAATAAGATAGGATATGAATTTTGTTTTAATGGTCTGTTTAAACTGAACCCTTTTTTTCTCTGCCTGCTTCATATGAAGCCCTATTCAGACAACCAACTTAACCAGTGCAAGTCATGACTTAGCAGATGCATTCCTACCACATACTAAGCTGGGTTAGTGTTAACCTGGATCATTTGGGAGGATCCCTCATCTTATGGATGACCATAGCACATTTGCATATAACACAATGGGTCCCCTGAATCCAGAACAAGCAATAATTCAACCAGCCTGTTAAAGAGATAGTGTGAATGGAAATGCGGGGTATAGAACCTCAATGACTTTCCTCAGCCAGCTATGTTGGCTGGGGAATTCTGGGAGTTGAAGTCCACAAGACTTAAAGTTGCCAAGTTTGGGGCGCGCTGGCTTAGACCCCTGTTCTTCTCCTGCATCTTCCTTCTAGACCAAGCCAGCGGCGGAAGCATCGACTGGAGCTACGATTATGGGATCAAGTACTCCTTCGCCTTTGAGCTGAGGGACACGGGGCGCCACGGTTTCCTCTTGCCCGCCAATCAGATCATCCCCACCGCTCAGGAGACGTGGTTGGGCCTGAAAAAGATCATGGAGCACGTCCGGGATAATCCCTACTGAGGACTAGAAGATCCGGGAGAAGACAGGAATTTCGGCTTCCCAATTCTTACACTAGCAGGAATCTGATTACAGGATCGACAGATCCTTTTAGATGCCCCCCAAAAAGAGAAAAATAATAATAATAATCAAATTTTAAATAACCATTGATAGGTCAACTCAGATAATGGCCACTGGGGGCAGCAGAGGTGCAGAAATCTCTTAGTTTCTGCCCCCTAGTGGTTGACTATGTTTTTTGCAGCTCAGTTCTAATACGCCTCAGATACGCCTAAGCTTATTCAACACAGTAAAGCCTCATCGATGCGGCCTCTGATGTGTTTGGATTACAACTCCCACAATCCTCTAACCCAGTGATCCCCAACCTTTTTGACGCCGCGGCCCGGTACCGGCATCAGCTGGGCGCCGCCCAGTACCGGCATCAACTGGGCGCCGCCATCTTTTTGACGAAAAGTGCTTCCGTGACCTCACCGGAAGCACTTTTTCGTTGTCAAATAATGGCGGCGCCAGCGCCTCGTGAGCTTTTCGGGTAGAAATGGCTTTCTACCGGAAAAGCTCACCGAAGCGCTGGCGCAGCCATCTTTTTGATGAAAAAGTGCTTCCGGTGAGCTTTCTACCGGAAAAGCTCACCGGAAGCGCTGGCACCGCCATCTTTTTGATGAAAAAGTGCTTCCGGTGAGCTTTCTACCGGAAAAGCTCACCGGAAGCACTTTTTTACCAAAAGATGGCGGCGCCTAGCAACCAGCGGCCGGTAAGACTTGTTCCATGGACCGGTACCTACTCTAACCGACAGGGTGACAAATTTAGCAGCAAGCTTCTTCTTTGGATGGATTGGGACTACATTGCCCAGCATTCCCAGACAGCAATGGGGAATTCTGGGAGTTGTAGTCCCAGCTCGTCTCAAGGTCATTGAGGAAAGCTGTTCTGGCATATTTAGCATTAAGGAATGAAGGCAAATATTGTCCAGACCTAAATCTTCCTTTTTTCTCTTATAATTCCTATGTGGCTTCTGAGACAAGTAGACATTAATATTATAGATAAAACCTCCTTGAGATGTTTTTCAGCACTTTATCAATAAATCCTGCTTCCAACTGTCCGCTGGCCTTTGTCTTCTTCATTTGTCTTCACTATGGATTCTCTTAATGACTTATGGCCCTGGGTATACAGGTGGTCCTCGACTTATGATGACAATTGAGCCCAAAATTCCCATCGCCAAGTGAGACAGTTATTCAGTCAGCTTTGCCCCATTTTACGAACTCTCTTTCCACAGTCGGTAAATGAGTCGCTGCCGTTAAGCTAGTGACACGGTTGTTAAGTGAATCGGGCTTCCCCGTTGCTTGTCAGAAGGGGAAAAAGATGAACACACCACCCCGGGACACTGCAACCGTCATAAATATGAGTCAGTTGCCAAGCGTCTGGATTTAGATCACTTGGGGATGCCGCAATGGTCGTTAAGTGTGAAAAACAGTCACATTTTTCACTGCCACTGTAACTTCAAATGGTCACTAAATGAACTATTGTAAGTCGGGGAAACACCTGTAACTTTGATTAGTTTTGAGAAGTCCTCAGCTTGGTAGTTTGCTTGCAGGTGTTTCATTACCCAACTAACTCACATCATGTTGTGGTTAGCCGGCAGCAGGTGTGGATGGCTGAGGAGAGCGAGGACTCAGGTGAGGGGCCAGGACCATGAGGGAGTGGAGTGCTGTCTTCAGAGATTGTGGGGGCTGGCAGCAGCAATGATGAGGAGGTTCCCAAGGAGCCTGTGCCAAGTGTGCTTGCGCGCAGGGCTGCTCGCAGGAAAGAGCAGCTGCAGCAGCACGGGCGACTCGGGAGTAAGGCTGCAAGGTAATGGCCCCTCCTTCAAGAAGATAAAAGCCAGCTGTGAATTGGACGTTCTTTGCAGGAAGCAAAAACGTTTTGAAACTCAGCCTCGTGGACATTGCAGTATCTTAAGTTGGTTTTTGAAGATTCTTCTGTTGTAAAATATTTCTTATCTGTGATTCTTGGCAGCCTTGCACAGTTTTGGCGAGGCTTGTGCTTATCAAAGTTAATTAGTCTGCAGCAGCCTTTTAACCGGGGATTCGTAAGAATCATTAAAAGGTTTCCTGTTCCCTTTGGTTCGTGTTTGTCTTATTGGACAAGGGTTTGGGTCAGAACACCTCATCAGTGCTAACAGACACGTAGAGACAAGTCACATTTACACACCATTCAAAAGAGACCATAGAAAAGCCAACAAGAAAAGACATCCTCTCCAGCAGCCAATAGATAAGCAGGGATTAACACCAGACAAACAAGCAAGCAAGCAAGCAGAATACAATGCCCCAATCAACCAAGGAGCACCAAGAACGCCCATCAGTCAACCCTGAGCTGTAGAGATTCATGGATGGATGGACTGATAAAAAATTATTTGCCACCCATCCTGTATCCAGCGATGACCTTCTACTGATTAATTTTATTTGTGGCTTAGTAAATGGAGGGAAGACAACTGGTTTGCCGAATTCTAGCCAAGTTGGAAGAAACTGGAAGGACTTATTAGATGAACATAAATCAACGCGGTTGTGTCCCAACAACCATGTCCATCTGTGTCTGCCTTCAGATGGCTACTCTGGCTTAAAAATGAGGTCCTTCCCCCAGATCTTTGGGGGTGGGGGTGTGGAGACCATGGGGGAAATGCCCCCGATAGGGAAGCAAAAGGAATATTCAAATTATGGCTGGTAAGATCCAGAAGGATGACTCTGGAAGAATGCAGAAGTACGGATTGGTTCATTGCTCTCAGGCCAACATCGGCATCTGGAATTTTTCAGATATTTTACTTGGCTGCACCAGAAGCTTCATAGAGGGACGATCACAGATAACGTCGCAAATAACAACCCTAAAATATCAGAGAGAATAGAATAGAATATAGAGAATAGAATAGAATTAGAATAGAATAGTATTAAATAGAATAGAATAAAATTAGAATAGAATAGAATAGAATTAAATAATAGAATAGAATAGAATTAGAAAATAGAATTAAACAGAATAGAATTAAACAGAATAGAATAGAATTAGAATAGAATAGATTTAGAATAGAATAGAAAATAGGAATAGAATTAGAAAGAATAGAATAGAAAATAGGAATAGAATAGAATAGAAAATAGGAATAGAATAGAATAGAATAGAATTAGAAAGAATAGAATAGAAAATAGGAATAGGAATAGAATAGAATAGAAAATAAGAATAGAATAGAATAGAATAGAATTAGAAAGAATAGAATAGAAAATAGGAATAGAATAGAATAGAATAGAATACAATACAATACAATAGAAAAAGGAATAGAATAGAATAGAATATGATAGAATAGAATAGAATAAATAGAATGGAATTAGAAAGAATAGAATAGAAAATAGGAATAGAATAGAATAGAATATGACAGAATAGAATAGAATAGAATAGAATGGAATAGAATAGAATAGAATAGAATAGAATAGAATAGAATAGAATAGAATAGAATAGAATGGAATTAGAAAGAATAGAATAGAAAATAGGAATAGAATAGAATAGAATAGAATTAGAAAGAATAGAATAGAAAATAAGAATAGAATAGAATAGAATAGAATAGAATAGAATAGAATAGAATAGAATAGAATAGAATAGAATAGAATAGAATAGAATAGAATTCTTTTATTGGCCAAGTGTGATGGGACACACAAGGAATTTGTCTTCAGTTCATAAGCTCTCAGTGTACATAAAAGCTATAATCATAGTTGTCATAAAACACATTCATAGTGAATCATAAGATAGAACACTTAGTGATTGTCCTCGGATACTAAATAAGCAATCAACATAAATCATACTAGGAAACTCAATAAAACAATATAAATTGTAAAGATACAAGCAACAAAGTTATAGTCCTAAATAGAAAAGGAGATACAAGCTTTGTTGCTTGTATCTCTACGATTTATATTGTTTTATTGAGTTTCCTAGTATGATTTATGTAGCTTTAATATCACCACCTCTGGATTTGTAGGCCCTTGAAACCATACATTTGAAAAGCCTTTAGGACCGTATTTATCGACAATCTCAGCAACCTGAACATGTGTGGACTTCAACACCCAGAATTCCCTGGAGGGAGAATTCTGGGAGTTGAAGTCCACCCATCTTAAAAGGTTGAAAAAGATTGAAAAAGGCTGCTGTAGAACAGGGGTCTCCAACCTTGGCCACTCTAAGCCTGGAGGACTTCAACTCCCAGAATTCCCAAAGCTGTCGGGGGGAATTCTGGGAGTTGAAGTCTGCCTGGCTTAAAGTTGCCAAGGTTGGAGACCCCTGCTTTAGAAAGTATACAGTGATGGAAACAGTGCCCTCTAGTGTCCAAAAGCGAGCATTACAAAATCCTTTGTGCCGGAGAAATAGCAAAATAAAATAAAAATAAATCAGAAACAGCTCCAGAATGGATGTGCCCAACAGGAAACGGGCTGCTCCTGAGGAAAGGGGATTCTGGGAGTCGGAGTGCATCTGAGACTGGTTGAGGAACTCTGGGATTGGAAGTCCGGGCATTTTTAAAGTTGCAGAGATGGAGAATTCCGTTTTCGAAGGTCAAGTGCAAGGATGGCCGCAGTATATAAAACACACACACACAAAAACAGGCGTGGACGGCTGAGGTCTCGGAGAGCGAGGACTCAGATGAGGGGCCTGCGTGTGAGGCAGGGATGGGGTTAGGACCGTCAGGGAGTGGAGTGCGGCCTTCGGAGGTTGTGGAGGCTGGCAGCAGTGAGGAAGAGGCCCCCGAGGAGCCCGTGCCAAGTGCGCCTGCACGCAGGGCTGCTTGAAGGAAAGAGCAGTTGCCGCAGCACGGGTGACGGGAGTAAAGCTGCAAGGTGATAGTCCCTCCCTTAAGGGATAAAAGCCAGCCCTCAGAGGTGGGATCCTTGGCAGGAAGCAAAGAAGTTCTCGCACTTCAAGCCTTGTGGACATTCGGAATATCTTGGTTGGTGTTTGGAGACTCTTTGTGTTTGAACTATTTCTTAGCAACTTTATCTAGCGTTCTTGGCAGCCTTGCACAACCTTGACAAGGCTTGTTCTTATCTGGGACCATTAGTTTTAATAGTGTTTTTACTGTGAATGAACAGAATTCACAGAGAAGCATTTAAAAGGTTTGGCTTTTCTCTCTGTTTTGGTGTTTGTTTGTTTTGAACCAGGCTTGGGTCAGGACACTTTTATCTCTGCCCTGTGCCAGGCCCAACCCCCTGATGGTTCACTCCCCTGTAAAGCAAAGCTTCTCTTCTGCAGAAAGCAAATTTTTAAAAAAGTAGAACAGAACAACAGAGAGACTGAGTTGGACGGGGCCTTGGAGGTCTTCTAGTCCAACCCCCTCCTCAAGCAGGAGACTTTATACCATTTCAGACCAGTGGCTGCCCAACCTCTGTTGTAAATAGGCTATATTTTAACGCATGCATTTGCATGCAGCACAGTTCCGGCAAAGCCACCTGCCTCTGAATCGGCTGCTTCCAAAGAGAGATTTCATTAGGGCTCTGCTGATAAGGCAAATTCGGTATGGGCCGTAGCTTTGGAACATTTCAAAAATGGCACATCTGCCCTAGGAGAAAAGTGTGTGTGTGTGTGTGTGTGTGTGTAAGAGAGAGAGAGGGAGGGAGGGAGGGAGGGAGGAGAAAAAGAGACAGAGGGAAAGAGAGGAAAAGGAAAAAGAGAGATAAAGAAAAAGAGAAAAAAGAGAAGGAAAAGAGAAAGACAGGAAAAGAAAGGAAAAGAAATAGAGAGAGAGAGAAATAGAAAAAGAGAAAGAAAAGAAGGAAAAAGTGAGGAAAAGTGAGGAAAAGAAAGAGAGACAGAGCAAGAAAAAAAGAAAAAAGAAAGAATGAGAGAGAGAGAGAGAGAGAGAGAGAGAGAGAGAAGAGCAAAAGAGACAAGAAAGGAGAGAGAGAGAGAGGGAGACAGACACATAGACAGAGATGCTGAGCCAGGAGATTTGGGATTCAGAGCATCTGTTTATGTCACATGAGCTGGGTGGGAATTTTCCACTGGGGGGAACAAGAAATCAAACCGTTAACCATTAACCAACCTGACGTGGTTGGAAAAATCTTTTCTTGCAGCAGAGAGAGATTTTCTCATCATTAATCAGGGCCGTCTCGAGAGACCTTGGAAATTTAACCAACGAACCAACAGCTCTGCAAACCCTCTGAGCCAACTTGTTCTCAACCTCATCCATTTTGAAACGTGCGGACTACGACTCCCAGAATCCCCTGGCCATACTTTGCAACGCGTGGACTTCAACTAGCAGAATTCCCCGGGGATTAAGGGCGTGCCCACAGTATCTGACCTGATAGGACCAGTAGATGTCCTTAGGGAAAGGCGATCCTATAGATTAATCTGGTCTTGTGCTTTAAAAGTGAGGACTAGCACCTTGGATTGCGCATGGGAAGAAACAGGGTGCAGCTTGTACAATAGTGCTGTTACATGGCAAACTAAGGAGCAAATAAATGTAATAAACCAACCAACCTAGGAACATCCATCATGGTGCACATTGCCACATTGCCACGTTGAGACACACATTCTTAAAGATCCATCTCATCCTGAGCACCCTTGTTTTTGAACTATTACCATCTGGCAGACAGTACCGGATAATAAAAACGAGGACAGCACCAGCAAGATTGACGAAAATTTACTCAAATATGAACCTGGAATGCTGGAAGTGTAAAAATAAACAAGGTACATTATTTCACATGTGGTGGTCCTGCCTCCAAAGCAAAAGAATACTGGAATAAAATTAGAACAGGGTTGCAAGAAATTACTGGGTTGCAAATAGGATTTAAGCGTAAAATGTTTGTGCTAGAGATAATCAGAGGAACATTTAAGAAAGAAATTGAATACATCATAATGCACATTCTAACAGCAGCAGGAATCACCTATGCCCAAAGTTGGAAATGAGATAGCACTCCCAACAGATAGTATGATCACAAAGAAAATCATGGATTATGTAGAAATGATAAAACTCACATTGGAATTACAAGAGAGAGAAGAGAAGGAAGTTTGGACAAAATGGTATAATTGCTTGGATGATAGGACAGTAATAATATTACTATTATTATATTATATAATAATAATATTATATTATATAATAATAACAAATGTATATATATATTTATAATATAGATAGATGGTTAACAATAACTGGGAAAGTCGATGTCACAACATTGTAAAGATTGTATTTGTGTTGTTTTGTTGTTGTGCTGTTTTGTATTTGTGTTGTTTTTAATTGTATAAAATTCAATAAAAATTTATTTTAAAAACAAACAAACAAGGACAAATAGGCTGAAAAACAGCTTCTATCCCAGGGCAGTAACTCTATTGAATTCTACTGTCTAGTGCAATATTAATGCAATTTCAGGGGTTTTCCAATCAAGTGTACAGAATGCGAAGGATGCGTGTTTGTGTTTTATTTATATAGTTATAATGTACACTGAAGATGGTATTTAATTTTATTGTACAGGGTGCAATGACAATAAAGTAAAGTAAAATAAACTGGCCTGTGCAAGACCATGGTTAGAGTGAATGGTTGGAATAGAATAGAATAGAATAGAATAGAATAGAATAGAATAGAATAGAATAGAATATAGGAATAAGAATAGAATAGAATAAAATAAAATACAGGAATAAGAATAGAATAGAATAGAATAGAATAGAATAGAATAGAATATAGGAATAAGAATAAAATAGAATAGAATAAAATAAAATACAGGAATAAGAATAGAATAGAATAGAATATAGGAATAAGAATAGAATAGAATAGAATAGAATATAGGAATAAGAATAGAATAGAATAGAATAGAATAGAATAGAATAGAATAGAATAAAATAAAATAAAATACAAGAATAAGAATAGAATATAGTAATAAGAATAGAATAGAATAGAATATAGGAATAAGAATAGAATAGAATAGAATAGAATAGAATAGAATAAAATAAAATAAAATACAAGAATAAGAATAGAATATAGTAATAAGAATAGAATAGAATAGAATATAGGAATAAGAATAGAATAGAATAGAATAGAATAGAATAGAATAGAATAGAATGTAGAGTAGAGTAGAGTAGAGTAGAGTAGAATAGAATAGAATAGAATAGAATAGAATAGAATAGAATAGAATAGAATAACAAGAGTTGGAAGGGACCTTGGAGGTCTTCTAGTCCAACCCCCTGCTTAGGCAGGAAACCCTGGACCACTTCAGACAAATGTCGGTCCAATAATAAGTCTTGGGATCTGAACATCATTCTGCCAACATCAACTATGGTCTGAATGAAAGTCCTACCTCCAATGATCGTTTGGTCAGTGATGGTGTATGATCTCACCAGCACTCAATTTGGAATGGCTGACAGATATCCAGGTGCTCCAACACGGGAGGTTTTCAAGAAGAGACTGGGCAGCCATTTGCCTGAAATGGTGCAAGGTCTCCTGCTCGGGCAGGGGGCTGGACTAGATGCCCCCCCAAGGTCCCTTCCAACTCTATTCTTTTATTCAAAGCACTTGAAGGCAGGACAAGAAAGAATGGATGGAAACTAATCGAGGAGAGAGGCAACCTAGAACTTCCATACAGTGAGAAGAATTAACCGGTGGAACTATTTGCCACCAGAAGCTGTGTGGGTGGCTCCCAACACTGAAGGTTTTCAAGAAGAGAATCGGACAACCACTTGTCTGAAATGGTATAAGCACCTGAAGGCAGAGCAAGGAACAATGGATGGAAACTAACCGAGGAGAGAAGCAACCTGGAATTAAGGAGAAATTTCCTGCCAGGGAGAACCATCAGTGGAACAGAAGTTGTGAGTGCTCCATCACTAGAGGGTTTTAAAGAGGAACATAGACGGCCATTTTGTCTGGAATGGTGTAGGGCAG
The DNA here is from genome assembly GCF_049901735.1 of Notechis scutatus. Classification (NCBI taxonomy): domain Eukaryota; kingdom Metazoa; phylum Chordata; class Lepidosauria; order Squamata; family Elapidae; genus Notechis; species Notechis scutatus. The sequence goes on along the minus strand of NC_142014.1, from coordinate 80,668,878 downwards.
GGCTCTTCAAACTTGACAGCTTTAAGACTGGTGGACTTCAACTCCCAGCATTCCTCCTCCAGTCAGGTTAGCTCAGGGATTCTGGGAGTTGACGTCCACAAGTCTTAAACTGGCCAAGTTTGAAGACCCTTGATCTATTCTATCTATCTGTCTGTTTGTCTGTCTATTCTATCTCTCTCTATCCTACCTCTTTATCTATTCTATCTATTCTATCTTTCTCTCCCTCTCCCTCTATCTATCTATTCTATCTATCTCTCTTTCTCTCTATCTATTCTACCTCTCTTTCTCTATCTATTCCAGGGCTCTTCAAACTTGGCAACTTGTGGACTTCTAGAATTCCTCCTCCAGTCATGTTAGCTCAGGAATTCTGGGAGTGAAGTCCACAAGTCTTAAAGTTGCCAAGTTTGAAGACCCTTGATCGACTCTTTCTTTTTCTTTCTTTCTTTCTTTCTTTCTTTCTTTCTTTCTTTCTTTCTTTCTTTCTTTCTTTCTTTCTTCTTTCTTTTTTTTCTTTCTTTCTTTTTCTTTCTTTCTTTCTTTCTTTCTCTTTCTTTCTTTCTCTTTTCTTTCTTTCTTTCTGTGTCTGTCTGTCAATCTATCTATTCCATCTATTTATTTATCTATTCTATCTATCTATTCTATCTCTCTCTCTCTCCTACCTCTCTTTATCTATCTATCTATTCCAGGGGTCTTCAAACTTGGCAACATTAAGACTTGTGAACTTCAACTCCCAGAATTCCTCTTCTAGTCATGTTAGCTCGGGAATTCTGGGAGTTGAAGTCCATAAGTCTTAAAACTGGCCAAGTGTGAAGACTCTTGGTGTAGGGTCTCCTGCTTGAGCAGGGGGTTGGACTAGAGGACCTCCAAGGTCCCTTCCAGCTCTGTTTCGCTATGTTCAAAATCCCTTCAGTTGTTAAGTGAATCCAGCTTCCTCCCCTGGATGTCGTTTGCAGCAGGCCAGCCTCGAAGATCACAACTGGCGACCACGTGATTCCAGGCGTCTGCAAACTCTTGTAAATACAGACCCACATTTGATCCCTTGATCATGGCGAAGTTGTGACCCTTTTCAACAAGCAAGGGCCAGTTATCCCTCCCCGTTTTATTTTCCACAGCCAACGTAACTTCAAATTGAACGAATGGTCGTACGTCGAGGACTACTTGAAACGCCGGGTTTTGTGTTGGCAAAGAAATCCGTCTTTGTCACGGTTTTGGGCAGAGAGAGGCACAGTAGAGGGCCCCCCCTCCTTCCCTCCTATCAAGGCAGCTGGTGTGTTCCCCGAACACCTGTCAGGTGAGTTGCAGGTGAGCCCAGTGTGTGTGTGTGTGTTTTGTGTGTCTCTTTTCCGACAGAGCCGTGAGAAAGCGGACAGCCGGCCGCCGTGTCCTCTGTGGATGGTCAAGGCAACACCTGGCCAGGTTAAAGTGGGCATATAAAAAAGCGGTGGAAGAAACCATGTTCCCATTTGGTGCCCGGTTTGGTGACGATGAGGGTCCTCGTGGTCTTGGCGACGTTGCTGGCTGTGGCGTTTGCCACCGATACCTTTGACGGGTAGGTAGACATGGGTAGGAAAAGACACAGGGACCAGGGGAGAATTCACCTGGGGCCACTTTCGGATTCTTAGCAGCATTGGTCGCTGGACAGTTTGATCATTTTTATTTATTTATTTTTTATTTATTTGATTTGCCAATTGTTTACAAGATAATAAGTATAAGTGTATACATAGTTGTGAATACATGAAATGGGTACATATAAGAAAAACAAAAGAAGAATAAGAGAAACAATAGGACAGGGACGGTAGGCACGTTGGTGCGCTTATGCACGCCCCTTAGGAAAGGGGTGAGGTCAATAGTAGACAGTCTAAGGTTAAAGTTTTTGGGGTTTGGGGAAGAAACCACAGAGTCAGGTAGAGTATTCCAGACATTGACCACTCTATTGCTGAAGTCGTATTTCCTGCCATCAAGTTTGGTGCGGTTAACTTTGAGTTTGTATCTATTGTGTGCTCTTGTGTTGTTATGGTTGAAGCTGATTTATTTGGGGGGGGTGTCCCTTCCCTGGTTCTAAGCAGAGCCCCTGCTGTGTGTGCTCCATCTTTTTCCTTCTGTCCTGGCCTCTTTTTACTAAGGAGTGATGGAGAGCATTGTAACAAACCGCATCCCTGTCTGGTTTGTTGGCCGCAGCGCCTCAGATAGAAAGTCCCTACAGAGAGTGGTGAGGACAGTGGAGATTATAGGAAGCTCGCTTCCCGTTATTCAGGATGTAGCTTATAAGCTTAGGGCTCAAAGCATTGTTAGAGACCCCCACCCCTACACACACAATTTCACGGCCTGTTTCTGTTGCTCCCCTCCGGGAGGAGGTTTCGAAGTATGTCTAGCAGATTCTGTAACAGCTTTGTTCCCTAGGGCAGGGGTCTCCAACCTTGGCAACTTTAAGCCTGGAGGACTTCAACTCCCAGAATTCCCCAGCTGGCTGGGGAACTCTGGGAGTTGAAGTCCTCCAGGCTTAAAGTTGCCAAGGTTGGAGACCCCTGCCCTAGGCCATCCGTGTGAGATACTCTCAAGATTCATTTTTCTCGCCATGCGCATGCATACATCCGAACTAGATTGCGTTGTTTCTTTGTGTCATGTAACATAGGTGGCAGAGGTGGGATTCAGCCGGTTCTGACCGGTTCTGGAGAACCGGTAGCGGAAATTTGGAGTAGTTCCGAGAACCGGAAAATCCCACCTCTGACTGGCCCTGCCAACCCCATCTCTTCTCTGCCTCCCCTTGAGTCCCAAGCTGATCGGCTGGGTCTCCTTTGGCTGGCCTGCACAGGAGAATGGAGCTGGAAAGCAGGTTAGTGGGGTGGGAAGGGGGATTTTGCAGTATCCTTCCCCTACCACGCTCACCAAGCCACGCCCACAGAACTGATAGTAAAAAAATTTTTTTAATCCCACCACTGATATGTGGGTATATGCATAATTTTGTATTTATTTATTCATTTTGTCATGTTTGTGTAGTGTATGTTGGAGATGGTAAGCCTTTGAGAGCTGTCTGCAATGGAACTGCATTTTAATGTATGCCGATTAGTGTACGTTCAGAGTGACAATAAAGTTATTATTTATATAGAAGAGCTGCGGTGGCACAGTGGTTAGAGTGCAGTACTGCAGGCTACTTCTGCTGACTGCTGGTTGCCAGCAGTTCGGGAGTTCGAATCTCACCAGGCTCCAGGTTGACTCAGCCTTCCATAGGAACCCAAGGCTGTGCCACTCACATGGCCCGCGGGAACACAAGGCTTGCGTTGAACACGAGGTAGTGAGGGGAGGGGGGAAAGGGCGGAGGGGAGGAACTTGCCCCACACGCCCCACACGCCTGGCCTGGCCACCGGGCTGCTTCTCCCCGCTTCTTTCTTCTTCTGCTTTTGGCTGCATGCAGGGAAAGCAGCAAAAGTCTTTCTTTCTCTCCCCCAAACTCTGCCAGAAATGAGTCTTTGGGACTCTGCAAGCCCTCCTGCTCCAAGAGGTTGCGCCAGCAAAGACTCATTTCTGGCGGAATTTGGGGGAGAGAAAGAAAGACTTCTGCGGCTCCTGCTGCTTTCCTTGCATGAAGCCAAAAGTCTCTCTCTCTCCCCCTGAGAACGGAGCTGGAGACGGTATCCTGCGATCCCAAATAAAGAACGATCGATCGGTAGGAAAACGGGGTGGGGGATTTTCCTGCTGACTTTTTTGGGGGGATTTTCCCAGAGTCTCTGGTCTGCGGGATTTAAAAGGATGAGTTTGGTGGTCCCTGAGGTCCAAAAGGTTGGCAACCTCTACTGTAAGCCGCTGGTGCTGGCTGGGGAATTCTGGGAGTTGAAGTCCAAGCTGCTGAGATTGACAAACTCTGCTTTACATAGTATGCCTCCATGCCAAAAAAAAGAAGCCCCCTAGTGACACCTAGTGGCAGAAAGCAAGCATTACAACATCCCTTGGGCAAGAAAAAGAGGAAAAAAATTCAAAAATGGCTCCGGGACCCAGGTGCCTAACTTCAGGAGGTGCACTGTTTCGAGTCATGCATTCCCAGCTTCTCCTTGGCTGCTTTCCTGCTGCTGTCCCCCACATCCCAGCTCTTGGGCCCAGGCAGCCATTGCAGGGACTTCTTCTACCTATCCCACCTTCCTAAGTCCTGCAACCGTACCTGTTACACCTGTTTTCAGAAGTCTGTTTTTTTTGTGGGGGGGGGAGGCTTCGGTTTCTGTCACCCTACACAAACTGAGGCAGGCTGGTGTGGAACTGGGGGAAGTTGTCGCACAAAAGATTTGCAGGTGACTAGATTGGCTTTTCCTAAATATGAAAAGCCATATGAAAAGGACCAGGGGAGACAGGATAGCCATGTTCCAATATTTGAGGGGCTGCCCCAGAGAGGAGGAGGAAGGGGGTCCAGCTATTTTCCAAAGTACCTGAAGGCCAGACAAGGAATAATGGAGGGAAACTGAACAAGGAGAGATTCAACCTGGAAATGAGGACAAATTTTCTGACAGTGAGAACAACCAACCCATGGAACAGAAGTTTCCCTCAGAAGTTGTGGGAGCTTCATCCCTGGAGGCTTTCAAGAAGAGATTGGACTGCCATCGGTCAGAAATGGTGTAGGGTCTCCTGCTTGGGCGGGGGGGGGGTTGGACTAGATGACCTACAAGGTCCCTTCCAAATCTTGTTATTCTGCTCTTGTCTCTGCAGACACCAGGTTCTCAGAATCAGGGCTGCTGATGAAGCTCAGGTGGAGAAGTTGAAGGAGCTGGAAGCTTTGGAGAATCTTCAGGTATTGATAAACAAGAATCTTGCCTACGATCAGGGGTCCCTGGCCAGAGTAATGAAGTTATCCGTTCATTAAGAATAAAGAGGAAAGTGTTCTTGAGCTATATAAGACGTGTTCCCAAAGTTCCTATCTGCTGAATATAACTCCGCATCGGTGACAGGAAGGCATCCGGCCAGTAAACCCTCAGCTCCATTCGGTTGTCCAGACTCCGCCCCGATGCAAGGGATTATGGGGTCATTAAAAGAAGAAGAAGAAGATGATGATGATGATACAAGTCAATAATCTTCTACCTTCACTCTCATTTTGATGCCTAGCTGGATTTCTGGCGAGCACCGGCTCACCCCAACCTCCCCATAGATGTCCGTGTGCCCTTCCACAGCCTTCAAGGGGTCAAGGTCTTCCTGGAGAGCAATGACATCCAATACTCCATCATGATCGACAATGTTCAGGTGAGTGCTCTGACCACATGAGAAGACAAACAGGTGGACGTGTTGGTTCTGGAAAGAACCATTCTGGTAATTTCAAAGATCTGAAATTAGAACCAGTGTAGTTTGGAGAAGATCACTTTGAACGGTAATTCGAAGGGGATGCCGCAAAAACATGAGGGGGTCCACCTATTCTCCAAAGAACCTGAATGTCATGCCCCTGTCGGAGTCCGAATCCGAGGAGGAAGACGAACAGCTGACAGGGAGTGGGAGCGTGGCTCCGTTTGGCTGTGGAGGAAACTGGGGAAAGGCAAAGTCCGGCTGGGCAGAGCAGGGGAGAGGTAGAACAAGGGAGAGGGAATTTGGAGGAAGATCCAGGCCCACCCGCTCTTCATCCTAGGGCACGCAGGGAGGAACGGAGAAGAGAGCAACGTGGGTTGCATGGCTTATGGGGGAGGAAAGGGCCCTGATTCCCTTCATTAGCCACAGCTGGGAAGAGAGTTTAAAAGAGATGCATACTGAGTGCGGTGGCGGCTGGGAGCAAACCTGAGTTTATCTTGTGGTGACTTTGATTATCTGTGTTCCTGGCGTCTTCCCAACCGTGTTGAGTTATTCCACGCCTTCATGTCTGGAATTCTTGCTCCTGATCTCCCGGACTAATTACCTCATCTTGCCTTGATTGGGCTTATAGTTACAGTTTTTGTTGACCATGTTTTGGACTTGATTCCCTGCAGCCAAAGGCTGTTCCTGGGAGGGTTTTTCTCCAGTCAGAAGGTAACCAGGACATTGGGGGCAAAGTTGGAGCGAATAAAGGGCCTCCTACTGATTATCTGACTGTGTTGCCTTTGTGCCACGCCCCTTTGGGTCATCACACTTGAAGGCAGGACAAGAAGCAATGGATGGAAGTTAATCAAGGAGAGATTCAACCTAGAACTAAGGAGAAATGTCCTGACAGTGAAAACCATCAATCAATGAAACAGAAGTTATGGGTGATCCTCCATAACTTTTGTTCTTCTGAAAACCTGGAGGTTCTCAAGAAGAGATTGGGTAGCCATTTGTCTGAAATGGAATGGGGCTTCCTCTATGACCAGATAGAAGACCTCCACAGTCACTTCTAACTCTGTGATTCAGCATGTTTTGGGCTCATCACAAAAAATGTAGTGTGGGAAGTTGACCCTACCTCAATGTTGAAACCCGGGCTTAAGAAGGTGTCCTCCACCAGACCATCAGATGTTTTGAGTCATTGTTATGGACCGAAACAGTAGCTTGAAAGAAGTTCTAGGCCATTCTTCCATCAGATGAGTTGGCCAAGATGACCAAGGGTTTGGGGTTGGCTTTCCTGAAATTCCAGCAAGGTTTTCGATGGATTGACGGGATCCGAAAAAGAGCTTGATTGCCCCGTAGCACAGAAGGATGGAGTGGAATTACTTAACGAGTGGAAAATGCAGGAGAAAGACTAACCTTCTGCTCAATTGCCCTCGTTGTCTCCTTCAGAAATTGATCGATGAGGAGAGGAGTCATATGATGAGCCAACGTCAACTCCCAGAATTGTCCCTCGCCAATTTTAACTTTGCTGCTTACCACGACTTGGATACAGTAAGTACCATTAAGGGACCGTGGGGTCTCCGCCCATTTTACGATTCCAAATAGTCAAATTCTTCTGGAGAAGACTTCCAGAAGACAACTCATAGACATCATTTTGGCACCTTCTCTTGGCTTGCTAGATCTATAGCTTCATGGACCTCTTGGTGCGTGCGAAACCCCTCCTGGTTAGCAAAATTGAGATTGGCCAGACAACTGAAGGACGTCCGATTAACGTCTTGAAGGTAAGTCTTCCTTTGGATGCTCGTTTTGGAGGGTGGGCTACTACGGGATGCGGAAAAAAGTTGCTGTGTCTTTTCAGCCTGATTAACTAAGAGAGGAGACATTTGTGGCTTGGGCTGAACTGCGGGGTCCTTGGTGCTCTCTGAGCTTGGTGGTTTTCTTGTAGATGTTTCATGACCCAACTAGGTAACGTCATCAGTGAAGTACATAAACAGAGAGAAAACACTCACCCTTCTAGCATTGATGATGTGACCTAGTTGAGTGATGAAATATCTACAAGAAGCATCAACAGTCGTCTTCTTCTCCTCCTCTTTTCCTCCTCCTCTTCTTCTCCCCCTCTCCCTCTCCCCTCCTCCTCCTTCTTCCTCCTCCTCTTCTTCTTCTTCCTCTTCCTCCTCCTCCGCTTCTTTCTCCCCCTCTCCCTCTTCTTCTCCCCTCCCCCTCTCCCCTCCTCCTCCTTCCTCCTCTTCTTCTTCCTCTTCCTCCACCTCCTCTTCTTCTCCTCCTCCTCTTGCTCCTCTTCTTCTTCCTCCTCTTCTCCCCTCTCCTTCCTCCTCTTCTTCTTCCTCTTCCTCCTCCTCCTCTTCTTCTCCCCCTCTCCCTCTCCCTCTCCCCTCCTCCTCCTTCCTCCTCCTCCTTCTCCCTCTCCCTCCACCTCCTCTTCTTGTCCCCCTCCCCCTCCTCTCTCTTCTTCTTCCTTCCTCTTCCTCCTCTTCTTCTCCCCTGTCCTCTCCCTCTCCCTCTACCTCCTCTCTTCTTCTTCTTCTCCTCCTCCTCCTCCTCTTCCTCCTCCTCCTCTTCCCCTCCCTTTTAACACTGATGCTGTTATTGAGTTGGGTAATGAAATGTCTGCAAGATGCAAGCCAAGATGGTTGCTTGGATTTAAGGCCTCCCATTGTACTTTGATTTGCACAGTTTAGCACCGGGGGAACCAACCGGCCAGCGATCTGGATTGACACCGGCATCCATTCCCGCGAGTGGGTCACTCAGGCCAGCGGAGTTTGGTTTGCAAAGAAGGTAACAGCCGCAAAACATTCTGTAAACAGGAGAAGGGAAAGCCAAACCACCATATCCTGGTTAGATCAGGGTTTCTCAAGATTCTAGGTAGAGTTAGATATTTCTCTTTCTGGGCACGATGAGAATATAATCTGCTGGACAAAACTCCGCATTGGTGACAGGAAAAGCATCCGGCCAGTAAACACACAACTCTATTCCAGACTCCAACCCCCAAATGAATTATGAGGTCTTTAAAAAAGGATGATGATGACTCTTGTATTTTTCCCCCAAATGCAGGAAAAATGGAGACCATCCAGCACATCTGCCATTTCATGGCTGCTCCACTTCGGTCTCCCACTTAGCCCTAAAAGAAAAAAATAAATAAAAGCCATTTGCCAATCTGATCTTTTCTACCTTTTTTTCCACTCCGGGTCCTAAAACAAACTGGCTTGTGAAAGGTGTCCTGTCATAGAGATCCCCCATAAATCAGGGGTCCCCCAATCCTCAATTTGTGGACTGGGACGGATTCACAGCATGCCAGAAACTGGGCCATGCAAACAAGGGAAGCCCCATGTGCAGGAGGCAGGCAGCGCATGAAACCACGGGGGGAAAACCACGGAAACGGTCTCTGGTGCCCCAAAACGTGGGGGCCGCTGCCCTAAATGCACTGCTAAGGCGCCTCTGTGGACGCCACTGATCCCATGTTGATCCTCTTTAGATCTTTGAAGATCACGAGACGGATCCTTCTCTGGCGTCCATCATGAGCCAGTTCGATATCTTCTTAGAGATCGTCACCAATCCTGACGGTTATGCCTTCACGCACACCAAGGTAACTCTTCGTGGCGGTGGGGCATCCGTGGCAAACACGAGAGGCGCCACGGAAACGCTCTACGTTCTGGTTCCTCCTGACGTTCGTTGGAGCCGTGGGGGTGCACGGGGGAGAATGAGGCATTGCAGGCTGACTCTGCCCACTGCCGGGAGTTCGATCCTGACCGGCTCAAGGTTGACTCAGCCTTCCGTCCTTCCGAGGTCAGTAAAATGAGGACCCCGATTGTTTGGGGCTGATTCTGTAAACCACTTAAAGAGGACTGTAAAGCACTGTGAAGAGGTATATAAGTCCAAATGTTGGCAGGAAGGAAGGAAGGAAGGGAGGGAGGGAGGGAGGGAGGGAGGGAGGGAGGAAGGAAGGAAAGAAGGGAGGGAGGGAGGGAGGAGGAAGGAAGGAAGGAAGGAAGGGAGGGAGGAAGGAAGGAAGGAAGGAAGGAAGGAAGGAAGGGAGGGAGGGAGGGAGGGAGGGAGGAAAGAAGGAGGAGGGAGGGAGGAAGGAAGGAAGGAAGGAAGGAAGGAAGGAGGGAGGGAGGGGGAGGAGGGAGGGAGGGAGGAAGGAAGGAAAGAAGGGAGGGAGGGAGGGAGGAAGGAAGGAAAGAAGGGAGGGAGGGAGGGAGGAAGGAAGGAAGGAAGGAAGGAAGGGAGGGAGGGAGGGAGGGAGGGAGGGAGGAAGGAAGGAAAGAAGGGAGGGAGGGAGGGAGGAAGGAAGGAAGGAAGGAAGGGAGGGAGGGAGGAAGGAAGGGAGGGAGGGAAGAAGAGAGGAAGGGAGGGAGGGAGGGAGGGAGGGAGGGAGGAAGAAGGTAGGGAGGGAGGAAGGAAGGAAGGGAGGGAGGAAGAGAGGAAGGGAGGGAGGAAGGGAGGGAGGGAGGGAGGGAGGAAGGAAGGAAGGGAGGAAGGAAGGAAGGAAGGAAAGGAGGGAGGGAGGGAGGAAGGAAAGAAGGGAGGGAGGGAGGGAGGGAGGGAGGGAGGAAGGGAGGGAGGAAGGAAGGAAGGAAGGAAGGAAGGAAAGGAGGGAGGGAGGGAGGAAGGAAAGAAGGGAGGGAGGGAGGAGGAAGGAAGGAAGGAAAGGAGGGAGGAGGAAGGAAGGAAGGAAGGAAGGAAGGAAGGAAAGGAGGGAGGAAGAGAGGAAGGGAGGGAGGGAGGAAGGGAGGGAGGGAGGGAGGGAGGGAGGAAGGGAGGGAGGGAGGGAGGGGAGGAAGGAAGGGAGGAAGGAAGGAAGGAAAGGAGGGAGGGAGGGAGGAAGGAAAGAAGGGAGGGAGGGAGGGAGGGAGGAAGGGAGGGAGGGAGGGAGGGAGGAAGGAAGGAAGGAAGGAAGGAAGGAAAGGAGGGAGGGAGGGAGGAAGGAAAGAAGGGGGAGGGAGGGAGGAAGGGAGGGAGGAAAGGAGGAGGAGGGAGGGAGGGAGGGAGGGAGGAAGGAAGGAAGGAAGGAAAGGAGGGAGGAAGAGAGGAAGGGAGGAGGGAGGAAGGGAGGGAGGGAGGGAGGAGGAGGAGGGAGGGAGGGAGGGAGGAAGGAAGGAGGAAGGAAGGAAGGAAAGGAGGGAGGGAGGGAGGAAGGAAAGAAGGGAGGGAGGGAGGAGGGAGGAAGGGAGGGAGGGAGGGAGGAGGAGGAAGGAAGGAAGGAAGGAAGGAAAGGAGGGAGGGAGGGAGGAAGGAAAGAAGGGAGGGAGGGAGGGAGGAAGGAGGAGGGAGGAAGGAGGGAGGGAGGGAGGGAGGGAGGGAGGAAGGAAGGAAGGAAGGAAGGAAGGAAGGAAGGAAGGAAGGAAGGAAGGAAAGGAGGGAGGGAGGGAGGAAGGAAAGAAGGAAGGAAAGGAGGGAGGGAGGAAGGAAGGAAGGAAGGAAGGAAGGAAGGAAGGAAGGAAGGAAGGAAGGAAGGAAGGAAAGGAGGGAGGGAGGAAGGCAAAAGAAGGAAGGAAGGGAGGGAGGGAGGCAAAGGAAGGAAGGAGATGGAAGGATGAGAGAAGGAAAAACAAAGTAAAGGAGAAAAAGGCAGAAAGGAAGGAGAAAGAAATGAAAGGAGAGAAAAAGACAAAGAAGAGGAAGGAAGGAAAGCAAAAGAAGGAAGGAAAGAAGGAAGGAGATGGAAGGATGAGAGAAGGAAAAACAAAGGAAAGGAGAAAAAGGCAGAAAGGAAGGGAGGAGAAAGAAATGAGAGAAAGGAAAGAAGAAAAGAAAAAGACAAATAAGAGGAAGGAAGGAAGGCAAAAGAAGGAAGGAAAGAAGGAAGGAGATGGAAGGATGAGAGAAGGAAAAACAAAGGAAAGAAGGAAAAAGAAGAAGGAAGGCAGGAAGGACCGTGGTGACACAGTGGTTAGAATGCACTATTGCAGGAAACTCTGCCCACTGCCAGCAGTTCGATCCTGACCGGCTGAGGGTTGACTCAGCTTTCCATCCTTCCGCGGTCAGTAAAATGAGGAGCCCGATTGTTGGGGGTTAATAGGCCGATTCTGTAAGCCATCCAGGGAGGGCTCTAAAAGCACTTTGAGGCGGTGTCCTAAGTACTATGTCTATTACTATTGACGGCCCTTCCTGATTGGCAGAACCGTATGTGGCGTAAGACCAGGTCGAAGAGGGAGGGCTCAACTTGCATCGGCGTTGACCCCAACCGGAACTGGGCAGCAGGCTTTGGAGGTAAAACATAGGGGGAGGGGCTTCATCACTTCAAAGGAGGAGACAACCTCTTGAGACCCAATGGGAAGAGAGACAGTGATCAGGTGCAAGAAGTCAGAAACCAGGATAGAGCGGAAAAGCGTTACAGGTTGTAAGTCCCGGACTTACAACCTTTCTGTCAACTCATAAAATATTTCTAGGGTCTTTTTGGAGTTGCCAACAGAAAGGGAGGGGGAGCAATGCGGCACTTTGCAAACCAAAAGTGCATTCCATCAATGTTTTCAAAGATAGTAAACTAGGCGACTGAAGTTTCTGTCGGGCAAAATTCTAACCAGAGAATTGATGACTCTGGGCTATGGAGGTGTCCCATTGGAGGATATGAATTACGATACATCCAGGGGGTGGGGGGAAACCAGGGTCAAGGGTGACAGTGAATGATGTGTCTCGGAGTCGGCTGCACCCAGGCAGTGCCAGCACGTTAACTTCCAATAAATCCTTTTGAAGTTTTGGAAGTTTGGCTCGAGATTCATGATTTCAATGGGGTTAAGTGCCGGAATCCTGATACTTTCACTTAGTGACTGTTCAAAGTTACAACAGCCCTGAAAAAAAAAAAGAGAGACTTATGACCATTTTTCATACTTAACGACCGTTGCAGCAGCATTCCCCCATGGTCATGTGTTCAAAACTCAGACGCTGGGCAACTGGCATGCGTTTAGGATGTTGGCAGACAGTTGCTAAGTGAATTTTGCTCCATCTTATGACCTTTCTTGCCACGGTCATGTGATCTCCCCTTTTGTGACCTTCTGAAAATCAATGGGGAAGCCGGATTTGCTTAGCGACCGTGTGACTAACTGAAGAACTGTTGAGAGATTCACTTAACAACCACAGCCAGAAAGGTGCTTAAAATGGGGCAAAATTCACTGAACAATTGTGGGATGACCCAAAGGGGCGTGACACAAAAATAACCAAGTCACAAAAGTAGAATAAATTCCCTTTAATGCCTCCAACTTGGTCCCCAATGTCCAATTATCCTCAGCTGGAGATCAAACTCTTCCAAAAACAGTCCACGAAGAAAAGAAATGCAGTCCAAACTCAAAGTAAAGATAAATAGAAATTAAAAAAACCCAACACAAACCCAACACTGAAGGAATTAACGCGGCAGGCCAGGATGATAAATTGCAGACTTTCAAAGGATAACACAGCAACCACAGTTGGGAGGACCCCAAAACCCAGATAAGCCTCGACAAAGATAAGGCACGCTTTGCTTCCAGCAAGGAGCTGTGTGCAAATGCCCCACTTATATCCTGTTCTCCCAGCTGCAACTAATGAAAGGGATCAGGGCCCTTTCCTCTCCCATAAGCCACGTTGCTCCCTTCTCTGTTCCTCCCTGTGTGCCCTAGGATGAAGAGGGGGTGGCCCTCTGAATGCCCAGCTAGGCTGTGCCCTTCCCCAGTTTCCTCCACACCCACAGGAGCCACACTCCCACCCGCTGCCAGCTGCTCAATCTCCCCCTTAGAATCAGACTCCAACAAGGGCATGACAAATGGTCCCATTTAGCAACAGAAATTGGGGCCTCAATTGCGGTCATAAATGGAGCACTACCCTCAGTTTTTGCAAGAGTCAAGGCATGGTGTCAACACAAAAACATTTCTCTGGTCTTTTGGAGTTGTCAGCAGAAAGGAAGTGGAGGAAGTAGTGTCTTCCTTAAATGCTTTCATAGATAATTTCTAGGAGGCTGAAGCTTCTGGCGTGCAAGATTACTACACTCTTGGCTATGGATGTGTCCCATTGGAGAATATACATCCAGGGGGTGGGAGAAGACCAGGGTCAAGGGGGAAATGAATGATGTGTCTCAGAGTCAGCTGCACCCAGGTAGCACCGGTCTATTTCACTCCTAATAAATCTTTAAACTCTGCCCTGACACACGGTTGCTGTCCTTTGCAGGAAGTGGCGCCAGTGGGAACCCGTGCTCGGAAACCTACCGTGGACCGTATGCGGAGTCCGAACCAGAGGTGAAAGCCATTGTGGATTTTGTGCGGCAACATGGCAACATCAAGGCTTTCATCTCCATCCACAGTTACTCCCAGATGCTCCTCTATCCTTATGGTTACACCAAGGAGCAAGCAGCAGATCACCTGGAGCTGGTAAACCTCCTTGGAAGAACCACCTGAAACTTCTTTTATAATGTTCTCCTCTAGTTTTTGTTCTCTCTCTCTCTCTCTCTCTCTCTAGCTCTTATTCCCATTCTCTCTCCCTCATTCTCTCTAGCTCATTCTCTCTCCCTCCCTCCCTCCCTCTCTCCTTTTTCTCTTTCTCTCTCTCCCTCTCTAGCTCTCATTCTCCCACTCCCTCCCTCCCTCTCTCTCTCTCACTTTCTCCCCCTTTCTCTCTCTCTCTCTCTCTAGCTCTTATTCCCATTCTCTCTCCCTCATTCTCTCTAGCTCATTCTCTCTCCCTCCCTCCCTCCCTCTCTCCTTTTCTCTTTCTCTCTCTCCCTCTCTAGCTCTCATTCTCCCTCTCCCTCCCTCTCTCTCTCTCACTTTCTCCCCTTTCTCTCTCTCTCTCTCTCACTCTCCCCCTTTCTCTCTTTCTTTCTCTCTCTCTAGCTCTTATTCCCATTCTCTCCCTCATTCTCTCTAGCTCTCATTCTCTCCCCTCCCTCCCTCCCTCTCTCCCCCTTTTCTCTTTCTCTTTCTCTCTCTCCCTCTCTAGCTCTCATTCTCCCTCTCCCTCCCCTCTCTTTCTCTCTCTCTCTCTCTCTCTCTCTCTCACTCACTCACTCACTTTCTCCCCCTTCTCTCTCTCTCACTCTCCCTTTCTCTCTTTCTTTCTCTCTCTAGCTCTTATTCCCATTCTCTCTCCCTCATTCTCTCTAGCTCTCATTCTCTCCCCTCCCTCTCTCTCTTCTTTTTCTCCTTCTCTCTCCCTCTCTCTCCCTCTCTCTAGCTCTCATTCTCCCTCCCTCCCTCTCTTTCTCCCCCTTTCTCTCTCACTCTCTCACTCTCCCCCTTTCTCTTTCTTTCTCTCTCTCTAGCTCTTATTCCCATTCTCTCTCCCTCATTCTCTCTAGCTCTCATTCTCTCCCCCTCCCTCTCTCTCTCCTTTTTCTCCTTCTCTCTCCCTCTCTCTCCCTCTCTCTAGCTCTCATTCTCCCTCCCTCCCTCTCTTTCTCCCCCTTTCTCTCTCACTCTCTCACTCTCCCCCTTTCTCTTCCTTTCTCTCTCTCTAGCTCTTATTCCCATTCTCTCCCTCATTCTCTCTAGCTCTCATTCTCTCCGCCTCCCTCTCTCTCTCCTTTTTCTCCTTCTCTCTCTCCCTCTCTCTAGCTCTCATTCTCCCTCTCCCTCCCCCTTTCTCTCTCTCCCTCCCTCTCTCTTTCTCCCCCTTTCTCTCTCTCTCACTCTCTCACTCTCCCCCTTTCTCTTCCTTTCTCTCTCTCTAGCTCTTATTCCCATTCTCTCTCCCTCATTCTCTCTAGCTCTCATTCTCTCTCCCTCCCTCCCTCCCTCTCTCTCCCCCTTTTCTCTTTCTCTCCCCTCCCTCTCTCTCCCTCTCTCTAGCTCTCATTCTCTCTGTCTCTCTCTGTCTCTCTCTCTCTAGATATATATATATATATATATATATGTTTTCTTAAGTTTTCGCGGGTACTTACATGTATGGTATTCAGCTTTGTTCGGGTATTTTCCCACGTCATTGTAGTTGTGCTTTTAAAGTTGTAGCAACGTTTCGGCAGAATCTCATCTGCCATCATCAGGCTTCTGTATTGTGTTCGTCTGTGAGTCAGACTTTTACAGTGGTTTCTGTTTTAAATTTGGGGCTAGCCAAAAAACCATTCTGGCACAGCAGTAGGTTAGCCCCAAATTTAAAACTGAAACGGCTGTGAAAGTCTGACTCACAGATGAACACAGTACAGATGTATGTTATGTATGTTATTCAAAAGATTGAAATATAGACCACATGTATGTATGCATATAGATATATAGTTGCAGTGCCTTGGGGTCACGTGATCCCCTTTTGTGACCTTCTGACAATGGGGAAGCCCGATTCACTTAATAACCGTGTCGCAAACTTAACAACTGCGGGGATTCCCTTAACAGTGGTGGCAAGAAAAGTCGTAAAACGGGGAGAAAATTCACTGAAGAAATAGTTCGCTTAGCCACGGAAATTTTGGCCTCCGTTGCGGTCGTAAGCCGAGGATAACAGATGGCAGATAATCAGAGCTGGAAGGGACCCTGTAGGTCATATAGTCCAACCCTCCCCCTGCCCAAGCGGGAGATCCTACACACCATGTCTAACAGATGCTAGTCCAGTCTCTTCTTGAAAACCTCCAGTGATGAAACTTCCACAACTTCTGTTCCAAGGGTTGATGGTTCTCACTGTCAGAAAGTTTCTCCTTATTTCCAGGTTGAATCTCTCCTTGTTCAGTTTCCATCCATGATTCCTTGTCTGGCCTTCAAAGATGCTTTAGAAAATAGCTTGACCCCCTTCCTCCTCTCTGTGGCAGCCCCTCAAATATTGGAAAACTGCTATCCTGTCTCCCCTGGTCCTTCTCTTCCCTAGACTAGCCAGGCCCAGTTCCTGCAACCGTTCATATGCTTTACCCTCCGGTCCCCTAATCATCCTGGTTGCTCTTCTCTGTGCTCTTTCTAGAGTCTCAGTATCTTTTTTACATCTCTTCTTTGTGGCAGCCCCTGAGATATTGGAAGACTGCTATCATGTCACCCCATCCTTCTTTTCCTTAAACTAGGCCTGTCTTCGGTCCATCCATGGTTTGCTCAGATGTCTTTCTTTCTTTTTTTCTTTCTTTCCTTCCTTCCTTTCTTTCTTTCTTTTTTTTTCTTTCTTTCTTTCTTTCTTTCTTTCTTTCTTTCTTTCTTTCTTTCTTTCTTTCTTTCTTTCTTTCTTTCTTTCTTTCTTTCTTTCTTTCTTTCTTTCTTTCTTTTCTTTCTTTCTTTCTTTTTTCTTTCTTTCTTTTTTTTCTTCTTTCTTTCTTTCTTCTTTCTTTCTTTCTTTCTTTCTTTCTTTCTTTCTTTCTTTCTTTCTTTCTTTCTTTCTTTCTTTCCTTTCTTTCTTTCTTTCTTTCTTTCTTTCTTTCTTTCTTTCTTTTCTTTCTTTCTTTCTTTCTTTCTTTCTTTCTTTCTTTCTTTCTTCTTTCTTTCTTTCTTTCTTTCTTTCTTTCTTTTTTTCTTTCTTTCTTTCTCTCTCCTTCCTTCCTTCCTTCCTTCCTTCCTTCCTTCCTTCCTTCCTTCCTTCCTTCCTTCCTTCCTTCCTTCCTTCCTTCTGCTTTGGAAAATAGCTTGAACCCCTTCCTCCTCTCTCTGTGGCAGCCCCTCAACTATTGGAAGATGCTCTCCTGTCTCCCCTGGTCCTTCTCTTCCCTAGACCAGCCAGGCCCAGTTCCCGCAACCGTTCATCGTATGCTTTAGCCTCCGGTCCCCTCATCCTCCCGGTTGCTCTTCTCTGCACTTTTTCTAGAGTCTCAACCTCTTTTTTTATAGCGTGGCCTTACTAAGCCTTTAGAGAGTGGTATTAGTACCTTATTTGATCTTGATTGTATCCCTCTGCTAACACAGCTTAGGATTGCATTGGCATGGTCTGCCTATAACGCTTGGGCAACCCAACAGCTCGTCTTAATTTCTGTCTATTTCTTTCAGTGGCTCATCGCTACGTAAAGCCGGGGAAGGAAAAAAAAAAAAGGCCTTCTAAACCTCGGTCCTCTTTCTAACCTTCTCCTCCTTTCTCTCCCCAGGATGCTCTGGCTAAGAAGGCCGTCGCAGCTCTGGAGTCCCTCCACGGAACCAAGTACAGATACGGCAGCATCATCAACACGATCTGTAAGTGACCCCCAAAAAACCGAGAAAGCAATGGCCGTCGGCCAGCCGGGGAGTCCTGTGCTTACGGCTGTTCGTTTAGTGACCGTCCGTAGTTGCCGCGGCACTGAAAAGAAGGGTTTTCACGCAACGGTGGCAGCAACCCCCCTGCCTGGTCCCGTGGTCGAAATTTAAAAAATGCTTGGCCAGGGACTCGTATTTATGACGGTCGTGGGGTCGCGTGCGTTCCCCTTGGGTGACCTTTGGACAAGCCGTGGGGAAGCCAGATTCGCTTAACAACCGGGTGACTAACCAAACAACGGCAGAGATTCACTAAACGGCGGTGGCACGAAAGGGGTCAAATGGGGGAGAGAGACTGACGATACGTGTCTCGGTTAGCGACAGCAATTTTGGGCTCGGTTGGGGTCGTAAGTCACAGGACTGCCTGTATCGGAATGGCCCCACGGTTTGATTAGGATTAGTTATCCCAAAGGTGCATTTTTAATTTTTTTTTCAAGAGGCAACTGGACTATCTGGTTTTTCTTGGAAGATGTTTCGCTTCTCATCCCGGAAGCTTCCTCGGTTCTGACTTGGACGGTGGGGAATGGAAGGATGCAGACTCCTTGCAGACAAAGCTGGTCGTTTGCATCCTTTTAGCGAGTCGCTGAGGCCACTTGGAGGCTTACCTGCGTCCTCAGGGCCACCTGAGTATTGCAAACGGGGGTGGAGCCCATTTGCAGTACAAAAGGACTGTGCAATTCCACATCCATTTGCACCAGTCAGGTGTGACCCTGAGGACACAGATCAACCTCCAAGAGGCCTCAACCACCCTCTCAAAGGATGCAAATGACCGGCTGTCTGCAAGGAGTGTCGATCCATCTGTCCTCCACCATCCAGTCAGAGCCGAAGAAGCTTCTTGGATGAGGAGTGAAACGTCTTCAAAGAACAACCAGGAAGCCCAGTTGCCTCTTGAAATAAAAGCACCTTTGGGACAACCCTGACCTGGATGACATCAGGATGGCTTAGTTGATGTCTGAATCCATAAGGAATCCAGTAGATTATTTCCTGCTTGAGCAGGGGTTGGACTAGGAGACCTCCAAGGTCCCTTCCAACTCTTTCATTATTATTAAAGCCACGGTAGTTGGAGACGGTCCTTGACTTATTCCATTGATCGGGACTCCCAAATCTTCTTCTTTATGGCCAACCCAGCACCACCGTCACATTATGGTGGGGAAACCTTGGTCCGTTGGATTTTATCCGGACTCTTCCCAGGTGAATGTGTGAACGTGGAAATCTATCAAGAACGAAAAAGCACTTTTTCGTTCTCTGTCCTCCCACGGAGGAGGAACCAGGAGATGGCCCCTGTGCAATGGGACAACTCACAGCAGCCTGTCACGTCCAATTGCCCAGGGCGACTTCTTTTGTGCCCACCTGCCCAAGCCCACCTGGCGGCACCCACCCGACCACACCTATGTGGTTGCGTCCACCTGGCCGGGCCCACCCAGCCGGGCCAAGTCATCCGTGCCAAGATGGCTGCCCCTGACCTTTCACGTCAACCTGGCCGTGCCCACCCAGCCACGCCCACCTGGGAGCTCTCAGGTGGCCATGCCCACCTGGATGCTGCGAGTTGTCCTAGTGCCATAGGGGGAGTGTGAGGTCTCCCTAAGACCCCTTCTTACAGGTGGAGGGAGAAAATCTTTACAAACTGGAGGAAATGGATAGTGAGCTAATGAGTTAAAGCAGACATGTGGCTGCAGGTCTAAATTTAATCCCATTCAGGCTAATTGAGTTGATTGATCTGGTTTTGTGCGACATTGCGCCCTTCTCCGTGACCCAGTTAGGTGTGTTATGCAACAAGACAAAATTGCAACAACTGCCATTTTAGGTCTCGGTGAAAAGAAATGGCCCTCTCTGTGCTCACCTTAGTTGTTTACACACAGCACACCTGGCCTGCTCTGTTAGTGTTGGTGGGAAGGGTCTTGGAGGCTCCTTGACTGGGTTGGGAATCTGGTGTCTGGGATCCTTAATGCTCTCCGAGCTGGGGGTTTTCTTTCAGACATTTCACGACCTGACTAGGTAACATCCTCAGCGCTAGCAGAGGAGCGGGGTTTGCAGAGGAGGAGGAGGGCAGGAGGAAGAGAAAGGAAGGAGGAAGAACTACTACGAGCTCCTTGGTGCTGAGTTTGGTTGCGGAGGGTTCACTACCTAACTAGGTTATTAGAAGGGAAAGGGGGCTTGCGGAGGAGGACTGTGGAGTCCTTGGTGCTCCTAGCTTGGTTTTCTTGAACCCATTACATTACCCAACTACCAGGAGGCAGCAACATCAGTGCCAGGAGAGTAGGCTTTAACAATGGGAGGAGGAAGGGGAGGAAGGGGGGGGAGGAGGAGGTACTACTGTGAACTCCTTGGTGCCGGATTCGGTTGCAGACATTTCACTACCTAACTAGGTAACATCACCAGTGTTAGAAGGGGGTTGTGGCGAGGAGAACCGTGGAACCCATTGTGCTCTCCGAGCGTGGTTGCTTCCTGGCGGACGTTTCATGACCCAGCTAGGCAACGTCATCGGCGCTCGAAGGGAGAGGGGACTATGGGGTGCTTTTGTTCTGCATGAAACGATAGCGGGGGCGGTTTTCACGAGCTCGGCCTTCTTTTGCACCCTCTCTTTCCTGGCTCCTAGACCAAGCAAGCGGAGGCACGGTGGACTGGACCTACGACCAAGGCATTAAATACTCCTACACCTTTGAGCTGAGGGACAAGGGCCGGTATGGGTTCCTGCTCCCGGCTAACCAGATCCTTCCCACGGCAGAGGAGACCTGGCTCGCCCTGAGGGTCATCATGGAGCACACGCGGGACCACCCCTACTAAGCCGGAGGGGGCCGGGTTTAGCGCCCCTGGCCCTTCGGCCCACCTGGGGGATTCCCCCAGGGGCGCCTTCTGCCTGCCTCCCACCCTTACGAACAACCCCTGGGCATGTCATTGGCTCCTGCGGCATTTCTCTTGTCCGTTGTAGCGTGGCAGAACCCAGGGGTGGAGTCAGAGGAGGGGAACCGCCTAGCATCCCTACACCTTGTCACCAGCAAAGGAAACCTCACCTCCCTTGAATCCCCCCCGGGCCCTTAGATCGAACTCCAAGCAGGTGCCGATCGGTGCGTGGGGCTCTCCCGCAATAAAGCAGTTTGACTCGGACGGTCACCTGTGTGGATACGGTACTTTTTGAACGAAGCAAGTCCAAGTGACGGGAGACAAAGGTTATCAGTGAAATCCCTTTTATGAAATACTTCGACAAGTTCTCGTTTCAGGATTTAGTAGCTTAGAATAGAATGATGAAGTTGGGAGGGACCTTGGAAGTTCTTCTGGTCCAGCGGTCCCCAAATTTTGGGGCAGCCGGGATCGGTTCTGTGGAGGTTTTCACACGGATCTGAGGGGTGTGTGGGTGGGTGTGTGGGTGTTTGTGTGCTGCCTACATCTTGCAGATGGGGCTTTGCTTGTTTTCTGGCATGCTATGGCCCAGTGCCAATCCACAGACTGGGGGGTTGTTGGGGACCCCCGTTCTAGCCCAACTCAAGCAGGAAACAGATAACAGATCATCAGAGTTGGAAGGGACCTTGTAGGTCATCTAGTCCAACCCCCCGCCCAAGCGGGAGACCCAACACCATTTCGGACACATGGCAGTCCAATCTCTCCTTCAAAGTCTCAAGTGATGGGGCTCCCACAACTTCCAAGGGCAAAACCCGACACCATTTCGGACAAACCGTTTCAGACAAACGGCTGTCCAATCTCTTCTTGAAAAACTTTGGGAGGCAAATTGTTCTACTGATCCGATTCTTCTCGTTGTCAAGAAATTCCTCCTTACTAATAAAGGAGAATATTTCTAGCTTGGGCTTGACATGAAGGGGTCCTGGGTGCTCTCTGAGCTGGCTTGTTTTCTCGCAGACGTTTCGTGACCCAACTAGGGAACACCATCAGTGCCACTAAGGAGTGGTTTGCTCTCAGTTTATATTCTATTAGAATATTATTATTAGATGATCTAATATATTAGATATATTAGAATATAAACTGACAGCAAACTGCACTCCCTACTGGCCCTGAGGATGTCGCCTAGTTTGGGTGAGGAAAGGTCTGAAAGAAAATAAGCTCAAAGAGCATCAGTGACCCCTCATCATTTCTCCTTCGCTCTAGGTTCTCACCTTGACAAGTTGTTTGAATTTTCTAGTGGTGTTTTGGGACTATTTGCTTGGCCCTTTGGGGCCACAGGATACTTGTCGGGGTGTGGGCACCTCCTAATGGACAGATGGGCTCCTTGACTTAAAATTGGTCGCTTAAAGAGACTATTCAGGGTTACGACAGATCCCCTTAAAGGTACTTACAACCTGGTTCTAAAGTTACGATGGCCTCCACACACCCCCACCACATGGCTGTCTGTTGGACGTTTGGCCACGGACTCCTTTTACGACCGTTTGCAGCATCCTAGTCCCCCCGACTCATTTGATGACATTTTTGCTGACAACTGACACTTGCTTTCCGTTTTCAGCACAAAAACTGCTCATAGCGAACAGTGAGCTCGTTTAACGACCGGGGTATTGGCTTAACAACTGTGGTGGTTGCCTTAGGAGAGCTGTATTCGCTTAACAACTGCTGCAAAAAAAGGTCGTAAAATTGGGTCAGTCACACCTGATTTGCTTCACGGCCGTCATGACTACTGACTGTAAAGTGAGGAGCTACCCACCTCCATTTTTATTTGGATGCTGAGTGTAAGGGTTGAATCTTGCCCCTTGAAAAGATATTCCGGCTTTAGAACAGTTTTTCAGCTGTTGGCACCGGAGGGGGCAACTTTTAGGACCTGTGGACTTCAACTCCCAGAATTCCTCAGCCAGTATGTCTGGCTGAAGAATTCTGGGAGTTGAAGTCCACAGGTCTTTTTAAGGGGGCCACAGGTGCTCTCACCCCTGTGTTCGCCTCTTGTCTGGGGAAACTGGATGAACCTGCTTAAAAAATAAAAGCACACCGTTCTGTCTTTATTAAGAGGCAAACCGTATAAAAGGCCAGCCAGACACAGCACAAAAATGGAAGCGCTAAGGAGCAGCAGCAGCAGCTGCCGCCTTCATTAGCCTAATGAGTAAAGCATACAAAATCCACTGAGCAGGTCAGGTTTTCCAACGACAAGGATTAAGAGAGGCTGTTTTGGGGTCAAGGAATCCGGGCGGTGGCATCCGTCCTTCTGCTACACCAGGTGTTCAGTCCTTTGTGCAGACGTCGGGCCCGAAAACACACCATCCTGCCCATTTTTCACACCCAAGAGCAGGCTTGGTCCTGCGAAAAGGCTCCGGATACGAGCCTAACGCTTGACGCTTCGAGAGAAAGGGTGAGTCTTTAGGGTTCAGTGTTGTCAAACCTCTGTAGAAGTTTCACCCTTACTCAGATAAAGCCACAACCGGCAAATCAAACCAGGCATTTTTCTATATTGATTTCAACCAGTCTCTTATTCCCCCACCCCTGCAAGAAATTGTGGGAAGAAAAAAAAATATCACTGGCCAAGGCTAAAGAGCCGTTTACCTTTGGTTACCAAGCAAGAGCCGTGTATTCAACGATTCCAATCAAATTTTCTCCGTTCCCCCAACAATCCTGAAATCTGGAGTTTTCTGGAGGAGTCATTTTTCCTTGCATTGCTAATCTATAGCTTGACTGCTGCTGCTTTCAGGACCTATTACACCCGCACTAACCATTTACATTAAATAACACACATTTAAAAAAAAAGAAAAAGAAACACAGGCCCACCAAAACTCTAATCTAAGAAGGAAATACATGCTTGATTCTAGTTCACCTGAACAATTTACAGAGGTGGATCGAGTACATTTAAAAACAAGGAGGAAGCAGAACAGAAACCAGCATCAAACCGCAAACCTGCTCGTAAGAAAGACATGATATTTACACAAACCTCGTCTCAAAACTGCCAAGAAATTGCTACTGGGTCAGGATGGAAGGACGGCGGGATCAGGAAGCTGGAGAAGAAGAATCATGAGGCTGGGTGGAGACATCCTTGGGGTCTCAACCTCACGACTTGTGGTGACTTGTCCTGCTGTGGCCAAAGGAGCCGGCCACAGCCTGGAAGCCCCGATTTGGGATGCCATTACAGCCAGCTGCTCATCAGTTGGTGAAGCCTTTGCTAATTCAAATAACCAAATGGACAAATGCGTAGCCAAAAAACCCAACAGGCAATCATTTATGGGTGCTGTCTCCAAGCAGAGCCTGGTTTACGATCAACCGAGAAGCAAACAGCTCTGTAGCCAAAAATTATAAAATCTCACAAACAAGAGATGTTGCAAATCAAGGAAATGCAGCACAAAATCAGAAATACCACAACCCCCCCGCCCAAACAAAACCCTGCAAATCTTCGGTCTTTTAAAAACACACGTGATTAAGTTAATATAAAAATAGTCATCTTGCGCAAATCTGTACAGAAGGAAAAACATAGGGACACCATCAGCGTTGGGAGGCGATGAGGGAAGATAAATAGGATGGGAAGGTGTCGAGCCTCAGTCCTTTTAAAATATTTTGGATGTTGTTCTCCAAGGATGGCAAACACTTCCCTTGTGGGAAATGAGGTGAGAGAGCTGGTAGAGTTCCTTTTTTTGAATTTGGGCTTTTTGTGCTGTCCATTTTGGGGGGGGTTTCCGGTGATTTGTCTCTGAATCTGCTTTAGAAGATCCTGGAGTAGTTTCTCAACCTTGGCAGCTTTAAGATGTGTGGATTTCAACTCCTAGGATTCCCCAGCCAGCTTTGCTGGGAGTTGAAGTCCACACATCTTAAAACCTGCCAAGGTTGGGGAAAAACAAACCCTGGAGAATCAGATCCAGGTACGAATACCAAACTGAAGGAGGAATTGTCAATTCCTGCTCATCACTTCTACCAAAAAAAAAAAAAGTTGGAACTCAGCAAGTTTGGCTTAGTGCAAGAAGGGCAGCCTCACAGCAATGGCCAAGATATCTTTCGGGCAGAGAGCACCTGGTGCAAGTGTGAGACAGAGATTTCCCAGGTATCCAATGGGGATATCTTTATTTCTGAAGCATCTTTTGGACTTTTGCACTGTGCAACTCTTAATCCAGGAAAAAGCTCTCAGGTGGGAAGTTAAGACCTCTAAGCCAGGGCTCTCCAAACTTGGTGACGTTTAAGAACTTGTGGACTTCAGCTCCCAGAGTTCCTCATGGTGGGCTGGGGAATTCTGGGAGTTGAAGTCCACAAGTCTTAAAAGGGGCCAGGGATGGAATGGAAGGGAGGTGGGCACGCCAGCTTCTAGGCTCGGGGTGAGAGAGGTGGACTGTGGAAAGAGTTCAGCTCAGCAGGCAGAGAGCCAAGGTAGTATCCAAATTACAGCATGATGGGATGCCTTTGGGTGGCCTCTGGAGCAGAGACAACTATAACACGATGGGGGCCTCTTAGGATCGAGATTCTGAGCCCCCAAAGCATCGCTCCAGCATCAGACAAATCCTGATAAATGTGGCCAGGATCCTTGGGAGGCAGAGAGGCTCGGATGTCGGCAGCTGTCGCTCCTTTGCAGAGGGGACCCTTTGTCCTGCTGCCCCACCAAGGCCAGGTGGCACCCCCGAAGGCTAATCCCAGGCCCAAAAATCACCTGGCTCTCTCTGGCTACTTCCTCATCCCGATTCAGCAGCCAACAAGGAGCTGAGAGGGAAAAGCAGGACGGGAAGGGATCGTGCAGTTCAGCTCCAAAGCACAGCTTCTTCCATCCTTTTTTTTAAGGGGTGGTGGTGGGGTGGAGGGAGAGGGGGCCATGCCCATTTCCCCTGCCCAGATCCCTTTGGTCTCCACCTGGCTGTGCTGCTCTGCGATGCGGCCCCTGAGGCTGCTTTCCGTTACGGGCGAAGAAAGAGCGGCAGAGGGATTGTTGTGCCGGCTCTTCCTTGCCCGCCCACCGGTTTGGCCCATCAGCCAGGCGCAGTCATGCCCGCCCTCTGCCATGCCCATCTCCCCTCCGCGGCTGCCCACAGCAGCCCTTCCAACTCTGGATGACACAGGGTGCAATTTCACAAGTTTTTTTTTTCCTGGGTGGCACAAGTGGGTGTTTTTCCCCCCCCCCCATTGGTTCCATTTTAAGGGGGCAGGGAATCACCCAGGAGGGGCGACGGATGGGAGGAATGGGCTATTCCATGAGCAGGGTGGCCCCCTTCCTTGAAAATCCCAGCAGGCCAAAGAGCATTTAAACCAGGGTGTCCAACCTTGGCAACTTTAAGACTTGTGGACTTCAACTCCCAGAGTTCCTCAGCCAGCTTTGCTGGCTGAGGAACTCTGGGAGTTGAAGTCCACAAGTCTTAAAATTGCCAAGGTTGGACACCCTGGTTTAAACGGTCAGGTGGCTCCTGGCACCATCCCTTATTTGTGGAGCTTTTTTACCGAACAAAGCTTTCAACCAATTTAACGCTCTTCCGTGAAACCTGACTGCCCCCGATTCCTCGCCACCGCCCCATCTTATTTCTTCCTTTTGTTAGGGGGCACACCGGGGTCAAAGCGGTCAAGATGGGGGAACAGGAGTTGCCTGTGAGGTGTGCCAGGCGTAAAAAGAGGGGTGGGCTTCCAATTGCACAGCTTCCAATTGCCTTAATAAATTAAACCAAATAGCTTTAGAGGCAAGGCAGGAAAGGGAGGGGTTCCCCCCCCCCCCACTTTTCCTAGTATATACAAGGATTATGGGGAAGCACCCTGGGGTGGGGGTGGGGTGGGGGGGAGATGTAAATAGCCCCCGAACCCCTTTTGCGGTGCCCTGAAATTCTCCCGCTGCTTGGACACAAAACTCTGGTCCCGTTGCATCTGCCGCTTCCTGGTGGCTAATTTCCCTCTAGCGCAGGCCCAGTTATTCTGTGGGTCTCTCCGGAAGCTCTTGGGTGGCCGGCAGAGTTAAATCGGACCTTTCCCTCTTCGGGTTTTTGGGGGGAGAGGAAAGACAGGACAACGACCCTTGGCGGGATCAGCTCCTCCAGGGCCCCCCCTCTCCCACTCCTCACCCCAAGGTGCAAACTACCTTCCTAAAAAGCAAAGAGGGGCCTGGCCTGTCGGGTTAAACGGCCCCGAGGAAATTGGGCTCTCTTTTATTCTCGCCAAAGGGTGCCGGGCTACCGCCAAGGCCGGCTCTGCAGGCTGCTACTGCTGAGGGAGCGGGTGGTCAGGGGCGCCGTGGCCGGGCTGGCGCTGGGCAGGTTCTGGCTGCTCTTCACGGCGACGGCGGCTTTGCAATCCCGGGCGGAAGATCCGCGGCTGAGGCGGCCTGGGGAGAAAGGACCGAGAGGAAAAGCGATCAGGGCACACGGGCTGGTCTAGCAGGAGAGCTATGTTAGCGGGTGGGGGGGCGTGAAAACCAGACTGATAACATTATATTTATAACATTAAAATAAGATTTATTATAATAAATAATAATATATCTTCCCCCTTTACAAGTAGTCCTCGACTTGGGACCAAAACGGAGTCCAACATTTCTGCTGCTAGGCGAGACAGGGGCTCAGTGGGGTTTGCCCCATTTTTAACGACCTGCCTGGCCACCGTTAAGTGGGATCGCCGCAGTTCTTCAGTTAGTAACCCATTTGTAAAGTGAACCTGGCTTCCCCGTTGACTTGGATTGTCAGAAGGTGGCCAAAGGGTATCCCGTGACCCCAGGACGCTGCGGCTGTCATAAATACGAGTCAGTTGGTGAGCGTCTAAATTTGGACCATGCGACCACGGAAATACTGCAACGGTCACAAGTGTGGAAAACGGTCATAAGTCGCTTTTTCCAGCGCCGCTGTAGTTTTGGATGGTCGTTAAGCGAACTATTGTAGCACCAGGCACAGGAGGATCCGCCAGTGAAGTTGGGAGAGGCCACCATTATGTCTTTTTTGACACATGAACCAGCCAGGGTAACAATCCATTCTGGAGACCCCGGCCTCTCTGCTTTGGTTGCCCAATTAAAAAGTCACATTAGGGACAATGGCCTGGGACCGTCGTACATGAAGGACAGCAGGGGAGCCTTCCCAAATCCAGCCCTACCTCCCATGTGCCAGCGCTCCATCAGCGTGGCCGTGGCAGGAGGTCCTCTGGGGCGACGCGAAGGGCCGTCCCAACGTTTGTGCCGGTTGTCTGAAGTTGTCGCAGCTACACCCCGGACCGGTCACCTAGCGACCTCTTGTAGCCAGGCCTGCTCACGAGGGTCTTGTGGAGGGCAGTGGGGGTGGGGGGTGCCCGTACCATTTGTTGGGAACCCCTGAGAGCAGCCGTGCTGTCTCCTCCTGGGTGGGTGCTTGTGGGTGCTCTGGATCACAATTTGTCCTTCTTCATTGTCCTTGGAGATGCTCGGTCATGCCTGTCCCCATTGACCCAAAGGTGCTTTTCTTTTTTTTCCCCAAAAGGCAACTGGAATCTCTTGTTTTTTTCTTCTTCTTTTCCCTTGAAGACGGGTCGCTTCTCATCCAAGAAGCTTCTTCAGTTCTAACCGAAGTTTTGCAGTTCTTCTTCAGTTAGAACCGAAGAAGCTTCTTGGATGGGAAGCAAAAAAAATTTCAGGGGAAATAAAAAACACCTGAGAAAATCCAGTTGCCTCTTGGAAAAGCACCTTTGGGACAATGTGTCCTTTTGACGCAGAGCCTGACGTGGCCGGATTCAGTGGTGGGATTCAAATTTTGTTTAACTATACTGGTTCTGTGGGCGTGGCTTGGTGGGCGTGGCAGGGGAAGGATACTGCAAAATCCCCATTCCCTCCCCAACCCACCTAACCTGCTTTCCAGCTCCGTTCTCCTGTGCAGGGCAACCAAAGAAGACCCAGCCGACCATCTGGGACTCAATGGGAGGCAGAGAAGAGATGGGGTTAACGGGGCCAGTCAGAGGTGGGATTGGCCGGTTCTCTGAACCACTCAACATTTCCGCTACCGGTTCTCCGGAATGGGTCAGAACCTGCTGAATACACCTCTGGCCTGTTTGGACCCTCTTAAGCCCAGCACAAATTCCCCCCCCAGAACCGCCCTGCAGGAAGGAGGGGGTGGGGTGGGGGTGGCTGTCTGTGGCTTTGCGGCTTTTGAAGACAAACGGGAGCGGGGAGGTCTTACTGGCAGGGTCGCTGGGGAACTGTTCTTCCTCCAGGTAGTAGTGTATCTTTTGCAGATCCTCTGCGGTGAACCTCCACTTATTCTCAGCGGCCTGGGGAAGTGGGGGCTGGGGAATGGCTTTCTTCCGGGTGATCCCAGGCTGACTGGCCACCAGGCAGGAGGCGGGGAAGGAGCCGGTCACCAGGCCTTCGGGGATCTTCTGAGCAATGACTCGGAGACCTGGGAGAGGATGACAGGATGGCAGGGAAGTCTCAAAAATATAGATAGGTAGGACTGCAGAGAAAAAAAAAATAGTGGCAACCAGCCTGCCTTCCATGGAGGACCTGTATATACTGCACCCTGAGTCCAAAAGAGGGCTGTGAAAGTATCTACAGACCCCTCAGATCCTGGACATAAACTGTTTCAACTCCTTCCCTCGAAATGACATTATACGGAGCATTTGTTGCACACCAGAACAACCAGACACTAGGACAGTTTTTTCCCCCCATGCCATCCCTCTACTAAACAACTAATTCCCACTATGCTTGTTTTATGCCCTGGGATGTCAAACCACCTAGTAAGGCTGCAATATTCCCTTCCCCTTGGTCTTGGGCTTTGGGTCCTGTGGGCCTTTTATTCGTATCCCAAAGACTGAGGTCTGAGTCTGATGTTGTTTTTGATATGTCTGTTTATCCTTGTGCTTTACCTGAGAGTTGCTGGGCAGTCCACGTCAACACATTTAGCCAAAAAACTCGTCAACGTTCTTTCTGTCGCTGCTGTTCGTCTTTCATTCTATCTTTCTTCTTCTTTCTTTCTTTCTATTCTCTTCTTCTTCTTTCTTTCTTTCTTTCTTTCTTTCATTCCATCCTTCCATTCCTTTTTCTTCTCTTTCTTTCTTTCTTTCTTCTTTCTCTTCTTTCTCCTCTCTCTCTCCTTTCTCTTCCATTCTAATTCTAATTTGTCCTGTCTTCCTTCCTTCTTTCCTGTTCTGTTCTTTTTTTTCTCTCGGTCAAACTTGAAGCTTAAGATGGCAACTTCCTTGCCTTACTCTGTTGCTCAGTGGTTCTCCTCAGCTGGGAAGGAGAAAGGTCTGGGGGAGGGGGGGGGAGGTTGCTTCTAATGCCTCCGAGCCTTCCTACCTCCAGAAAGCATGAACAGATTCTCGAAGCCCCTCTCACACATGGTGGTGGCTGCTTGGCTGGCCACCCTCTCGTCGTCGTCATAAAGGATGATAATCTTCCCATGAGCATTTTTCTAGGGGATGGAGGGGTTAAGGATCCAAAGTTCTGTGAGGGGAAGATTTTTGCTGACGTTTCATGACCCGACTAGATAGCATCATCAGTGCTAGAAAGGGCTTAGATATATACAAAGAAAGAGCAAACCCCACGTCTTCCTGACACCGATGATTTTAGGCTCAATTATAGTTGTGGAGTGGATGGCTACAGTTTACATGGTACATAATAAGTGGCATCTTGGATTCCAAAGCCAGACTCACAAAACCTGAGGAATAGCAGTGTCCTCTTTCAAAATCCCCGTTTGCTGCAAGGTCGGTTACCGCTGTAGCTTTCCCAAATTTCTAACGGTAAAGCAATGGCTCTTTGGCGGTTGCTACTTTTACACGTTAAGCTGGAATCCCTGCCAATAAGCCTGCTCCGTTGCCCCTTTCCACTTCATCATAAAGGATACGTATTCCAAAATGCTGTTGGTGTAGGGATTCATCGTTCGGGAAAGAGTAGCGATGGGATAGGAGTGAGCTGGAAGGCAAGAGAAATACGCTAGAAAAAAGGCGCAAAGGAACCTGGGTCAAATAACAGAGGATGGTTCCAAAGCAACACAGATCTTATATGGAGATGGAGGACAAGCTGAACTTGGCCCCTTTAAGAGTTGTGGACTTCAACTCCTAGAGTTCCTCAGCCAGCTAGGATTTTGAACACGGGGCTGTTCGGTTTGGACGGCAGCATCCGTTGCAGGGAGGGCTGCCCTTCTGTCCTCCCACAAAGTGGCCCCCCGCAGGGAAACGGTGAGCGCCTCCGCGGTTCCTACGCCTTTGGTTCTGACCCAGCCTTTGCAGGTAGTGAGGTGAGTAAAAGAAACCCCCTTTTGTAACAAGGCGATAACGGTCTTTTATTCACGTGGATGAACAAAAAACAAACACACGTAAATCGGTCCCAACAAATCTGGGCTTGGCCCAAAGAATCCAAATTGCTTGCCGTAGACTAGAAATGAACGGTTGTCTGCGACAACTAACCCCTCCCAAACCCCTCCTATTTATTTCCCAGGCAGGTCTGTGTCTGCTTTTTCCTGAGAGCCGGCTTATTGCTTTCCTTTGTTCTCTCCTCTCCTCTCTACGCATAGGCGCATCTGGGGTGGGCCCCACCTGTTCCACCCTCTCACTCAGCTCAGGCCCCGAAGACTGCTACTTCTTCACCTGGGGGAGGACGGAAGACCCTGGTTCAGCCTCTACTTCCTCGTCAAAGCCTTCCAAGGTCTGACTTTGCCGCTAGCTCCGCTGGCAGCCGACGTGCCACAACACCTTTGTCTCACCTCCCACAAGGTGGCACTGCTCGTAGGCGTCTCGCTCCCGCACGTCCAGCAGCAGGTAAGGGCAGTCGGGATAAGGCCCGTGGTTTGGAACCGTCCACTCCGTCTCCTTGGGGTTGCCTCTGCCCAGGTCCAGCTCGCCCACCCCACTGATGACGCTGGGAGAAAGAAGAAACGTTAGGAACCCCGGAAGAGGGTTCCCCTGGCTGGACCTAAACTGGCAGCCTGCAGCTGTCGTTCTCGGAGACAAAGTCTTTGGGGAGGTCAGCAGAGAGGGGGAAGATGCCCCCACCCCCACCCCCCCATCATAAGTGTTGGAGGGCTGAGAATTTGGGTCTGTAGAGATTCTCAGTCATCTCAGCCGTGGTTGTCCCAAAGGTGCCTTTTTCAGGAGGCAACTGGACTTTCTTGTTTTTTTTTTCTTTTCTTTGGAAGATGTTTCGCTTCTCATCCAAGAAGCTTCTTCCGCTCTGACAGGATGGTGGAGGGCAGAAGGACTGATCTTCCTTGCAGACAGCTGGTCATTTGCATCCTTTTAGAGAGTCGTTGAGGCCACTTGGAGGTTGGAGGAAGAACAGAGACAATCCTCCAAGTGCTTCAAAAGGCCCTCTAAAAGGATGCATATGACCAGCGGTCTGGCAAAGAAGATCGATCCTTCTGTCCTCCACCATCCTGTCAGAGCGGAAGAAGCTTCTCGGATGAGAAGCGAAATGTCTTCACAAGAAACAAAAAAAAAAAAACAAGAAAGTCCAGTTGCCTCCTGAAAAAGCACCTTTTTCTGAGAATTTGGGTGTTCTGCCTCCTTTTTTTAGGCTTGTTGCAAAAATAAGGATGATATAGATCGAAAACTAAGTTCAGGGAGAATGGCAGAAGGGAAGCTCAAACCCCCACAGGTTCAGACTAAGGTCACCTGTTATCAAATCTGATAGAAGAGACTCTTTGTAGCTCAGGCTTGAACTTGTGAGGTCCCAGTTGCTCTCTGAGCTTGGTGGCTTTCCTGCAGACGTTTCATGACCAACCTAGGTAAAATCCCCTGTGCTAGAAGGGTTTGCGGAGAGGACAAAACTCATTTGACCCCTGTGTCTTGCCCCTGGTGGAGTCTGACTGTGAGGAAGAGGAGGAACAGCCAACAGGGAGTGGGAGTGTGGCTCCGGAGGTGGTGGAGGAGGCTGGGGAAGGGCAGAGGCCGGCTGGGCAGTCAGGGGAGGACCCAGGCCCATCCCCTATCCATCCTAGAGCACGCAGGGAGGAGAGGATCAGGGAAAAGCGAGGTCTACTCAAGAGGAGATTACCATGATCCTCTTCGTGGCTTGCAGGTGGGAGCGATGGATATAAGTTTGCAACTGCGCAGTTAGAATTTGCAGGAGTCAATTTAGTGTCCACCTTGAAAGAGGCTTATCTTTGCAGGCGTTCTTCCCGTGGACTTTTCTCGGTTATTTTTTCCTGGAGTTAATGATTAGTTTATCTTGGCTTGCTTCGGAAATCTCATCAATGCGGTTTGTTTTGGTTTTCTGTTTGCCTCCTTATTTACTTTTGTGACTTTAAACTGGGCCTAATAAAACAGTGAAGTTAAGTTGAAGGCCTTACCGGACTTTAATGTATGTTTTGGGTTATTTTGAGAGACTACGGGTCATCACACACTGTCTTGCTTAAC
Organism: Notechis scutatus; assembly: GCF_049901735.1. Lineage (NCBI taxonomy): Eukaryota > Metazoa > Chordata > Lepidosauria > Squamata > Elapidae > Notechis > Notechis scutatus. The sequence continues at coordinate 80,636,359 of NC_142014.1, read as the reverse complement.
AGCAGAAATGTTGGGTTCAATTGTGGGGGTAAGTTGAGGACTACCTTGTACTGTCAATCTCTCCCTTCTAACTGGGTTGTGTCTAAGAATGCAGACACCATGGTTTAACCAGAGGTTCTTGGGGGGAGCTAAGGGAATCCCCATGCGGAAAGGAGAGGAGAGAGGGAAGGAAAATGGAGGGGAGAGGGAAAGAGAATAGAGGGGAGGGGAGAGGAGACCTCTGCATATCAGATACCTCTGCAAGGTGGAGCGATACGACTCTCCCGCTCCGGTGTTGTTGATGAACAGGATGGGACTGGCTGGTTTCTCCTCGGGGCTGCCTTTGCCGTTGGTCTCCGCTATCTCTAGATTGGTCTCTGCAGGAGCAGCGTCGCCTTCTGAAAAAGGGGCCCAGTGAAAGGCGCGTGAGGCTCACCTCGAGAGGCTGGAAGCAGCCCCAGGGTCCTTCTGCCAGGATGACTCTGTGATGGAGGGCTGGCAAGCAGGAGTCGGCGTCCCTCTCTTTCCCCACCCCTGTTCCCTTGCAACAGGAACCCCTTGATCCGAAGATATTATGAAGTCTTCGAGACTAAGGCCTTGAAATGCATCCACGTTTTTAACATATTTATTTGTATCCTGCCTTTATTGTTTTTTACAAAGCTCAAGAGGGTGAACAGAACCACCACAGCTTTCTCTTCCTATTTTCCTCACAACAACAATAACCCTGAGAGGTGGATTGGGCTAAGAAAGAGGGACTGGTTCAAAGTCATCTAGTCGGCTTTTAAACCTAAAATGGGACTAGAACTCGCAGCCTTCTGTTGATTGGCCCAAAATCACCCAGCCAGCTTTTGAGGCAGGATTAGAACTCATAGGTTCCTGCTGATCGGGCCAGAGTCACCTAGCCGGCTTTCATGCCTAAGGCGGGATTAGAACTCACTGTCTCCTGGTGACTGTCCCAAAGTCACCCAACTAGCATTTGTGCCTAAGGTGGGACTACAATTCACAACCTCCTGGTTTCTAGCCCAATGGCTTAATCATTAAACCAGCTGGCTGCCCCCATTCAGATACCATATCAATCGTTACTTAGGCCTCTGACAAGAGGCAGGGGAGAGGTTTTGCATCCAGAGACCTCCCCAGGTGTGAAATGTGAGAGTCTCATTTAAAAGTCCCCCCAAATTCCACAGAGGGACTCAGGTGTGTCTCTGGCCTCGGGATGTGTATACCTGTTGTTTGACATGCAACCCGGAATGGGGTAGAGGTGAAACACAGAACAGCACAAAAATAAATTAGCACAATATAGATGAAGTTTTTATACGAATAATTGTTAAATGTTTGTGTGCTTTATCTTGCTGTAAGCGGTCTGGAGTCACCTTGAACCACCATATGGGCAGCAAATAAATTTGATAGAGAGATGGGAAGATGGAAAGAAAGAGAAGAAAGGAAGGACGGAAGGGAAGGGAAGGAAGGAAGGAAAGAAAGAAAGGACAGTACATTTCTAGCCAACCCCCTTACATCATAGGATTTTTTTTAAAAAAGAACGTGAATTTAATTTGTAAGCCATCTTGTGATGAGATGGGCAGCAAAGACATTTAATAAATAAACAAATTACCATCTAGTTTTTGGCCTTCTTCAGGTGGCCCTTTCAAGGTTTCATCCGACAGAGTGGCCACCTGAATCACCTGCAGGAAGAAGAAAGGGCAGAATCAGCTCAGTTACACCGGGGTGTCAAACTGGTGGCCCACGGGCCAGATGTGACATGCGCAAGCCACGCCCACCCCAGCTCCACGGAGAGAAAAAAACGTTGCGAAACGCCATGCGATGGCAACATGCCGCGCGTTTGGCACCCATGGCCTAGTACAATGTTTCTCAGTCTTGACAACTTTACGACGTGAGGACCTCAAGTCCCAGAATTCCCCAGCTAGCGCTGTTAAGAGTGTTGGTCTCTTCAGCAATAACACTCAGACGTAAGGAACTTTCCGTTGCTTTTGCCAAGTGTTTCTCACCTGAGGCCACTTTTAAGGTGTGAGGACTTCAACTCCCAGAATTCTGGATTGGGGTGGGGGACGGACGGACGGGGATGCTAGCTGGGAAATTCTGGGAGTGGAAGTCCACACAGTGTAAGGCTGCCAGGGTTGAGAAGTTGCAGGACCGCAGGCCTGAGACCATGAAGTGGGGGAGGGCCTTTCTAAAGGCAGAAAATGCCCACTCCCCACCCAGTTTCTGTACAGACCCCACTCAGCCCCACTGAGGTGGCCAGAGCTGTAAGGGAGGGGAGCATATTTCATATTCATGGACAAAAACGGGAACATACCAGTTGGGCAAAAGTAGACACTTTTAGTCTCTTGAAGAGCTCGTCTTTCTTGTATCTGTAATCTGCAAAACACAAAACACGGTTAACAAACTCAGTGGAGGACCTTGCTTTTCATTTAGAAAAAAACAAACTGGTTTTTCCAAACAGTTCACACGTGTGTTTCAGGCACAAGTCACCCACAACAGGAGCTGAGTTCAAAACACTCAAAAGTTTATTACAAGCTACCTGTACACAAGCATCTGATTTACTGACGGCCAAGACAAATTGGTGCTTGAAAAGGGTCAAGGGAAATTCATGAGGGGCTGGACTTGGGTCTTCTGTGGGAACACAGTGACTCCAAACTGAGAATGCATTTGACCCCGTCCTTGGGCTCGGCCTGCTCATCTCCTCCAAACCTGGCAACTTTAAGACTCGTGGACTTCAACTCCCAGAATTCCCCAGCCAGCCATGCATGGCTGGCTGGGGAATTCTGGGAATTGAAGTCCACGAGTCTTAATGTTTGGAGTCCCCTGTTTTATATTGTGAGCTGCCCAGAGTTGTTTCAACGGGGTGGCCATGTAAATCTTTCCAAAAAAATAAGCAAATAAATCCAGTTCACATACTTTTTTCTCCAGTTTTGGTTTCTGAACTATGTAGAATTAACGGAAGCAAAACTTCAGCCCAATTTGAGATCTGCCATGACAAATTCCTTATGTCTCTAATCTTGACTCAGCAGTTTGAGAAAGCCCAGACCACGGCTGTCATTTGAAAGTGCAGCTGTATCTTCAGTAGGAGAGCATCTAGTTTTCTTTGTGCTTTGACAAAGCAGTTTATTTTATTTTGAATCTACCCTGCCTTTATTATTTTTATAAACAAGTCAAGGTGGCAAACATATTACCACCTTCTTTCCTCCTGCTATTTTCACCACGACAACCCTGTGAGAATGGGACCAACGTCACCCAGCTGGGCTTCAGGGCTAAGGCAGGACTAGAACTCCCTGTCTCCTGGCGATTGGTTCAAAGACACCCAGCCAGTTCTCATTTCTAAGATCACCACTAGACCAAACTGGTCCTTGGATTTCATCCATTTAAAGCAAGCTTGAAAGCAGGGGTGTCCAACCTTGGCAACTTTCAGTCCCGTGGACTTCAATTCCCATGCATGGCTATAATTGGGGAATTCTGGAAGTCCACAGTTCTTAAAGCTGTCAATGTTGGACATGCCTGCTTTCAATCTCTTTTAAGGGGTTTCTTCCCACTGCACAATTTAGCATGTGCCAAGCCCTTCCCAGGCTGATAAGCAGAGGTTTGATGAATAGGAATGATAAGAGTTCCAGATAATATGAGCAAAGAAAAGAAGAATAATTGCTTGACTTATTATTTTCACCGTCTACAGAAATGGATTTTGGCACTATTAAAAAAAAAATCTTTCATCACCTGACACTAGACTAGCCTGAAAATAAAGATGATTTCCCATCATGTTCAGACCAAGATTATTTATCTATTTGTCTATCTGTCTGTCTAGTGTATGGCATCTACAAGAGGTCTGCAAATCACTGATTTACAAATTTACTTTTAATTAAAGTATAAGCAAGTGTGTGTGTGTGTATAAATAAAAAGTTACATTGGAAAATTAGACCAAGATATTTTACTGCTAAAAATCCCATAAAAAAGCAAGCAACCACAACTACATTCAACAAGAGCTTCCTGACTAACAACATATAAATTTTGCACCTTTGGCCTGTTGGCTCCAATATCCTAGCCACGATTATAAACGTCTCCCAAATCTGAGACTTTCCTGAGACACCCGCTACAACATCCATCACCCCAAACAGCCCCCAAAATCACAGTTCCTCCCAAGTCCCCAGCGCAGTCTACCTGGAGCTGAGTCAGAAGATCCGTTTGAGTTTTCAGACATTTTAAATCCAAGATGCAACACCGGTTTAAAAAAAAAATTTCTTTCAGACCGGCGGGGATGCCGGTTTTGCAAAGAGAAATAATCTTGACTTGTTCTTCCTTGGTTCTATATGTCAGAGAGGCAAGTGAGGACGGCACTTGCGAGCGCCTCGGTTTTGATTTTCCAGCCTTTTGTACAACTTGAGTCGAGTTACAGAAGAAAGACAGAAGCAAACCTGTGCGAGCTTTTCAAATGGCCTCTTATGGTCTCCTATATCCCTGAGAAAGCTCAGTTACCTAAAGCCACGCACAAGGTGCTTATTCACTCAAAGAGCACACTTTGCTACCTAAGCAGAGTTTAAGCACAATGCAAGGCTGACAGAAAAGGACTGCGGAGTACAGAGTTCAAAGCGCAAACAAAAAACAAACAAAAAAAAAAAAGAGGGCAGAAACACAGCAAGGATTGTGACAGTGTCACAACAAAGCACGGCTAGTGTTTCAGCACTCAAAAGCCCTCCGTTAAAAGGAGGATGTTATGAAACCAACTCTTTCAGCCGAACGAAGCAGTCAGGATGAAGAGCGGAGGAAGAACACTTAAAAAGAAAAATACACCTAAAACGAGGAGACCTGAAGTTCTGCCAATGTGACACAATAGTTGTAAAACCAAAGCAGGCAATTTAGAAACCTCTTACAGGGTTTTCAGATTCCATCAGGATCAGCCAACATTGCCGGCGGCAAAAGACCGTAGGAGCAGTGCTCGAAAAGGCAGAGATAGAAAGTACCCAGCGCCCATCCCTGGTTCATTAAGTTGGTTCCCATGTGCAAAAAACAGACACACCCAAATTCACGATGCAGGAAATGTTAGCACTGTGGAGGAGAGGGGTGGAGGGAAATGTTCTGCTTCTAATTAAGGAAGGTGTAGCCAGATTATGATACCGAAACACAGGAGTTAAATTATTCTGGGAAGATGATGGAACTTGTGTCGAGATGGGTCTTCTGGGCTCTTGTGGAAGCTGAGGAGAAAAGTAAATAAGTGAGGATGGAGCAGGGGGAGGAGGAGAGACCCAGACTGGTGTGGCGGTGAAGGCGCTGACCTAGAAACCAGGAGAGTGAGAGTTCTAGTACTAACTTATACGTGTAAGCCGCTGGATGACTGTGGGCCAATCACGAGGAGACGGGGAGTTCTAGTCTCACCTTAAGCGCAAAAGCTGGCTGTGTGACTTGGGTCAATCCCTCAATTGCAGTCCAACTCAGTCCACAAAGTTGCCATGGGGAAAATTGGAGGATGAAAGAGTGTTAGATATGTTCACCTCCTTCAGTTACTTATAAAGGAATTAAGGTTGGATAAAATTCTAACCAATGAATAAAAATAAAAACAGCATCTTTTTGCGAATGTTCTACCAGTGCTTCTCAAACCTCCAAGCAACTTCTAAATGTGTGGACTGAAACACCCCAAATTCTCATCAGTGGCCATGCTGGCTGGGACATTCTGGAGTTGAAGTTCTCACATCTTAAAGTTGCCAAGTCTGAGAAAGGCTGGACTAGTCTACAACCCTGTGTGAGCTCTGATGATCGATGTTTGAGTGCATGATTGCAATAGGTAGTACTCACTTCTCTTGATCTCTTCTAGTTTTTCAGTGTACTTGGTCATACTGCTACCTGCGGAAGAAAAGACACTCAGTAAGGTACTTAGGAAAGCGATGACAATCTTTACCAAGAACTCAACTCAGCCATCTCTTTATTCCAAGTTAATTATTTATATATAATTAACAGGATTAGCAGGACTGGAAAATCAGAAATATCCTCAGAATTGCTGAGTCTGGCTTTGGGTGGTTAGAAATATTTATTTCTTGCATATCCTGCTCCAAAGTTCTCTGAAGAGAAGAATTTTTCCCCTGCCTATGTTTGTCCTCTCAGTAACAGATTATGTTAATAAGGATGAGAAAAGAAAGCCGGCTTCAGGGTTCAGCTTGTAAGTAGGTTATTTATTTTGCCAGGCACACGCAGGAACCAACCAATAATATTTATTCAGTCAATGACCAGCAAAATTTTTGTTACCTAGTTGGGTAATGAAATGTCTGCAAGAAAACAACCAAGCTCAGAGAGCACCAAGGACCCCATAGTTGTCAATGTTGTTATTTTCCTCCTTCCCCTCCAGCACTGATGTTTCCTAATTGGGTAATTAAATGTAGGAAAACAACCACCAAGTTCAGAGAGCACCAAGGACTTCACAGTCTTCTTCCTCCTCCTCCATTTTGCACACACCACTCCCTTCTAGAACTGATGATGTTCCCTAGTTGGGTAATGACATGTCTCCAGTAAAGGAGAATATGAGGGGTCCTTGGTGCTCTATAAGCTTGGCTATTTTCTTACAGATGTTTCATTGCCCAAATGAAGTAACATCATCTGGGCAAGCCATTAAGAATATAAACTGAGAGCAAATCCCATTCCTTACTAGAACTGATGATGTTACCTAGCTGGGTTAAGAAATGCCTGCAGGAAAAAGTCCAAGCTCAGAGAGCACCAATGACCCCACAGTTTAGTAAACTCTCAAGGGCAACCCATTCCTGTCGGCCATTGTGCCCTCATGGCCTGATCTCATGGTGCACACAGGCTCTGGATGAAGTCACAGCTTCTCACATGAAGTCCAGTGCTTGGATGTAGCAAATGAAAAACTCTTAAAGCACTTTGCTTTCTCTTCAAACCTCCCCTCTAGCCCCCCCCCCCCTCCCAAAAAGGAGCAGATTTTAACTTACCGGTGTCAAGGCGAGTTTTTACATGCTGGTATTTAGGATTCTGTGGGATCCTTTTGGTCAAGAACTGCTTACCAGGAGCGGGAGAAAGTGAAAAGAAAAGGATGAGAAAATTACCCAGGAAGAAGGGAAAAACAGTACGACTGCGATATGCACACAACTTTTGAAAACAAGGACCACAGAATTACCATGCTAAAAGATGCACGATGCTGAAACGTCAAAGTTGATACAGGTAGTCCTTGACTTGCAACCATTTGCTATTTGAAGTTACAACGGTGTTGAAAAAAGTGACTTATGACCACGTTCCACGTTTACGAACACTGCAAGTGACATAATCAAAATGTGGGTGCTTGGCCACTAACTCATATTTATTTATGATGGTTGCATAAATAAATCCATGCGATCACCTTTTTCAATTTTCTAACAAGCAAAGTTTCACCATACAACTGTGCAGTGTTTCACTTAACAACTATAGAAAGAAAGGTCGAAAAATGGGCAAAACTCACTTAACAACTCTCTTGCTTAGCAACAGAAATTTTGGGCTCGATTGTGGTTATACGTCTTGGACTACCTGTACTATATATACACCTCAGTTGTATGCTAAGATTTTTCTCTTAGCGGGTGGGAGCAGTATCTGCTCTTCCTCCCCAATTTCTATAATTCCAGCATGTCAAGAGAGAGAAAGAGAGAAAAGAAAGCTCATTATGTGTTCACACATTACACTAAGCCATAATCCAGTCTATTTGGTTTCTCATTTGCCAGGGTTTTTTTTCCTTTTCGATTGGCAACTTATTTAATTTCTTTTTTCAGTAAATGAACATGATATTTCCATGACCCTGTCATTTCCTCCCAAATGTGCATTTTATTCACAGGAGAATCCAAATGTATAATGCTCCCTTCACAGCGCTCAAGTATCATCTAAAGGTCCCCCAGCCAGATTCACTTAACTGTGTGATTCACTTAATAATGACAGTGGATTACTTAACTGCAGCAAAAAAAAAAAAGTTAATAAAATTGGATATGACTCACTTAATATTCACCTCTCAGCAATGGAAATTCTGCTTTCCAATTGTGGCAGTTAAGGTGAGGACTACCTGCATTTAATTGCTGTAGGCTTCCTGTGTCAATGAACACTCAATCATCCAGGCCAAAAGTATATAAAAAGGTTAAATCATGGCAACTGGACCAAAGCTTGTTAATCTGAGACATTTTGTTACTCACTGACATAATTTCATCAGTCAAAATAAAAAATTAGTTAGGCAGAGAGTCTCTGACTTCGGTCCAGTTGCCATGATTTAAACTTCTTTAGATGCTTTGCACTTAAGTGTTGAATAAAACCCTGTTACAATTTGCTTAACAATCCTGATTTCACAATATTTGCTCAACAAATGAAGTTTAGGGGTTAGACTACATTGCTAAACTTGGGTAGTGCTAATCCTTTGTTTTTGGTGGCTTATATGTTGTATAAACCTTCCTATTTGGTTAAATTTTGGCTGGTTAATTGAGTTAATCTCGTATGTTTCTTGATTCCAATCAGCATGCATAAAAGGCATTCCCAGAAAGAGGAAAACTGTAATTTCAGGGCCTCTCACAGGGAGGTACCTGGCCTCATTCCACCTACACTATCTTGGTACGACACTGCCAAATATATTACTGCAGCTGTGGGAACTAAATTTCAACATATCTCAAGCAAACCAGGTTAGTCTACTTTCCGCTTAAGTTCCATTTCAGTTAAAGAAAAGGAAGACACTGAATATTTTGAGGTATGGGATCTGTTCTATCATTGGTTAAATAAGAGAAACAGGAGTTAAAAAACTCGAAGATTACAAGAGAAAGATCTCACTATTAGAGTTCCTTATTGTAACTTATTGTGATTAATTTTGATTAGTTTTACTAATTATGTATCAATGTTATGACGCAAAAGCACTGTTACCATAAAATTACCATTAGAGAAGACTATTATTGATTATGATGAATATTACTCCAAGAAATGTAACCACCAATATACAGGCACCACATTGTATATATGGATTTTGAAACATTGCTCTTTCTTTTTATTTATAATAATAAATAAATATTTAAAAAAATTAAGAGGCTACATCGGAGAAAAAAGCTATGACTTTCACACTATTATTAAAGTTGCTAATCCATCTAAAAAAAAGAAGTTCAATTTCAGGAAGGTCTACCACCCTCCAATTTCTGGAGAACAGAATTCAATAATGAATTCAGATGAATTAAATAATTAATAAAAGGAGTCGTAAAGATGCTTTTTTTTTTCAAGAGGCAACTGGACTTTCTGGTTTTTCTTTGAAGACATTTCGCTTCTCATCCAAGAAGCTTCTTCAGCTCTGATTGGATGGTGGGGGGAAGGATTTATATTCCTTTTGAGACAGCCAGTTATTTCCATCCTTTTTAGAGAGTCATTGAAGCTACTTGGAGGTTTATCTGTGTCCTCAGGGCCACCTGAGTAGTGCAAATGGTTCCTGTAGTCTGCCATTTTTCTGGAAATCCGTTCATATTTCCACACCACTTGAAGGGTGTTCAGCCCAAAGTCCAAGGCTAAAATCTATGGAGATTCTCAGTCCTCCAGGTCTTGGTTGTCCCAAAGGTGCTTTTTTCAAGAGGCAACTGGACTTTATTTTTTCTTTGAAGACGTTTTGCTTCTCATCCAAGAAGCTTCTTCAGCTCTGACTGGATAGTGGAGAATGGAAGGATTTATACTCCTTGTAGACAGCTGGTCATTTGCATCCTTTTAGAAAGCCCTTGAGGCCACTTGGAGGTGTATCTCTACCCTCCCTCTAACCTCCAAGTGGCCTCAACGATTCTCTAAAAGGATACAAATGACCAGATGACTCAAAGCCAGGCTCTCCAGCCCAAATAGCTGAGCTGCAGGATCTAAGGAGCTTCTACTCTTCAGGGAGACTATTTGTAGCTCAGGGTTGACATGGTGCTCTCTGAGTTTGCTTGTTTTCTTGAAGACGTTTCATTACCCAACTAGGCAACATCATCAATGCTAGAAGGGGAGAAGGAAGAGGAGGAGCAGGACTGGGGGGAGGGCGCTCCTTGGTGCTCTCTGAGCTTGCTTGTTTTCTTGAAGACGTTTCATTACCCAACTAGGTAACATCATCAGTGCTAGTAAGGAGTGTAGTTAGTTTATATTCTGCTGACTTGCCCTTTCAATGTTGGTGGGATGATCTTAGAGGTTCCTTGGTTGGGCTGTTTACTGTTGGCTCTTTGTCAGTTTCTTGATTGTGGTGTTTACTTGATTGTTGGTCTGATGTTAACCTTGGAATTAATGTCCCAAAGGTGTTTTTTTTTCCCCCAAGAGGCAACTGGACTTTCTGATTTTTTTTTTCTTTGAAAACGTTTCGCTTCTCAGCTTCTTCAGCTTCTGACAACCAAAGTCCATGGAAAAAGCCAGATTCACTTAACGACCAGGTTCCTAACTTATCAACTGCAGCCATTCACTTAGCCACTGTGACAAGAGGGGTCGTAAAATGCGGCAATACTCACTTAATATTTTACTTAACAACGGCAACCCGGATGTTCTGCTTCGGATACCGCGAAGCCCTCTCCCACTTACGACCAACCTTCTTGGGTTGGAAGTTACGTCGGCACTTTAAAAACCGACTGACGAGCGGTCCTCGCACCCTGTGGTGGTCACGTGATCAAAATTCAGGCGCTTGCCGACTGATTCGTGTTTATGACCGTTGCAGCGTCTCGAGGTCACGGGTTCCCCTTTGGCGACCTTTCCGACAAGCCAGTGAGGTCATTAAGTGAATCTCTCTCACACACACCCCCATTGACTTTGCTTGCCTGAAAGCCCCCTGAGGTCACAAATAGAGACACCCCCCCCCGGACCTCAGGACACTATAACCTTCCTAAATCCACGTGGCCCTGAATTCAATCCCATGGACGTGAGGGTGCAGCAACGGTCATAAGTGCGAGAACCAAGGCTCCTACGTCACAGTGCCGATGTAAGTCTGAACACCAGGACTCCTTGTATTTCCCCCCATCCACCCAAATCCAGGAGAGATTTGGAGCTGGTCCCCCTCAACCCGTCCTACCTCGCAGGGTTGTTGTAATGGCAAAGAGATCCAGGGGCGCCACTTATGGGTCTGAAGCCCCTAGAACGGGCTAAATAGAGCCGTATTTATATATATATATATAAAAGACCAGGTTGCCCCCCCCAAACACCCAATAATGGTTGCTTTAAATCCCGATTTTTGCTTTAAATTCCGATTTTCTGGCTATTGTCGCGCCGCCCCCCCATTCAGAAGTACTAGAAACGCATAAATAGAAGAAAACAGGCCCCATGCTTGATTGACAGGCCCCCTCAACGATTCCCTCAGGATATTGGGGACCCCCTTCACTGCGACCAGGCCTGAAGGAGGGGGCTTCTCTAGGGCCGAGGCCGGGTCCCGAGGCCTCTTCAGGGCCCTCACGGTTTGGGGGGGGGGGACCCCTCCTCAGATCTCCCCCCCTTAAATCCGGGGTCGCGTGCCTCCTTTCCCGCCTTCTGGGAAGCCCCCCTCACGACACCCCCCCACACGGCGCCCACCCCCTCTTACCTCAGGGACGCCGCCGATGCGCCTCCTCGCCGACATCCTGCCCAACTGTCAGCCTCGCGCACGTCCCGCCCCTCCGCCGGCCCGCGCGCCCCGCGCCAAGGCCAATCCGCGCCGGCTTTCAGACCATCCCACCTCTCCGATTGGCCGGTCCCCGTGCCCATTCGCGCTCTCTCCCCACCCCTCCCTCCGAGCGCTGTTGCCAAGTCCGTCGCCGCCCCCCACGCCCGCGGATTTTAAAAGTCCCGGTTCGGCTTTCCCTTTTGCGCGTGCGCGTTGAGGGCCACGGGGGGGGACTCAGGCGAGCGTCGGCCGTTTCCCGGGTGACGAGGGACGCCTCCGCGCGCCTCTGGGTTTGTTTTTTTCTTTTGGTTCCTTTCCGAGGGATACTGAGGCGGGATTGTGACGTAACAGGGGCTCTGGGACGCCTCACCGCGGTGTCCTTCCGCTGAGGGGGGTCTTGCACGGGAGGGGAGGGGCTCGGAGGAGAAGAAGTAGTGCCTTTGTTCCAACGCGGGTTCTGATGCGTGTTTTCCTCCTTTCTGCGCTCACACGTGTTCCGTGGGGTGCAGCTCACCTGCGTGGGTGCATTCAAAACCCAGAGGACCTTGATGTTTTCCCATGGATACCCTCCATTTATATTGGCTGCTCATTCTGGGATCTGGAATCCCAAACCATCTAATGTGTGTTTTGTGTGTCTGTGTGGTTGTGTGAATGCAACCAAGTTTGTTTGTTTTTTCCCCCCGGACTCACCATCCCCATCCAGGGTGTGGGACTCGAATTCTCCCATTTTCAACCCAAAATATGAACATTAAATTCCAAGTCATTTCTGGGTTTTCATTTATAAATCACAAACCTTGCATTTCAGACGAAATTAAGAGCAAGGGTGTTTCTATGGGCTCTGTTTTCTCTCTGTCTGAAGGGATCCCAACAATTTTAAATGGCAATTCGAGGTTTTTGAAGAAATTAAGCTCTAGGGGTCACAAGTCACTATTTTCAGTGCGGTTGTGACTTTGAACAGTTGCTAAATGATTGCTTGTAATTCAAGGATTACCTATATGCTGGATTTGCATTCAAAGACCTCATAAACTTGTCCCTGAAACCTTGATTTATGCGGTTTAGTAGACTTCAAGCTATTGGAAGGAGGTAAGAAATGCTACAGGCAGGCATAATGTCACTATCCAGAATGCCTGGAGGAATCTGGTAAGGATAAATTTATCAATTGATAAATTGATGACCCGACAGGACGCAAAGTGAGTTGTGCATGTGTATATGTGTGTGTTTAATTTTAAGAGCAATTTAACGAGGGGCAACTGTTTAATATTACAATTTATTGAGATGGGGGAAGGAAAGGAGGGAGGGAGGAAAGGGGAGAGAAAGGAAGAAAGAAGAGAAAGAAATGAGAAATGGAAGAAGGGAGGGAGGGAAGAGAAGGAGGAGGAAAGGGAGGGAGAGGAAGGCGAAAGAAGGAAGGAGGGGATGGAGAAAGAAAAAAACAAGAAAGGAAAGATGGAGGGAGGAAAGAAAAAGAAAGAGGGAGAAAAAGGAAGGAGTGAAGGAAAGAAAGGAGAGAAAAGGGAAGAAAAGGAAGGAAGGAAAGCAGGGAGGGAAGAGAAGGAGAAAGAAGGAAGGGAGGGGAGAGAAAGAAACAAGGAAGAGGAAAAGAGGAAAGAAAAGAAATGGGGGAAGAGACAAAGAAAGGAGGGAGAAATATAGAAAAAGAAGGAAGGAGGGAAGGGAGAGAACGAGAAGGACGAAAAAAAGGAAGGAGAGGGAAAGAAAGGAGGAAAGAAGGAAAGGAAAGGGAAAGAAAGAAAAAAAGAAAGGGGAGGGAAAGAAAGAAGGGAAGGAGAGGGAAAGGGAAGGGAGAAAGAAAAGGGAAGGAAGGAGAGGGAAAGAAGGGAAGGAGGAGAGGGAAAGGGAAGGGAGAAAGAAAAGGGAAGGAAGGAGAGGGAAAGAAAGAAGGGAAGGAGAGTGAGGAAGCGAAGGGAGAAAGAAAAGGGAAGGAAGGAGAGGGAAAGAAAGAAGGGAAGGAGAGGGAAAGGGAAGGAAGGGAGAAAGAAGGGAAGGGAGAAAGAAAAGGGAAGGAAGGAAGGAGAAGGAAAGAAGGGAGGGAGAGGGAAAGGGAAGGAAGGGATAAAAAGGGAAGGAAGGAGAGGGAAAGAAAGAAGGGAAGGAGAGGGAAAGGGAAGGAAGGGAGAAAGAAGGGAAGGGAGAAAGAAAAGGGAAGGAAAGAGAGGGAAAGAAGGGAAGGGAGAAAGGGAAGGAAGGAAGGAAGGAGAGGGAAACAAAGAAGGGAAGGAGAGGGGAAGGGAGAAAGAAGGGAAGGGAGAAAGGGAAGGAAGGAAAGAGAGGGAAAGAAGGGAAGGAAGGAAGAAAGGAAAGAGAGAGAGAGAAACCCTCACAATAGGCTTTATTGCACTTGTCACCGGAGAGAAAAAGATCCTGCAAAACCCCCTCCCTCCTAAAAAAAATGCGCGACCCCTCCCCCCGCCCCATCCAACCTGCCACACCAGAGAAATCCCGTTTCCGTGCGTGCATGCACGGGATCCTCCGCTTGGGCGCCTTGCAAAGCCTGCTTGGGAGACAGACGCAGCCCCCCCCCCCGCTCCCTGATTTGATCTCCTCCCCCCGCCCAAACCCTCTGCAGCCGCCCCTTCACACGTTTCTCCCGCCCGGCTTGCAAAACTCGCACTGCGCAACCCGCGGACGCCTCCCGAGGGCGGGGGAGGGAGGGGGGAAGAGAGCAGGAGAGCCCGGGGATGCGCATGCGCCTTTGCCCACGCCGCCTGCCTTTTGAGACGTCTTCCGGACTGTGGCTCAGGTGAGCGAGAGCGCATGTGCGTCCTTCCCCAGGACAGGGGTGGAGGGAGGGGGGCGAGGAGGAATAGACGCCCCCTCCCTGGGTTTTATTTTTCTCTGCAAGGTGGGGAGCGGGGGAGGGGTGGATTTCTTTTTTTTTTTAGGGTGAAGGAAGGAAGAAGAGGGATTTTTTGGGGGTGGTGGAGGGAAACTTGCAAACAAATCAAAAAAGGGGGTGTGATGCATTTGCTGGACAAGAGAAGTGGGGGGATTCACCTTCACCCCCTCCCTCTTTGGGGGCTGCCCCCCTCCCCAAGGAGTTGAATTAAGGGGGAAAGAGTTCAGTAAGATTTGAGGTTCACTAATAAAGGACAGTATTTGCAGCTCTGGGTTGAACGGTGGGGTCTCTGAGCTTGTTTGTTTCCTTGTAGACCTTTCATGACCCAACTAGGGAACATCATCAGGGCTAGAAAGGAGGGCGTTTGAGGAGGGGAGAAGAAAGAGGAGAATGAGGTAGAGGAGGAGGACTGTGGGGTCCTTGGGGGTGTCTGAGCTGGGTGGTTTCCTTAACAGACGTTTCATGACCCAGCTAGGTAACGTCATCAGTGGTGTAGGGAGTAAGATTTGTGGCGTGGAAGGAGGGAGAAAGGGGGGAGAAGGAAGGACTGTGGGGTCCTTGGGGGTATTTGAGCTGGGTGGTTTCCTTGCAGACATTTCATGACCCAACTAGGTCACATCATCAGTGCTAGAAGAGGATGGAGATACATCAATGCAGAGCAAACCTCTCTTTTAGCACTGATGATGTTCCCTAGTTGGGTCATGAAACGTCTGCAGGGAAACCACCCAGCTGAGAGAACACTGAGGACCCCTCATTGGGGTTCACTCTTAGTCATTTTGGGGGTGTGGAGAGCGGAGTGTTGGTTTGCACTCAGAGTGCCCAAAAAATATTATTTCTTAGGGGAGTACGTGCGTGTGTGTGTGTTGGTGCATTTCACAGAGTTCAGTGGATTCCTGTCCTGTCTGAGGATGATGGATGCTGTAGTCCCAGCCCATTAGTGCTGGATTAATGCTGGATAATTGCAAAGGTTTTAGTCTGAAAGGAGTCAAATTTTGCTCCCCCAAACAGCATTTTTGGCTGTTTTGAGGATAGCAAACCCTTGCCTGTATCCTGGCATGCACCAGGTGCAAAAGGCCAGGTTCACAGGTGAAAGTCCCATTAAACTGCTTTATTGCTGAAAGCCTCTGCTCAGGAATTTTCTCAACCAAGAGTTGACACCAGCTAGGAGTTAGGTAAGGGTTAGTGGAATTCAAGGGAGGTTGGACCGGGATGCCTGCAGGTGAGGAAGGTCTGGTTGTGGGGTGCTAATGTCCGACAGGTAAGCCCTCTTCCTCTCTGGAAGGGAGGTGGACTCTCGGAGACACACCTTTCCTTTGGAAGCTGTGGGAGCTTCATCGCTGGAGACTTTCAAGAAGAGATTGGACTGCCATTTGTCAGAAATTGTACCAGAGATTGAGGTTGGGCTAGATGACCTACAAGGTCCCTTCCAATTCTCTTAATCTGAATTGGATGGGGAAGCAGGAGTGCAGTTTTTCCTTGCAACCCACAGCTCCCTCTGTGCCTCCTCCCCGCCAGCCAAGTGGCAGGCAGTTCTACGAGCCAGCTAAAGGAGAAGGAATGCATTTCCGATGCTCCCTGTTAGCTTCCGATAAGCAAAGTCACTGGGGAAGCTGGCGGGAAGTCGGAAGTCACTCTCGCTCCCAATGCTGGCACTCCCAATTGGCTGGCGGTCTCAGGTGCGAAAGACCAGGTCCAGAAGTGAAGGTCCAATTAAACTGATTTCTTGCCAAATGGCCTAATGCACAGGAATATTCTCAAGTAATGGTCACCACCTGCTTGGAATTAGATAAGGGTCAGCAGAATTCGAGGAAAGTTGGACTTGGTCTGCTTGTGACGACGGAGGGATTCTTGGTCAGTGATGGCGAACCTTTTTGTTGTGGTATGCCGAAAGTGTGCGTGTGAGCGATAGCGCCCACACGCGTATATGAGCACCCACAATGCAATGCCCCCCGTGCATGTGTGTGCAACACCCCCCTCTGCCTCCTTACCTGCACTGCACATGCGTGCACCTCCCAGTTGATTTTTGGCCCATTTCAGGCCTTTTTCGGCCTCCCTGAGGCTTGAGGGAAGCCTCTGCAGCCTCGGGAGGCCGAAAACGGGCCTTCTGGAAATACCGGAAGTGCCCATTTTCAGCATCCAGAGGGCCTATGGAGCCCTGTGGAGGACGTTTCGCCCTCCCGGAGGCTCGAAAACCTCTGCAGCCTCGGGAGGCCGAAAAGCGGGCCTTCTGGAAATACCGGAAGTGCCCATTTTCAGCCTCCAGAGGGCTTATGGAGCTCGAAAACCTCTGCAGCCTCGGGAGGCCGAAAACGGGCCCATTTTGGCACTTCTGGTATTTCCAGAAGGCCCGTTTTTCAGCCTTCCAAGGCCTCTGGGAAGATGAAAACAGGCAGAAAATCAGCTGGGAGGCGTGCGCGCGCATGCGCAAGGCAGGTAACTCTGACGGGCTCGCGTGCCCGCACAAATGGCTCTACGTGCCACTTGTGGCACGCGGGCCATAGGTTTGCCATCACGGTTCTAGGTTGGTTCCTCGTTTGACGCCGCCCTCAGCTTCTGCTCATTTTTTTCTTCTACACGCGGCAGTTGCTTTCTTTTATTTTCATTTTTTCCCCCCCTTTGGCTTCCCTTCTATCCTCCCAGAATGAAAGAGTGGTGGATCCAAGTCGGTTTGCTGATGCTGCCCCTGCTTGCCGTTTACCTCCACATCCCGCCTCCCAAGCTGTCTCCGGCCCTGCATTCCTGGCGCTCTTCAGGGAGCTTCTTCACCTACAAAACCCAGAACATCTTTTTCAGAGGTTGCGTAGACGCTTTGTGCCAAGAACTTAGCCAGTTTTCGCCCTTCGGGCTGTTTGCTAACAACCTAGTCCTCGACTTGCGACCACCATGGGGCCCAACTTTTCCATTCCTAAGCGAGACGGTTATTGAGTTTTGCCCCGTTTTGTGACCTCGCTTTTTCCCCAGTTGTTAAGTGAGTCTGACTTAAGCTGAGTTTGCTTCTCCGAGGTCGCAAAAGGGGATGTGGGAGGGTGACCCCAGCACACTGCAACGGTCATAAATACGAGTCAGTTGCCTAGCGGCCGAATTTTGATCACATGACTGCAACGGTCACGTGCGTGAAAAATGGTCATGAGTCCCAATTGTTTTAGTAAATCTTTCTCCAAAACCCATCTCTTCCATTTGCAATAAAATAAATTGCCAATGTACGTTATCAAAGGCTTCGCATCTAGAAACATCAAGGCCATTTGCTTCTCTGGATGTGCATCATAGTATTCCAACGTATTCAATATTATTCTCATGTTGTCTTTTATTTGCCTCTTAGGCAAGAATCCCTAATTCAGATATCTTTTAAGTCTTTCTGCCATTATTGAGGCAAATATTTTCGGCCTCCCAGAGGCTTGAGAAAGGCTTCTGCAGGCTTTTCAGGCCGAAAACTAGGCCCGTTCTGTCACTTCCTGTTTTTCCGGAAATACCGGAAGTGAAGAAACGGGCCTAGTTTTCGGCCTGCAAAGCCTGCAGAAGCCTTCCTAAAGCCTCTGGGAGGCCGGAAAAGGCTTCAAACCTGCCGAAAATCAGCTGTGAGGCACAGTGCAGGTAAGGGGCCGGCGGGGTGGGGTGGGGGGATTGTGTGCGCATGCTTAGGGGGCATGGTGGGGGCACACATTGCCTTCTCTGTGCAAGCGCACACAATTTTTGGCACAGGAGCCCCAAAAGGTTAGCCACCACTGGTCTATAGTTTTTTATCTGTTGTAAATCAGTATCTTCTTTTGGTATAAGAGTGATGATATAAGCCTCTGTCCATGACTAAGGTACTTTCATTTTTGTCAATATCTCATTCATTACTTCAAGCATTGTAGTGCTTAAAGATTCCCCTTTTTCGCAGCCATTGTAGCTTCAAATGGTCACTAAACAAAACAGCGGTTAAGTCGAGGACTTCCTGCAAGTGAACGGAGGTGCCACTTCGATTCAGAAGAGCGTTTTTTTTTAAAAAAGACATCAAAATCCCAAACTCACTCTCCTTAAAGCAGCCGTGGCATCCTCCAGCAAAGTTTCTGCAGTCACACAGCCGTAAAAGGGAGGCAGCTGCTTTAATCCGTTGCAGGGTGGGAGCTGCGTTTGGCACTCCTGGCTGTGTCGAAATTCCTTTTCTGAGCAGAGTTACATTCAAAACATGGGAGGAGATTTGTGTGTGTGTGTGTGTGTGCGTCGTTTAGAAAGAGGTGATTCTTGGCATGTTGCAATCCTGGGTCATTGAGGGCTTGGGCAGAGTTGAAGCAAAATGGCATCCAGAAAAGGCAGCGAATCTTACCCAAAGGTGCTTTTTTTTTTTTTTAAGAGGCAACTGGACTTTCTGGTTTTTCTTTGAAAGTCGTTTCGCTTCTCATCCAAGAAGCTTCTTCAGCTCTGACTGGATGGTGGGGAATGGAAGGATTTATATTCCTTGCAGGCAGCTGGTCATTTGCATCCTTTTTAGAGAGTCGTTGAGGCCACTTGGAGGTTTATCTGTGTCCTCAGGGTCACACCTGAGTGGTGAAAATGGTTCTGCAATTGTTTCCTGGAAACCCGTTCATACTGTGACACCATTTGAAGGGTGTTCATCCCAAATTGTATAGCTAAAAAGTCTGCAGAGAGTCCTCCAGGTCGTGGTTGTCCCGAAGATGCTTTTTTTTTTTCAAGAGGCAACTGGACTTTCTGTTTTTTTTTTTTTTCTTTTGAAGACATTTCACTTCTCATCCAAGAAGCTTCTTCAGCTCTGACTGGATGGTGGGAAATGGAAGGGTTGATATTCTGTTAGAGATAGCTGGTTATTTGCATCCTTTGAGTGAGTCGCGAGGCTACTTGGAGGTTTGTCTGTATCCTCAGGGTCACCTGAGTCGTGCAAAGGAATGTGCTGCCTTCTTGGGACTTCTGAAAGGACTCTGCAATTCCCAAAAGCCTCCACACCCATTGGCACGACTCAGGTGTGACCCCGTGGACACAGGTAAGCCTCCAAGTGGCCTCAACGACTCACTAAAAGGATGCAAATGACCAGCTTTGTCCGCAAGGAGTATCAATCCTTCCATTCCCCACCATCTAGTCAGAAGGCTCCAAACCCATTTGCCCCACTCAGGGGACCCTGAGGACACAGGTAAGCCTCCAAGTGGCCTCAACGACTCGCTAAAAGGATGCAAATGACCAGCTTTGTCCGCAAGGAGTATCAATCCTTCCATTCCCCACCATCCAGTCAGAAGGCTCCAAACCCATTTGCCCCACTCAGGGGACCCTGAGGACACAGTGGCCTCAACGACTCACTAAAAAGGATGCAAATGACCAGCTTTGTCCGCAAGGAGTATCAATCCTTCTATTCCCCACCATCCAAGTCTGAACTGAAGAAGCTTCTTGGATGAGAAGCGAAATGTCTTCCAAGAAAAACTAAAAAAGTCCAGTTGCCAGTTGAAAATAGACGTGGAGGACTGAGAATCTCTACAGACTTGTAGTAAATCTTGTTGAGGCTAGTTTGTGGTTTGGCAGAGGCAAAAATGGTGGTCTAGTGATACCTTTGGGAGGGAAACCCACCCAGGGTCCGAAGGATTCTTTTAAACACAAGGGGGGCGTGCTGCCTTTTTGCAAATTTAAGAGCAACCTGCTTGTGTATTTGTGTGTCTTTCTGCAATGTTGGACCAATCGGGTAATTCCGTCTTCAGGATGCCGTTCTCTTTTTGCTCGTCTGCAAATAATATTAAATGTTGGAAAACCCAAGGCCCGAACTCTTTTATCTCGAAGCGAAATTGAAATCCCCTGTTAAGAATTCACGATGGAATTCACATTTAAATGGAGAACCTTCTGTTTTATTTTTGGGACACTCTGCTCAAAAACCCCAAAGTTCTCTAAGGAAATATATTGCTTTGTCTCTTTAGATTCGCCCGGCGCTGTCGGGAGTTCGGACGTTGTGGTCCTGTTGCACGGATTTCCGACCTCGAGTTATGACTGGTACAAGGTGAGTGGCGGGGGGATCGGACCTGCTGGATGAGGGCAGGGTGGGCTATCGAGATGCCGTAAGAACTAATGGCAACCCTCCCTCCCTCTGTCCCTCCTTCTCTTTCTCGTCCCACCTGCAGATCTGGGAAGGGCTCACGCAACGATTTCATCGTGTGATTGCGCTGGATTTTGTGGGGTTTGGCTTCAGCGACAAGCCCGTGAGTACATTTCGAAGGACATTCCACAATCTTAATTTCCTTTCTTTCCCCAAATATTGTCCGAATACCAGAGAGGGACTATACTTCATGCTTCATGTAGACGGCAGCGAGAATTGCATTGGCGCGATGTTGGAAAAATGAGAACACCCCGTCAGACGAAAGCATGATTTGGGAAATATTGGACTGTGCAGAGACGGATAGATTGACACTGAAAATCTATATATATATATAAAAGTGAAATACCCCTCACTCATCATCACAAAATCTACAGAACTGTAAAGCCTACAAACTTGGAAATTTGGCACATAGGTTCCTCTTGGCTTCTAGGGGCTCACTAAGAAAGGATTTTTCGAAAGGACCATAAGAACATTTAGAATATTTCCTATATTATTATTATTATTATTAACACGCTCTGATGCTAAGGAGTTCGACTCCCCCTCCCCACCTGAAAAAAAGAAATCTCTTCCAAATGCAAAACACAAGCAGAGGAGTTTCAGTTTTACATTCACAGCACTCAGCAGCTTTAGTACACAACAGTTGAGCTAAGCCACGCCCAGGCTCCTTGCTGTCTCCTTGCTCACACAGCAAATACTGTTTTCAGTTTCCAAACAGCCCTCAACTCTCTCACACAGTAACAGGACGCTAGCCAGATGAATGCCGATGGATGCTGGTAGGCAGAGGCAGAATTTTTTTAACCTTATTTTCGTACCCAAAAACTTAAGTCCCACCACATAGTTTCGTAGCGAAGCACGGGGATTGAGCTAGTACAGAAATGTTTTTGTTAGGTAGAATACCAGAAAGTTACGACAAAGGGATTATATACTTAATGCTACATGCATTGACCGCAGCGAGAATTTGCATTTGCACAATATTGGAAACATGAAAAAAAACACCATTTGATGCAAGCATCATTGGGAAAATACTGGAGCCTGCAGAGATGGATAGCTCGACATTAAAAATAAAAGACAAAGGAGATATACAGAGTAATGTTTAATGTGGAATAGGGTTAGGGTTAGATAGGGTCAACGGTTAGAGGTAAGAGGTAGAAGTTTCTGCCGCACAAAATTCTAACTCGATTTGATAACTCTGGGCTATGGAGGTGTCCCATTGGAGAGTATTAATTACGAGACACCGAAGGGGTGAAGGGGGGGAAACCAGGGTCAAGGGTGATCATGAATGATGTGCCTCGGAGTCGGCTACACCCAGGCAGTGCCGGACATGTTAACTCCCAATAAATCCTTTGGAAGTTTTGGAAGTTTGGCTCGAGCCTCAGGATTTAAACGGGGGGAAACTGCTGGATTCCTGACACAGGCCTTGATTCAAACTCAGTGCTCCCCCCTCTCTCTCCCTCCCCCTCTCTCCCTCTCTCTCTCCCTCCTTCCCACTCTTCCTCCCTCTCCCTCTCCCTCTCTCCCTCTTCCTGGCAAACAGCGGCCTCACACGTACTCCATCTTCGAACAAGCCAGCATTGTGGAAAGCCTGTTGCGCCACCTGGGCCTTCTGAATCAACGGATCAACCTGCTTTCTCACGACTACGGAGACACCGTCGCCCAAGAGCTGCTCTACAGGTGGGTGGAAACTCTTCCCACCCTTTTGCCTTCATCCTCAGCCTGTTTCTCAAAGGACGACAGGAAGTCTTCGCTTTACGACCACCGTTGGGAGCGGGGTTTCCATTGCGAAGCAAGGCCAGGCCGGTCGCTAAGCGTGCCATGGCCAATTTTGACGACCTGTTTTTCCGCCAAGGTTGTTAAGCGAGTCGCCATGGTTCTTCAAGTGAATCACAGTACAGTCGTTAAGCGAATCTGGCTTCCTTCCTTGAACCTGCCTATCAGAAGCTGGATGGGAAGGTCACAAAATAATGATGATGTGACCTCCTAGGGCAGTGGTGGCTAATCTTTTGGGGCGCCTGTGCCAAAAATTATGCGCTTGCACGCTCGCGTTCACGTGCCAGCACTCAGAAGGCAATGCGCCCCCCCCCCAAGCCCCCTACGCATGCGCACGCAATTCCCACCCACCCATCCACGCCACCCCCTTCCCTGCACTGCGCCTCACAGCTGATTTTCAGCCAGTTTGAGGCCTTTTTCGGCCTCCCAGAGGCTTGAGGAAGGCTTCTGCAGGCTTTGCAGGATGAAAATTAGGCCCGTTTCATCACTTCCAGTATTTCTGGAGCAACAGGAAGTGACAAAACAGGCCTAGTTTTCGGCCTGCAGAAGCCTGCAGAAGCTTTCCTCAAGCCTCCGGGTGGCCGAAAAAGGCCTCAAACGGGCTGAAAATCAGCTGTGAGGCGCGCGCATGCGCAGTGAGGTAAGTTTGCCTGCGGCTCGCGTGCCGGCACAAATGGCTCTGCGTGCCACAGGTTCGTCATCACGGTCCTAGGGTGCTCCAACCGTCATAAATATGAGTCAGTGGGTGGTCAGGCGCCTGAATTTTGATCCTGTGGCCACAGGGATGCCGCCACGGCCTTTAAATGTGAACACCGGGCATAAGTTACTGTTTTCAATGCCGTCATAATTTCAAATGGTCGCTAAATGAATTGTTACAAGTCAAGGACCGCCTATAAGCTGTCAGGAACCTTCCTGAGATTTTGCAGAGTAACGGCTGGGGTTTGGTGCTGTTTTGTAGAATTGGGTTGCGCTTAATCCTTACAGGCAGTCCTTGTTTAGTGACAGCCTCATTTAGTGACTCTTTGCAGTTAGGGTGGTGAGGAAAACTGCCAGTCCTCGCATTTGTGATCTCCTTGTGTAAAGCCAAGAAGGATTGTCACCTGCGGTTGGGAGTTTGCTTAGCTACTGCTTTGTTTAATGACCGTATCGCTGGTCACAATTGCGCTCACTAAACAAGGACTCCCTGTATTACTTTGTATTTCAACCTTCGGGCAAGAGACTGGGTATGTCCTCAGGTAAAACACATACACCTGGAATCCAGGTAGCCTTGACAGTTGATGCTTCTTATTGCAGCTCCCCAAATACGGCAAACCCTCTGAAGTGAACTCAAAAGATTCCTTTATTCGGAGCGTCGGCAGTCCGGCAAAAAGTTTCTCTCTCACCGCAGGCTAACAAGTCTGTCCGGCAGGGAGATGAATAGTTGTCTGCCACATGTATTCATCTCCACCCCCTGCCTTTTATCCCCAGAGCTAGAATGGGGCCTCGCTAGCAGTGGTGGCTTTTCCGTCCCGAGGACCGGCCCATAGATTTCCACTGCTCTCCTCTCCTCGGCAAAAAGTTTCTCTCACTGCAGGCTAACAAGTCCATCCGGCAGGGAGATGAATAGTTGTCTGTCACATCTATTCGTCTCCGTCCCCTGCATTTTATCCCCAGAGCTAGAATGGGGCCTCGCTAGCAGCTGTGGCTTTTCTGTCCCGAGGACCGGCCCATAGATTTCCACTGCTCTCCTCTCCTCTGCCTTCTGCACATCCACACGTCAGGCACTGGACTCAGCTTTTCCTCCTCTTCCCCATCAGCCACTCCAAACCTGGGGGCTGTTGCCTCTCCATCAAAGGGCTGACGGACGGCCCAGGCTCCGCCTCTCTCCCTCCCTCCCTCCCTCCCTCCCCTCCCTCCCTCTCTGACCTCTCCATTCCCTCTTCCCCCTTGGAGCTCTCAGCTGTTGAAGGGGCCAGAGGCCGACAGGCCGCAACCAGAACATTCTCAGAACTTCCCCCCCCAAATCTTACTTCGATGAATTGGTTATATTTATATCACGTTTAACTGTATTTTACACCGTTTTCTCTACTCTCAGGTATGAACAGAATAGAACGGGGTGCGTCCTCATCAACAGCCTGTGTCTGTCGAACGGAGGTGAGCGATTTATGGGGGAAATCTCCCGCAAATCACCATTGCAAAATTACTTGGAGCAGTCTTTTGGGTGGGGGGATTGGAGGGGGGGGGACACACAGATGAATCCACCCTAGGGGACGTCGTTCAAGTTAGAGGACAGCATGCCATCATCACCCAAGTCCCCACTCCCATTTACAGGTACAGGGGTCCTCGACTTATGGCTGCTTGCTTAGTGACCGTCCAAAGTTGCAATGGCACTGAAAAAAAAGTGACTCAGCGCCGTTTTTCACACTTAACGACCGTTGCAGCATCCCCCCGTGGTCATGTGATCAAAATTCAGACGTGTTCTGACCCAAACTCTTTTTTCCAATAAGACAAACACGAACCAAAGGGAACAGGAAACCTTTTAATGTGTCTTACAAATCCCCGATTAAAAGGCTGCTGCAGACTAATTAACTTTGATAAGCACAAGCCTCGCCAAAACTGTGCAAGGCTGCCAAGAATCACGGATAAGAAATATTTTACAACACAAGAGTCTTCAAATACCAACTTAAGCTACTGTAATGTCCACGAGGCTGAGTTTCAAAACGTCTTTGCTTCCTGCAAAGAACGTCCGATTCACCGCTGGCTTTTATCTCCTTGAAGGAGGGGCCATTACCTTGCAGCCTTACTCCCGAGTCGCCTGTGCTGCTGCAGCTGCTCTTTCCTGCAAGCAGCCCTGCGCGCATGCGCACTTGACACAGGCTCCTCGGGACCCTCCTCATCGCTGCTGCCAGCCCCCGCAATCTCCGAAGGCAGCAGTCCACTCCCTCATGGTCCTGGCCCCTCATCTGACCACCTCGCTCTCCTCAGCCGTCCGCAGCTGCTGCCGGCTAACCACAACAAGACTCTTGGCAACCAACTCTCATTTGTGAAGGTTGTAGTGTCCTGGGTGGGGGCAGGGGTCATGCGATCCCCTTTAGCGACTTTCTAGCAAGCAAAGTCAACAGGGAAAGCCAGATCCATTTAGCAACCACGCAGGGATTCGATTAAGAAATGGGACAAAAGAAGTTGTGAAAAGGAACAAAACTCACTTGAGAAATTTCTCACTGAACCACAATCAGCGTTGGGCTCATAAGTTGAGGACTCCCTGTACTTTGAGCAGGGGGTTGGACTAGAAAACCTCCAGGTTCCCTTCCGGCCCTCCAGTATTTGAGGGGCTGCCACAGAGAAGAGAAGGGGGGGGGGGTCGAATTATTCTCCAAAGCACCAGAAGGCAGAACGGGAAACAACGGATGGAAACTCATCCAAGAGGAAAGAGGAACCTGGAATTAAGGAGGAATTTCTTAACAGTGAGGACAATTAACCAGTGGAACAGCTTGCCTCCAGAAGTTATAAATGCTCCATCACTGGAGGATTTTAAGAAGAGACTGGACAACCATTTGTCTGAAATGGTAGAGGGTCTCCTGGTTGAGCAGGGGGTTGGACTAGACGACCTCCAAAGTCCCTTCCAGGTTCTATTCTATTCCATTTTCTGTTCTATTCTATTTTCTATTCTATTCTATTCTATTCTATTCTATTCTATTCTATTCTATTCTATTCTATTCTATTCTATTCTATTCCATTCCATTCCATTCCATTCCATTCCATTCCATATTTTATTCTATATTCTATTTTATTCTAATTCTATTCTATTCTATTTTCTATTCTTTTCTATTCTATTCTATTTTCTATTCTATTCTATTTTCTATTCTATTTTCTATTCTAATTCTAACTCTAACTCTAACTCTAATTCTAATTCTAATTCTATTTTCTATTCCACTCCACTCCCGTTCCCATTATTCCTTCGACATTCTTGCTGGAAAGAACACGATGAAATCATATGAGGAAAACTGCTAAGGAAGAGAAGGATTAGGGCAGGACCTGATAACTGCCTTCCAAGACTTGAGGGGCCGTCGCAGAAGACGGGGTTGCACCCAGGGACAGGACAAGAAGCAACGGGTGGATCTCCAAAGGAAGATCCAATCTGGGAATCGGGAGGAATTTCCTGACGGAAGAGTTGATCAGTGCAGCAGTTTGCTTCCTGCAGTTGTGGGTGCTTCATTGCTGGAGGTTTTCAAGAAAAGATCGGGCAGCTATCTGTCCGGAATAGCATAAGGTCTCCTGCTCAGTCAGCGGGTTGGACTACATGACCTCTAAGGTCCCTTCCAGCCCTAGGATTCTATGCAATTTAAATGTTTAGGAGATGCCTTTTGATCGCTGACCTGTTTTGGCCCCATCTCCCGCCGCAGTTCATCTTAGCGTAATCCCGCCCCCCGGATAAAAAAAATTGTTTTCGTGGCATGGAACCATTTTGGAACGAATCGTCTGATTTCCTGTCTTAAATTTGCAGGCATCTTTCCAGAAGCTTATTATCCCAGATTCATCCAAAAGGTAATTTGTCTTAACAGAAAAGTTTAGCTGAAGATTTATCTTCTGAAGAATTCCTTTCTTGGATTGTCTGTGTTATGTCTGCTTAAGCTCTGGCAGTGAAATTTCTTTCTTGCAAAACAGACAGCTATTATTATTATTATTATTATTATTATTATTATTATTATTATTATTATTATTATTATAAAAACAGATTAAGTAAAAACACCTAGAAACAGTGATGGCGAACCTTTTCGGCACCGAGTGCCCAAACTGGAAGGCGCATGTATGTGCATGCTGGAAAACTGAAGAACAGATAGCCGATGCATGCATGCCTGATTTTTTTCGGTCCGTTTTTGGGGCTATTTTCAGTCTGGTTTTGGGGCTATTTTCAGTCTGGTTTTGGGGCTGTTTTCAGGCCAGTTTTTTGGCCCCAAAACAGCCCCAAAATGGCCTGAAAACAACCCCCAAAATGGCTTGAAAATGGCCCCAAAACCGGCCTGAAAACCAGCCACTAAACTGCCCCAAAATGGCGTGAAAATGGCCCCAAAAATCCGGCCTGTTTTCAGGCCATTTTTCAGGCCGTTTTCTGTCACTCTGGCACCCATGAAGACCAGCTGTCTGGTGTGCACATGCCTATTTCAGGCCATTTTTGGAGCCATTTTCCAGTCTATTTCCAGATCATTTTGGAGGCCAAAAAAGGCCTGAAAAATGCCCACATAATGGCCAGAAAATGGCCCCAAAATGGCCTGAAAAATACCCCCCCAAAATGGCCCAGAAAATGCTCCAAAAGCGGCCCGAAAAACAGCCCAGAAAATGGCCTGAAAAAGCTGATAAAAATCCAATCCAGGAACTGTTTTTTTTAAAAAAAAAATGTCCCCCCCTCCTCTCATTAGACCCCCATCTAATCTTACTCGCAAAGGCAATAATTTATAGCCGGGAGGAAGATGCGGCAGAGTTTTTGCCTTGACTTTGGGGGGGAACACGCAAAAAAGGAATGCCAACATTCCTTGAAAGACGAATAACCATAGAAGGAAATCACCCAACGAACCGAACGGACGCACCACCCCGGATCCGGGTCGCGCCTTGCCCCCGACGGAAGAGGAGTCGGGGACGGGGCAGCCTCGGGTTACGACCGTTAGCCGGCGGAAGCCAAGATGGCGTCTTGAAGGCCTCTGCAGCCGAAACTGAGCTCTGGATCGATCCAGACCTTTGTTCTCAGCTCCAGAGGCCTTCAGGAAAGCCTTGCCGGCTGCAGAAGAGAAATGGGCGCAAGTCAGGGTGTGTGCGAGGCCTGGCTACACCTGTCCAAAGGTAAGTAGTAGGGCAGCTCCACCCCTCATCCCCACCCTGGCTTAATTTTTACCCGTCTACTCTGGAGTGGGTGGGATTTTAATTAGGGCTTATTTTGGGGGGGGGAGGGCTTATATTGGGCTCATGTGTAAAAATCAAGCTAGGGCTTACTTTCTGGGTAGGTTGTATTTTCGGGGAAATGGTAAGAATGCAATAGGAATTTTTAATTTTGGAAAGGGATTTTTTTTTTCCCTGCTAGCCGCTGACCTGTTTTCGTTTCCATTTTGCTGCTGCAAAGAGCCTCCTTTTCTTGTTCTCTCCTCCTCTTCCTCCCCATGCAAACTGCTTCAAGTGTCCTACTTCTTTTCAGATCCTCAAAGATGGCGGGCTGCTCTCGGCCATTATTACTCGGCTAACGAACTATTTCATCTTCACCAAAAGGTGAGTTTGCATTTTAAAGGGTTAAAAAGATATTTGCTCCCTTTTGGAACGGTGTTTCTCAAATTTGGCCCCTTGAATGGAGGCAGGACTTCAAATCCCTGAATACCTGAGCCAGCTGGGGAGTTCTGGGGATTGAGGTCTGCCCATTTTGAAGCCGTCTGGCTGAGGAATTCTGGAAGTCCACCCATCTCAAAGGATGCTGGCTGGGGAATTCTGGGAATGGAAGTCCACCCATCACAGCCTTCTGGCTGGGGAATTCTGGGAGTGGATGTCCACCCATCTCAAAGGATGCTGGCTGGGGAATTCTGGGAGTGGATGTCCACCCATCTCAAAGGATGCTGGCTGGGGAATTCTGGGAGTGGATGTCCACCCATCTCAAAGGATCTGGGGAATTTGGGAGTGGATGTCCACCCATCTCAAAGGATGCTGGCTGGGGAATTCTGGGAGTGGATGTCCACCCATCTCAAAGGATGCTGGCTGGGGAATTCTGGGAATGGAAGTCCACCCATCACAGCCTTCTGGCTGGGGAACTGGGAGTGGATGTCCACCCATCTCAAAGGATGCTGGCTGGGGAATTCTGGGAGTGGATGTCCACCCATCTCAAAGGATGCTGGCTGGGAATTCTGGGAGTGGATGTCCACCCATCTCAAAGGATGCTGGCTGGGGAATTCTGGGAGTGGATGTCCACCATCTCAAAGGGATGCTGGCTGGGGAATTCTGGGAATGGAAGTCCACCCATCACAGCCTTCTGGCTGGGGAATTCTGGGAGTGGATGTCCACCCATCTCAAAGGATGCTGGCTGGGAATTCTGGGAGTGGATGTCCACCCATCTCAAAGGATGCTGGCTGGGGAATTCTGGGAGTGGATGTCCACCCATCTCAAAGGATGCTGGCTGGGGAATTCTGGGAGTGGATGTCCACCCATCTCAAAGGATGCTGGCTGGGGAATTCTGGGAGTGGATGTCCACCCATCTCAAAGGATGCTGGCTGGGGAATTCTGGGAGTGGATGTCCACCCATCTCAAAGGATGCTGGCTGGGGAATTCTGGGAGTGGATGTCCACCCATCTCAAAAGATGCTGGCTGGGGAATTCTGGGAATGGAAGTCCACCCATCACAGCCTTCTGGCTGGGGAATTCTGGGAGTGGATGTCCACCCATCTCAAAGGATGCTGGCTGGGGAATTCTGGGAGTGGATGTCCACCCATCTCAAAGGATGCTGGCTGGGGAATTCTGGGAGTGGATGTCCACCCATCTCAAAGGATGCTGGCTGGGGAATTCTGGGAGTGGATGTCCACCCATCTCAAAGGATGCTGGCTGGGGAATTCTGGGAGTGGATGTCCACCCATCTCAAAAGATGCTGGCTGGGGAATTCTGGGAATGGAAGTCCACCCATCACAGCCTTCTGGCTGGAATTCTGGGAGTGGATGTCCACCCATCTCAAAGGATGCTGGCTGGGGAATTCTGGGGTGGATGTCCACCCATCTCAAAGGATGCTGGCTGGGGAATTCTGGGAGTGGATGTCCACCCATCTCAAAAGATGCTGGCTGGGGAATTCTGGGAGTGGATGTCCACCCATCTCAAAGGATGCTGGCTGGGGAATTCTGGGAATGGAAGTCCACCCATCACAGCCTTCTGGCTGGGGAATTCTGGGAGTGGATGTCCACCCATCTCAAAGGATGCTGGCTGGGGAATTCTGGGAGTGGATGTCCACCCATCTCAAAGGATGCTGGCTGGGGAATTCTGGGAGTGGATGTCCACCCATCTCAAAGGATGCTGGCTGGGGAATTCTGGGAATGGAAGTCCACCCATCACAGCCTTCTGGCTGGGGAATTCTGGGAGTGGATGTCCACCCATCTCAAAGGATGCTGGCTGGGGAATTCTGGGAGTGGATGTCCACCCATCTCAAAGGATGCTGGCTGGGGAATTCTGGGAGTGGATGTCCACCCATCTCAAAGGATGCTGGCTGGGGAATTCTGGGAGTGGATGTCCACCCATCTCAAAGGATGCTGGCTGGGGAATTCTGGGAGTGGATGTCCACCCATCTCAAAAGATGCTGGCTGGGAATTCTGGGAATGGAAGTCCACCCATCACAGCCTTCTGGCTGGGGAATTCTGGGAGTGGATGTCCACCCATCTCAAAGGATGCTGGCTGGGAATTCTGGGGTGGATGTCCACCCATCTCAAAGGATGCTGGCTGGGGAATTCTGGGAGTGGATGTCCACCCATCTCAAAGGATGCTGGCTGGGGAATTCTGGGAATGGAAGTCCACCCATCACAGCCTTCTGGCTGGGAATTCTGGGAGTGGATGTCCACCCATCTCAAAGGATGCTGGCTGGGAATTCTGGGAGTGGATGTCCACCCATCTCAAAGGATGCTGGCTGGGAATTCTGGGAGTGGATGTCCACCCATCTCAAAAGATGCTGGCTGGGGAATTCTGGGGTGGATGTCCACCCATCTCAAAGGATGCTGGCTGGGGAATTCTGGGAGTGGATGTCCACCCATCTCAAAGCCTGCTGGCTGGCCAATTCTGGGAGTTGAAGTCCACCCATCTTAAATAAGCCTTCTGGCTGAGGAATTCTGGGAGTTGAAGTCCACCTATCTTAAATAAGCCTTCTGGCTGAGGAATTCTGGAAGTTCACCCATCTCAAAGCCTTCTGGCTGGGGAATTCTGGGAGTTGGAGTCCCACCCATCTTAAAGCCTTCAGGCTGAGGAATTCTGGGAGTGGAAGTCCACCCATCTCAAAGCATGCCGGCTGGGGAATTCTGGGAGTTGTAGTCCATCCATCTTAAAGCCTTCAGGCTGAGGAATTCTGGGAGTGGAAGTCCACCCATTTTAAAGGAAACTGACTGGGGAATTATGGGAATTGAAGTCCACATGTCTTCAAAGGTCTAAGTTTGAGAAAATTTGTTCTAGATTTAAGGATCCTCAATTAATCTTCCTAGAGCCCTAAACATCAGATTGAAGCCCATAGGAAGCCATTTGGATTGGAGAACTACTCGTCAAGAGTATTGAGTGGCAGGCTTGGGGGGTTCGTTTGTGTGAATCCTACAGTGCTAATTCATTTCGTCTTGAATCCCCCCCAGCCTGGCCGAGGTCTTTGGCCCGCACACACAGCCTACGGAGGCCGAATTCTGGGATATGTGGACAGCCCTGCGAACAAACGATGGAAACCTTGTGGTGGACAGGTAGGAGGTTAAATCCCCCAAATGCAGTACAGGCTGAGTCCTTGACTTACGACTGTCATTGAGCCTGCCAATCACGGTAGTGAGACATGATGACTGTAATGACGAGATCCATTTTTCTGTTTTTGTTTTTGTTTTTTTGTGTGGGTCCTTAAACAAATATCAGTTTCCTGCCCTAGTAGGGAGTTGGACTAGGCCAGTGGTCGCCAACTGGTGGGCTGGGGACCACTGGTGGTCCGTGAGAAAATGTTGGTGGTCTGCAGAGAAATGTCCCCCCCCCCCAAAGCAATTAATCGGGGCTGCGCGGGAACACAAGGCTGCGCTGCCCACATGGCCCGCGAGAACACAAGGTTTGCGTCGCTTGCATTGCGAACAACACAAGGTAGTGAGGGGGAGGGGGGAAAGGGAGGGGGGACTTGCCCCATTTACCCCACACTCCTCACTTGGCCACCGGGCTGCTTCTTTCCGCTTCTTTCTTCTCCTGCTTTCGGCTGCATGCTAGGAAAGCAGCCCAAGTTTTTCTTTCTCTCCCCCAAACTCCGCCAGAAGTGAGTCTTTGCAAGGCCTCCTGCTCCAAGAGGCTGCACCGGCAAAGATTCATTTCTGGCGGGGTTTGGGGGAGAGAAAGAAAGACTTCTGCGGCTTCTGCTGCTTTCCTTGCACGAAGCCAAAAGTCTCTCTCTCTCCCCCCCCCCTCCCCGCGAACGGAGCTGGAGACGGTATCCTGCGATCCCAAATAAAGAATGATTGATCGGTAGGAAAATGGGGTGGGGGATTTTCCTGCAGATTTTTTGGGGGATTTTCCCAGGGTTTCTGGTCTGCAGGATTTAAAATGACGAGTTTGGTGGTCCCTGAGGTCCAAAAGGTTGGCGACCCCTGGACTAGATGACCTCCAAGGTCCCTTCCAACTCTTCTATTCTATTCTATTCTATTCTATTCTATTCTATTCTATTCTATTCTATTCTATTCTCCATTCCATATTCTATTCTAATTCTAATTCTAATTCTAATTCTATTCTATTCTATTCTATCTTGTTCTGTTCTATTCTATTCTATTCTATTCTATTCTATTCATTTCAATTTGTGTGGGGAATAAAAGTTACTGGTTTCTGGAAGAAAATGCTGTAAATTGCATGGCTGGCTGGGGAATTCTGGGAGTCGAAGTCCCCAAGTCTCAAAGTTGCCATGGTTGAGGACTGGTATAGTAGTCTGGTCTTCTGCTCGAGCAGGAGGCTGGACTAGAAGACCTCTGAGGTCCCTTCTGACTCCGTTTACCCTGGAAAATCTTCACCCCTTGAATTTTGCTTCGCAGCCTTTTACACTATATCAACCAGCGGAAGCAACACAGAGACCGCTGGGTCGGAGCCCTGCAATCCACCTCGGTTCCCTGTGAGTAACATGGGCTCCTCGGGGCTTTGACGGGCGTTGTAAGAGCGGGGCGGAGAAGAATTTTAGGACATTTGTTTTCATTTGGGTCTTTGTGTCAACCTTCCTCTCTTCCAGTGCATATGATTTATGGACCTCTGGATCCGGTCAACCCTCACCCCGAATTTCTTCGGCTTTACAAGTAAGCTGGGGGTGGGTGGGCAGAAGGTGTTCTAACTTAAGCTTCCCCAACAGCAAGAAGCCGAACTCCTCGTCCCGATAAAACCCCTTTTATTTAGGATTAAAGGGAATTCCTCTCCAGCAAAGTCCCGGCAAACAAGTCTTTCAAGATAGTTCACAACTACAGACCTTTATCTGGCTTGGAGAGCTGCCGGGCCAATAGCTTCCAAACGCCACGCTATAGCAGCAATGACTTGGCAAGAAGTCAGGAACAGATCTTCACCCTAATGAAGTAATTGTCTCCTGCAAACCCCACTTCTCTTTCACTCCTCTTCATTCCCTATGGGAGGGGCCATTCACCGTCCACCTGTGGCTTTACTCCCAAGTCAGCCCTTGTTCCTTAACTGTTCCCTTTTCCTGGCAGCTCTGTGCATGCTCATACTGGGAACAGGCTCCAGCTGTTCTTCTTCCCCACTGATCTCCAACTCCAAAGGCAGTTTATAACTGTCAAGACGGCCCTGGCCCCATCTCTGCCTTGTGTTCCTTAGCTGTTCCCTTCTGGCAGCTCTGTGCATGCGCATACTGGGAACAGGCTCCAGCTGTTCTTCTTCCCCATTGATCTCCAACTCCAAAGGCAGTTTATAACTGTCAGATGGCCCTGGCCCCATCTCTGCCTTGTATTCCTTAGCTGTGCCCTTCTGGCAGCTCTGTGCATGCGCACACTGGGAACAGGCTCCAGCTGTTCTTCATCCCCACTGATCTCCAACTCCAAAGGCAGTTTATAACTGTCAGATGGCCCTGGCCCCATCTCTGCCTTGTATTCCTTAGCTGTGCCCTTCTGGCAGCTCTGTGCATGCGCACACTGGGAACAGGCTCCAGCTGTTCTTCTTCCCCACTGATCTCCAACTCCAAAGGCAGTTTATAACTGTCGGACGGCCCTGGCCCCATCTCTGCCTTGTGTTCCTTAGCTGTTCCCTTCTTCTGGAAGCTCTGTGCATGCACACACTGGGAACAGGCTCCAGCTGTTCTTCCGCCCCACTGTTCTCTGACTCCGAAGGCAGCTGGTAACTGCTCGGATTGACCTGTCCTGGCCCCATCTCTGTCTCTGCGTAACGCAGAGGACTAACTTAGACTTCCGTAGAAGCTTTTTCCAAAGGCAACTGGACTCAGGTTTTTTTTTTTCTTTCCCACCTTCCTCTCCCTAAAAAGCCTCCTCAGTTCTGTCCAACTCTGGAAGTTGAAGTCCCCAAGCTCTTCTCTCCCCCCTGGCCCTGACATAGTTGAGTCCACTTGGGGATGAGTCTCCCCACCATATTTCAAGTTGGACTTAGTCCTTTTCTTGATCGGAGCAAAATTAAGTCCTTTGCACTTTGGTATAGACCAAGGAGCTAAGAGGACTATAGAAGGAACCCTTCCAGCTCTGGCTTATCTTAGGGAGACCGAGTGGAGCTGTGGACAGTTTTAAGTTTCTTACCCAAAATGACTGACCTGGGGAATCAATTGTAGCCCTGGTCAAAAGGGCCCATACAGAGATTAAATGTTTACTTTTTTCCCCGCTACCCTGGATTTGATTTGTTTCAATCACGTACAAGATAATAGATATAGGTATAAACATGAGTAAGAATACAGGAAATAGGTGCGAATAAATGGGGACAATAGGACAGGGACGGTAGGCACGATGGTGCACTTATGCACGCCCCTTATAGAACCTCTTAGAAAATGCGTATTCTCTCCCTTCCTTTCTCTCCTCCCTCCATTCTTTTCTCTCCTTCCTTTCTTCCTTCCTTCCTTCCTTCCTTCCTTCCCCTTCCTGGTTCTCCTTCCTTTCCCCTTCCTTCCTTTCCTTCCTTCCTCCCCCTCCCACCTCCTCCCTCCTTTCCTTCCTTCCTTCCTTCCTTCCTTCCTTCCTTCCTTCCTTCCTTCCTTCCCCTTCCTGGTTCTCCTTCCTTTCCCCTTCCTTCCTTTCCCTTCCTTCCTCCCTCCCACCTCCCCTCCCTCCCTTTTCTTTCCTTCCTTCCTTCCTTCCTTCCTTCCTTCCTTCCTTCCTTCCTTCCTTCCTTCCTTCCTTACCTTCCTTCCTTCCTTCCTTCCTTCCTTCCTTCCTTCCTTCCTTCCTTCCTTCCTTCCTTCCCTTCCCTTCCCTGTTCTCCTTTTCTTTTATTTTTTTGTTTTTGCACACTCCCTTACAGACTTCTTGGGAATGGGGTGAGGTCAATAGTGGATAGTTTGAGGTTAAAGAAGGGGTGTTTGAGGATGTCACAACAGAGTCAGGTAGTGCATTGCAGGCATTGACTGTTGCTGAAGTCATACTTTCTGCAATCGAGTTTGGAGCAGTTTACCATGAATTTGTATCCGTTGTGTGCTCTTGTGTTGTTGCAACTGAAGCCGAAATAGTCATCGACTGGCAGGACCTTGTAGCAGATAATTTTGTGTACTACACTTAAAGTCCAACCGTAGGCAGCGTAGTTCAAGGTTGTCCAAGCCCAAAATTTAAAGCTTGGTGAAGTCGGTAGTAGAATATATACGACCTGAGACTTCTCAGGAAACAACAACTGAATGAAAAATTGCTGGTGACCTTCTACCGCTGCACCGGAGAGAATATCTTAACTTTCTGCACTGGTTTGCCAATTGCACAGGGGCAGATAGGAAAGCGCTCCAGAGGGTTAATGTCATTGCCCAGAGGATCATGGGTTGCCCTCTCCCCTCTTTGGAAGAGCTTTTAAGAAAGTTCAAAACATCCTCAAAGATCCATCTCATCCTGGGCACCCTCTTTTTTGAACTATTACCATCTGGCAGACGGTACAGGAGAATAATAAAAACAAGGACAAATAGGCTGCAAAACAGCTTCTATCCCAGGGCAGGAGCTCTGTTGAATTCTGCTGTATAGTGCAGTGTTGGTACGATATCAGGGGTTTTCCATTCAATATGTGGAGTGTGAAGGAGGTGTGTTTGTGTTTATTTTCATGGTCACGGTGTGCATTGAAGATGGTGTTTGATTTCATTGTATGGGGTGCAATGACAATAAATAAACTAAACTAAATTAGTTCCTCCTCTTCCCCAGGCCCCTTTGGAAGGAGCACCCCATAACCTCTGGTCTTTTTTTGGGGGGGGGGACACAGACAGATGCTTCCCACGTCGACAGTGACGGTGCTGGATGATCACATCAGCCATTATCCGCAGCTGGAGGAGCCTCAGGGTTTTCTGAACGCCTACTTAAACTTCATCCACTCCTTCTGAGCCACAAAACACGCCGGACAGAAAGCGTTCCCGTTCTTCGGAGGTACAAATTTGGAACTCTGCAGCCATAGGAGAGGTGTGTGGGAAGAGCACGAGGCGAAACTCCGGACGGCGGTGAACCAGCCTTTGAAGCAATCTCTGCGTCGGCGAGTGCAATTGACGGAATCTAGGCGACGGATTGGTGGGGGGGATATTGGATGGAGGGGCCTGCAGCATTGGAAGGGAGACCTCCCCCCCTCCAAAAATAGACTTGTCTCTGGAGGATGCAGGGAGAGGAAGACCAAATGAACGAACGAGCAGAAATGAGAAGGGCCCATCAGGAACGGGATGATAACAGTAGAGGTAGCCCTGTGCTTACGACAGTTCGTTTAATGACCAAAGTTACAACGGCACCGGAAAAGGGACTTACAAGCCTTTTTCACACCTGTGAGCGTTTTTCCACACTTACGACCATTGCAGCATCCCTGTGGTCACGTGATCAAACTTCGGATGCTTGGCACCTGACTCATATTTAAGACAGTTTTTGTGGTGTCCCAGGTCATGGGATATTTTGGGAACTCTGCTGTTATGAAACTCATCAAATTTGGTACTCGGCGCCTTTTGACACAGAATGTTTGCCCCAGTCGTTCAGCGCACAAGCTACTGGTAGTCGTCGACTTATGTCGGAGCGTTGGCAGCATGACTGCTATTGTGAGACAACCCAGGAGCAAAACTACAGCCCAGAGACTTATATACAGACATATACGTGGTAGGCAAAATACCTCACAATCTTCCTGTCAGGGTTCCGGCCGTTACTCCAATGAAATCATGAGCCTTGAGCCACCCTCCCAAAAACTAAAGAGGATTTATTTGAAGTTAATATTCTACTTCCGGCAGTAACCTGGGCGTAGCCAACTCTGAGATACGTAATTCACCGTCACCCTTGATCCTGCTTTTCCCCCCACCCCTCTGGGTGTATCATCCAACGAAACATGTCCATAGCCAAGAGTCATCAATCTTGCTCTCCAATTAGATTTTTGCACGGCAGAAGCTTGTCATCTAATCAGTCTTTGAAGAAAATACGAGTGGAATGCACTTTCGATTCCACACTGCCGCCTGCTCTTTGACACTCTCCCCCCCCCCCCCGCTTCTTTCTGTTGTCAACTATAAAATGTGCATATAAAATGTTTTATGAGTTGACATTTTCTTCTTAACTCTACATGGAGACCACTGCAATGAATACCGGACATGCCCTCTAATGGCTGCCTTTATATAAACCCCTCTTAAAGGGGTAGAACCCATCCCCAGTCTTAAAGGAGCAGTACCAATGCTGATCCATCTTCAATTGCATCAGCCTCGTCTTGCATCAGCCACACCCGGTCAGCCCTTAAATTGCAATACTGTAACAACTTAGGATCACAACGGAGCCCCAAATCTTGTTGCGGTGAGACATTTGTAAAGCGCGCGTGTGGGCCAGTTTCGTGATTTTTCTTGCCGCCATCTCACACTGAATCTCCGTGGTTGTTTAAGTGAGTCATCTGGTCGTTAAGTGAATCCGGCTCCCCACCCCGACTTGGCTTGTTAGGAAGGTTGGGATCACATGACACACACCCCAGGGACCCCCGCGACCGTCGTAAGTACAAGTCCCTTGCCGCAGGCCTGAAGTTTGATCACGGGGACAGAGGGGGTGCTGGAATGGACATAAGCCGTAGGGGAAAAAAAAGTCATTTTTTTCCTGTGCCATTGTAACTTTGAACGGATGCTAAGTGAACCGCTGTAAGTTGAGGACGGCCTTATGGCATCCATGATGAGCTTTGTCTTCTGGAAGTTTGCCTCGTCTCCTTTTCAGCCTGTTTAAATTGTAAATTTGGGAGGGCAGCTATGCATCATATAAAGAGATTCTTTTTGATTATTCCCACGGATCCAGGCTCCATACTTACAACCTTGAATTGAAAGAGTTAAGAATGAATTATTATCCATGCTGCCTTTTTTACACACCCCAATTACAGGTAGTCCTCGGCTTACGACCACCATCGAGCCCAAGGTTTCTGTCACTAAACAAGACTGGTTAACTGAGTTTTGCCCCGTGTTTACGACCTTCCTGGCCGCTTTCGTTAAGTTAGTCACACGGTCGTTAAGTGAGCCTTCCTCATCGACTTTCCTCATCAGAAGGTCGCAAAGGAGAATCACGCAACCCCGGGACCCTGCGACCGTCGTAAATACAAGTCAGTAGCCGAGCGTCTGAATTTTGATGACATGACCTCTGGGGATGCTGCCGTGGTCCTAAGTCACTTCCTTCAGTCCCCTTGTAAATGGTCACTAAATGAGCTACAGCTAGTCCTCAACTTACGATCACAATTGAGCCCAATGTTTCTGTCGCTAAACGAGACGTTCGTTAAGTGAGTTTTGTCCCGTTTTAAGACTTTTCTCACCGCCTTGGTTAAGTGAATCACTGCAGTTGTTAAATTAGTAGCACGGTCGTTAAGTGAATCTGGCTTCCCCCTGCTGGTCAGAAGGTCTCAAAGGGGGATTGGGTGACCCCGAGGGACACTGCAGCCGTCATAAACACGAGACAGTCGTCAAGCATCTGAAGGTCAATCAAGTGACCAGGGGATGCTGAAACAGTCGTAAGGGTGAAAAATGGACCAGTCCCTTTGTTCAGCGCCGCCGTAACTCCAGAAAGTCACTGAGCGAACTGTTGTAAGTCGCGGACTCTCTGTTGTTGTAAGTTGAGGGCTTACTTGCTTTTCTCCTAAGCTGAAACACCCCAAGGTCTTTCCCTCAGTTGCTTTTCGTCCATCATTTTTTTAACTTTTAACAACTTTTTAAAGAGGTCTGGACTTCAACTCCCAGAATTCCCCAGCCAGCTTCGAGAGTTAAGAGCCCAGACGCTTTCAAGCTGAAACACACTTATTTCCCCCCCAAAATAAGACCTTGTCTTGTATTATTTTTGGCACCAAAAAGGCACCAGGTCCGACGTCCTCCACTAACTCACTTGCGCGTGTTGCCCTGACCTCCTTTTCGCCTTTCGACCTGAGGTCCGTGCCACTGGCCACGGCCCCCACCTTCGAGCAAAAAGCAGGTACTGGATTCGGGGTTGTCAGGCTAACAACCAAGCTCAGAGGACCCCCAAGGTCCCCACAGTCCTCCTCTTCTCCACAAACCCCACTCTCCTTTCTACCACGTTTCCCCGAAAATAAGACCCTGTCTTCTATTTTCTTGGCCACCAAAAAAAGGCACCAGGTCTTATTTTCGGGGGATTTCATCCAATGATTTCATCCACTGCCCCCCAGCCTCTTTTTCATTGTTGGAGGCCTTCAGGAACTACTACTTCTGTGGCCGGCAAGGTTTCAGGATCGATCCAGAGCTTTCTTATCAGCCACAGAGGCCTTCAGGAAAGCCTTGCCGGCTGCAGAAGAAATGGGCCCGCAAGGCAGGTGTCGGGGTGTGCGAGGCCTGGCTACACCTGTCCAAAGGTAAGTAGTAGGGCATCTCCACCACCACCCAGCCCCACCCTAGCTTAATTTTTTACCCATCCACTCTGGAGTGGGTGGGGTCTTAATTAGGGCTTATTTTGGGCACACATGTTAAAAATCAAGCTAGGGCTTACTTTCGGGATAGGTCATATATTTTGGACGAAACGGTAGCGCTGTTTACGATGGTTGAGCGTGTTTTTTTCCCCCCCGTGGGACCACTCTCTCAGGGCAAATATACAAAACTGTTTTTGGGCTAAATTTAGGTCATATTTTTGGGGAAACTGTATATATCAAGTGCATTTCATTATTCAGACCCAACGAAAACATCTGGAAGTGTTATAAACAGCCCATTTATTGGCGGCCGATCAAAATCAATCCAGGAACTCTTTTTTTTAAAAAGAAAAAAGAAAAAAATGCCCCCCATTAGAAACCCCCCCATCTAATCTTACTCGCAAAGGCAATAATTTATAGCCGGGAGGAAGATGCGGCAGAGTTTTTGCCTTGCCTTTTGGGGGGAACACGCAAAAAAGGAACGCCAACATTCCTTGAAAGACGAATAACCATCGAAGGGAATCGCCCAACGAACCGAACGAACGCACCACCCGGGATCCGGGTTGCGCCTTGCCCCCGACGGAAGAGGAGTCAGGGACGGGGCAGCCTCGGGTTACGACCGTTAGCCGACGGAAGCCAAGATGACGTCCACGGGGGTTTCTACGATGCTTCGGACGGTAACCTGCATTGTCACGCCGTCGCCAAGAGCGAGTCGGGCTCTGACCAGGACATCTAAGCCACCTCTGAACAAACCTGGGGATGGGTGGAGGGAGAGGGGGGGAGGGGAGAAATGAGAGAAGGTAGGCTGGGATTCAAGATTTCAGCAGAAACGAGACGGTCCTATCTTAGGGTCTTCCATCGTCATCTTTTAACGGGCCCCATCATCCCTTGCATCGGGGTGGAGTCTAAGCGACTGAATGGAGCCGAGTGTTGACTGGCCAGATGCCCTTCCTGTCACCAATGCAGAGTTTTGTTCCGCAGATATATTCTCATTGCGCCCAGAGAAAAATATCTGCCTCTACCCAGGATTGAACCCACAGCCTCCTGGTTGTGAGGCAAGAGCCTCCACCTCTATCGGTCAATCCCTTTGGGAAGACCGTGGGAGGCCCTAAGATAGAGGGTTGCGGTGGCCTAGAGCAGGGTCCCCAACCACCGGGCCGCGGACCGGTACTGGTCCGTGGATCATTTTGTACCGGGCCGCAAAGAAAATAAAAATAAAAATAAAATAAAAATGGCGGCTTTCTTCGCCTTCGGTGAATGCTGCTGGGATCGGGGATCAAGGACACAAATGAGAGAAGA
Source organism: Notechis scutatus (assembly GCF_049901735.1). Lineage (NCBI taxonomy): Eukaryota > Metazoa > Chordata > Lepidosauria > Squamata > Elapidae > Notechis > Notechis scutatus. The sequence goes on along the minus strand of NC_142014.1, from coordinate 80,595,119 downwards.
GGAGGGAGGAAGCAATCAAAGCCTGTCCTGCTCTCTGGCTCAGCGGCTTGGTTTCCTCCTGCCTCGTTCCTCTCTCAGTCGCTCTCTCGCTGCTCCACCAACCCAGGAAGAAACTGCTTCAAAGAAGGTGGGGGTGGTGGCTTTTCCTGTCAGCGCAGCTCCTCAAGCGCCCGTTTACCCCCACCCGCCCGCCTGCGGTTCAATCCAGTGCTCCGTTCTGCCTGCCTGCCTTCGTTTCTGGTGGTTTCGGACAGCTTCAGCTGAGAATAATAACTATTCGCCTCTTTTTATCAGCGAAGCTTCTCTGAAACAACCAGAAACCAAGCAGGCAGGCAGGCAGCTGAGCACTGGATTGAACTGCGCGGCGGCGGTGGGGGGTGAACGGCGCTGAGGAGCTGCGCTGACAGGAAAAGCCCCTGCCGCTTCTTTGAAGCAGTTTCTTCCTGGGCTGGTGGAGGAGCGGAGAGAGCGACTGAGAGAGAATGAGGCAGACACCTGAGGATGAGGCTGAGGGAGGGAGGGAGACACCTGAGGGATGGGGCTGAGGGAGGCAGGGCCGAGCCGTGGGCCGCCGCCGCCCAGCGCTCAGTTTTGAAGGCGCTCCTCAGCCCGGCGCAGTTCCTGAATCTGCAGCTGAAACCCTCCGTTTTAAATGTCCCAATAGAAGAGAATATCTGTCGCTCAGGGTTGCAATGAGGAGGCCTTGGCGCTCCCTGAACTTGGTGGTTTGCTGGCAGGCGTTTTATTACCCGACTAGGTAACAACATCAGATGTTACCTAGTCAGGTAATGAAACGTCTGCAAGCAAACTCCTCGCTCGACTCCCGGTCCTTGAAAAAGTGTTTCTGCGTGAAACTGGTCCCTGGTAAAAAAAGGTTGGGGACCACTGGCCTAGAGGTGGTGCTCCCACCTCACAATTGGCCGTAGGGCACAGTGATAAAGGTGCAGGTGGAGAACCCAGGAGACGGTGAGTTCTAGTTCTGCCTTAGGCATATATACTGGCTGAGTGGCAAACCAGTAGCTAATTTTATGGCTAGTTCGTGGCCTGTTTTGGATGCAGGTAAGTGCGCGGAGGCCTGGGGAGGGTGAAATATGGGCCTCTCTGAGGCTCCGGAAGGCCAGAAATGGGCCTGTTTCCAGCTTCCGGAGGGCCTCCGGAGCCTGAGGAGGCCGTTTTCACCCTCCCGGAGGCTCGAGAAAAGCCTCAGGAGTGAGGGGAGGGTGAAAATGCCCCCCCCCCCCACTGTGGTGCAGGAGGCCGATCATGGCCACGCCCACCAAGCAACCGTGCAGAGAACCCCTTTTGAAGCCTACCCCTCCACACACACACACACACACACACACATGCACACACCTAATTTCCCGATGGGTTTTGTACCTGCCAGGTAGAGGGTGTGGGAATTCTTGTTCTCGGGCACTTTGTCCGATCTCTCGCAGGGTTGCATGCCAAGGAACTTCACAATGTTGTTCACGGCTTCTACATTGAGAAAAGGATTTCGGAAACAACAAGAAGAGCTGAGGTGAGTCCTCCACAGGTCCAGGGTTCAAGACACGGGGATCCAGAGGCTTCTGGCCAAAACAATGGGCTCCCTTAGTGAAAGCCTTGGGTGTTTTGCTTAACAACCACGGTTAAAAGAAAAAGGGCGTAAAACTGGGGTCAATCCCAGGGTGACTCCCTTGAGGACTGTCGTGACTCGCGACCATAATTGCGGGCTCAATTATGGTCGTAACTCAAGAACAGAAGTTGTGGGAGCTTCATCCCGGGAGGCTTTCAGGAAGAGACTGGAATGGTGTAGAGTCTCCCACTTGGGCGGGAGGTGGGGTGGGGGGTGGATTAGATGACCTACAAGGTCCCTTCCAACTCTGATTATCTGTTATCTGTTAGTCTGGGCAAGTTGAAGATTTATATTCAACTTCCGGAATTCTGCCAGCAGGCTTTAAGATGGCGGACTTCAACTCCCAGAATCCCCAGCCAAAAGGCTGAGATGGGTGGACTTCCACTCCCAGAATTCCCAGTCAGTTTCTTTAAAATGGGTGGACTTCACTCCCAGAATTCCCCAGCCAGAAGGCTTTGAGATGGGTGGACTTCAACTCCCAGAATTCCCCAGCCAGAAGGCTTTGAGATGGGTGGACTTCCACTCCCAGAATTCCCCAGCCAGCCATACTTTAAGATGGGTGGACTTCAACTCCCAGAATTCCCCAGTCAGTTTCCTTTAAAATGGGTGGACTTCAACTCCCAGAATTCCCCAGCCAGCAGGCTTTAAGATGGGCAAACTTCAACTCCCAGAATTCCCCAGTCAGTTTCCTTTAAAATGGGTGGACTTCCACTCCCAGAATTCCCCAGCCACCAAGAATCCTGCCCCATTGTTAAAAACCGTTGACCGTGCAGAGATTTTGCCTCCCCCAAAGCCCATTTCTGGTTTGAACCCCAAATGGAAAGGGCAGCCATCTTCTCACCCTCCAGGCTTTTGATGGTGCTGAGTGCAAAAGTTTCCTCCTTCTCATAGTCATCGCCCACTTCCTCCCAAGCAGCAGCGAAGTTTGGCTTCAGGATCCTCTGGACGTGGTCAGAGAGAGCGAGTTCCAGGTCCTCCAGCTGCGGAAGGGAAGCCCAGAAAAGCAATGCAGGTGGTCCTCGGACTTATGACCACAGCGGAGCCCCAAATTTCCACTGCTTAACGACGATTGTGGAGTGGGTTTTGCCCCACTTCTTGCGACCTTTTGGCCCCAGTTGTTAAGTGAATCAGAGCAGTTCTTAAGTGACTCACACGGTGGTGAAGTAAATCTGGGATGCTGCAACCGTCGTAAACGTGAGTCTGTCGCTGAGCGTCCAGTTTTTGATCACCGTGGCTGTGGGGAATGCGACGGCGGTTGCAAGTGTGGAAAATGGACATAAGTCACTTTTCCCAGTGCTGTTGTAACTTTGAACGGTCACTAAGTGAATGAGGTAAGTAAGTTGAGGACTATCTGTCAGGATTCCGGCAGTTACCCCAATTAATTCCTGAGCCTCGAGCCAAACTTCAAAGGATTTATTGGGAGCGAACATGTCGGCATGACCTAGGTGTAGCTGACTCTGAGATACGTAATTCACTGTCGCCCTTGATCCTGTTTTTTCCCCCCTACCCCTTTGGGTCTGTCATAATTCATATTCTCCAATGAAACACGTCCATAGCCAAGAGTCATCAATCATGTTTTCCAATTAGAGATTTGCGCGCCGGAAACTTCAGTCGCCCAATTATAATCTTTGCAAGAGATGAATGGAATGCACTTTCGATTTCCAAGCTGCCGCACTGCTCTTTCAAACTTCTTAACCCCCACCTCTTTCTGTTGGCAACTATCAAATGGGCATAGAAATGTTTTATGAGTTGACGCTATCTGGATTCTCTTCTTTGAATTAAAAAGAATTCATTTAACCATCTCTTGTTTCTCCTTTAGTATATATTCTGTTTACTCATTCAACTTTATAAAGTGTCGTAATTTTATATTTCAAGAATTCCCTGTATTATTGCAAAGTTTTTAAACCCCTAAAGCCGTGATGGTGAACCTATGGCACGCGTGCCTCAGATGGCACGCAGAGCCATTTGTGCCGGCATGCAAGCTGCAGGCAAACTTACCTCACTGCGCACGCATGTGTCTCATAACTGTTTTTCGGCCGGTTTGAGGCCTTTCTTGGCCTCCCTGAGGCTTGAGGAAGGCTTCTGCAGGCTTTGCAGGCCGAAAAACTAGGCCCGTTTTGTCATTTCCAGTTTTTCTGAAAATACCAAAAGTGACGAAACGGGCCTAGTTTTCGGCCTGCAAAGCCTGCAGAAGCCTTCCTCAAGCCTCTGGGAGGCTAAAAAGGCCTCAAACCGGCCGAAAATCAGTGTGAGGCGCAGTGCAGTTAAGGGGTGACGGGGTGGGTGGGTGGGGATTGCACACGCATGCGTAGGGGGCGTGTGCATTGCCTTCTGGGTGCTGGCATGTGAGCGGGAGCATGTAATTGCACACATTTTTGGGCATAGGCGCCCCAAAAGGTTAGCCACCACTGCCTTAAAAGAGAGAAAACACCTTTTTCTAGTTTTGGATAGACAGCTAGTCCTCGACTTACAACAGTTTGCTTAGTGACTGTTCAAAGTTACGATAGCACTGAAAAAAGGTGACTTACGACCGTTTTTCACACTTATGACTGTTGTAGCATCCCCAGGGTCACGTGATCTAAATTCAGATGCTTGGCCGACTCACGTTTACGACGGTTGATTCATACTTTATGACCGTCGCGGTGTTTCCTGTGTCACATGATCCCCTTTTACGACCTGACGAGCAAATTCAGTGGGGGGGGGGAAGCCAGATTCACGTAACAACCATGTGACTAAACAACCGCAGTGGTTCACTTAACAATCGTGGCAAGAAAGGTCGTTCGATAAGGACCAAAACTTACTGAAAAGAATATCTCGCTTAGTGATGTAAATTTGGGGCTCCATGGTGGTCGTAAGCGAAGGACTTGCCATATGACAAACTTTTTAAAAAATGCTAATTCCCGTCGTGGTCCTCCAGCGATCAGGAGGGTCTGACGGGTGTGTGGGGAAAAAAAGTCAAGATGGCGGCTGCAATTGCACGATCAAAACTCCGTGTCAACTCGTAAAACATTCCTGTTGTGACTGGAAGGTTTGAGCCTGCTGTGAGCTTTGAGTCTGATGTGTCAGAAGACACAGGTTCGAGTGATGAGGAGGGTTTGGCATTGGAATTGGAGCCTGCTCTAATGAGAGACGCAGACGTGAGCCAGGAGGATGAAGGAGTGTCGGAATCGCCATCCTCTCCAGGACCTTCCACATCAATCATGCCTCAGGTGTCAGCAGCTGATCCACAGAACATACCAGAGTCCTTGAGTGATGATCAAAATGACGAAAGTTGGGTTGATGCAAGGACTAGATGCAGGTTGAGACATCAAGCACAATTTGAAAAGAAACGTCAAGTCAGAGACTAATTAGAGAGACTGACACGCCCCTTCAAGGAATATAAGGAGGCGTGTTAGCTAACGATCCTTGTCCGGGTCAAACTTCGTTAATTACGTTCGTAGTCTGGGAGAAGCCTTCTGTTTGCCTTTCGGCTCTGAATTATCGTGTGAATTATCTGGGTTTGAAGACAGCTTCTGGGAAAGCTGCCGACGACGACTACAGAGAAAAGTTAACTCTCTTGTCCCTGATTTTGTTTGTTCGTGTTTATTCCTTTGGGACATTTGGACTCTCACCTTGTGGCTACAGGTGAGACAGAACACATTCCTATGCCTGTTTTCAAGTTGCCATAAACAAGGGGGGGGGAGGGGAAATCTGAAGGAGCAGTATGGCAGGGGGTTGGACTCGATGACCTCGAAGGTCCCTTCCAACTCTTTGTTATTCTATGTTCTAAGTACATTCCACCATTATCTTAAAAAAAAGATTGTAACTAAGCGACCGGGATCTTCTTTCCCTCGAGCATCCTTCATTGGAGAATGTGATCGATGACACCCAGCCTGCTTCGTTTGGAGAATCTGATTGATGACACCAAGGAGCCGGAGGGAAACAGGGTCACAGGGGACTGCGAATTACGTATGTCGGAGTTGGATTCCTTTAGGTTAATGCTGGCATGTTGCTCCTAATAAATCTTTCGGATTTTTTTGGAAGCTTGGCTCGAGGCTTGTGATTTAATTAGGGCAATCTCCGGAACCCTGACACTTTCTCCTTCTCCTCCTCCTCCTCCACAAACCCCTCTCTTCATCTATCACTGATGATGTTCCCTAGCTGGGTGATAAAACGTCTGCAAAAAACAATCAAGTTCAGAGAGGAACCCAGTCCTCCTCCTCCTCCTCCTCTACATCCGACTGCAAACTCCCCGGGTCTTACCACGTATTCGTCGTCGTAACCGTCGTCGTCCGGCACGCCGGTGTTGGGGTTGCAGTCTCGAACGGTGAACTTCATCGTGCAGCTAAACGTGCAAGCCACTAGGGGGAGCAGAGAGAGACAAGGCGGGAAAGGTGGACAGATTAACCCACTGGTCCTTTTTTTAAAAAAAAATACTTTAGCTACAGGCAGTCCTCGACTTACAACCGCAATGGAGCCCAACATCTCTCGCTAAGTGAGACATTTTTTAAAGTGAGCAGACATGATATTCTTCCGATTAAAATCGGAATTCCGATTTTTTGGGGAATCGCCCCCACCATTCCCCCCTCCTTCTCCTCCTTCCCCTTCCCTCGGAGGCCCCGAGTCAGGAGTTGCTACCGCTGGCGCGGCTCTGCGTGGCTCCAGTCCCGCGTTGCCTCAGGAAAGGAAAGGCAAAAAGGAAGCGCCGCGGCGGCGCTTTGCAACGGCAGCAGCGGCTCCTGCCTTTCCCTTCCCGAGGCAACGCGGGACTGGAGCCGCGCGAGCTGCGCCAGCCGTAGCAACTCCTGACAGTCCCAGCCGGATACCTGAGCGGAGCCTGGGCGGGTGGGCGGTGCGAGCGGAGCCCGCTGAGCGGCAGGAAAAGGGAGCTGGGCAGCAATTTCTTGGCGCGCGGTGGGGGGGTCTCTTTTGGCCGGCCCCGATTTTTTTTTCAGAGGGGAATATCATGCCTGAGTGAGTTTTGCCCCGTTTGATGACTTTTCTTGCCCCGGTTGTTAAGGGAACTCGCTGCAACTTTTGTGAAATTATCATGGTTAAGTGAATCTGGATTCCCTACAGGCTTTGCTTGTCCGAAGGTTGCAACAGGGCACGGCAACTGTCGTAAGTACGAGTCAATTGCCAAGTTTAGATCAAGGGATCCACGGGGAGGCTGCCACGGTCGTAAGTGTGAAAAACGGTCCTTTTTCAGTGCTGTTGTAACTTCGGACGGTCACTAAATGAACCGTTGTAAGTCGAGGACTAACTGTATTGCACTGTACCTTCCTCCGATTGCTCAAGGATTCCATGCAGGTAGTCCTCAACTTATAACCATTTGTTTAGTGACTGTCACGCCCTTGGCAGAGTCGGACTCTGAGGGAAAGGAGGAACAGCCAACAGGGAGTGGAAGTGTGGCTCAGGAGGTTGTGGAGGAGGCTGGGGAAGGGCAGAGGCCGGCTGGGCAATCAGAGGAAGAACCAGGCCCATCCCCTCTTCATCCTAGGACACGCAGGGAAGAACGGAGAAGGGAGCAACTTGGCTTACGAGAGAGGAAGCGGCCATGATCCCCCTCATTGATGGCAGGTGGGGAGAATAGTATATAAGAGAGACGGTTAAAACACGACGTTGCCAGAAGCAAAGTGTGTGTTATTTTGGGCTGAAGTTATCTTGGTTGGCGTCCTTCCAACAGACTCTGCCTTGTTATCTCCTTGAATTTGGTAAATACTTCTGTCCTGTTGTGAAAATTTCATTGTAGTTTGTTTGGTTTTTTTTAATTTCACCTCTATCTGCTCATTAAGTTCGGACTGTATTGCTTTCTTTTGAAGACTATTTTTGAATAAGTTTTATCTCCAAATGAGAATTATTGAACAGTGGGGCCAAGTTGGAGGCATTAAAGGACATTTATTTACATTTTGGGTTTTGTTACGTTTGTGTTAACACTCCGGGTCATCACAGTGACCAAAGGTACCCCAGCACTGAAAAAAAAAGTGACCGATGGCCATATGTTTCACCTTTATGACCATTGCAGCATCTCCCGTGGTCATGTGATCAAAATTCAGCTACTTGGCCATTGACTCGTATTTACGACAGTCGCCATGTCCTTTTGCGACCTTCTGACAAGCAAACTCAATGAAGGAAGCCAGATGCACTTAACGACCCACTGCCCAACTTAACAACTGCAGTGATTCACTTAACAACGGTGGCAAGAAAGGTTGCAAAATGGGGCTAAATTCGCTTAACAACTGTCTCGCTTAGTAGCAGAAATTTTGGGCTCAACTGTGGTCGTAAAGCGAGGACTTCCTGTAATTCTAGATTTTAGGATAGTTTTAATTAATAGGAATGAAGCTTTTTCATGTGTTTTTCTACACATTGTTCTTAAATTTATTTTGGGATGTTCTGAGTATCTGACAACTCTTTTCTTTTCTTCTTTCTTTTTCTTGGTGAATGGCCCAATAAAGTGACTTGGTTTGAAAGTGATTTGATTTGAAAATGATTTGATTTGAAAGCGATTTGAATTGAAAGCAATTTGATTTGAAGGTGATTTGATTCGAAAACAATTTGATTTGAAAGTGATTTGAAAGCTATTTGATTTGAAAGTTACTTAATTTGAAAGTTGTCTGATTTGAAAGTTGTTTGGTTTAGGATAATATGAGAATTTATATAAACTGTAAGTGAGGACTATGAAGCACAACAGACTTGTAACCAACTGACACACTGTATGTAACTGGAAGATGGTTTTATGTTTTGTTTGTGTATGTTTGTTTAAAACTAAAAATTCTTAATAAAAAAAAAAGAAAGTTTTTTTATTTGAAAATTATTGCATTTAAAAGTGATTTGACCTTAAAAAGAGGACTCCGTCTGGGCAAAACCTCCCTCTCCCCCTTGAATCTGGCTTTCTAGCCCAAACCGACTCTTGTTCACCGAAGCGATCCATTTTCAGATCTTAAGATCCAAACACAGCTGAAAGGGACCTTTGAGGTCTTCTAGTCCAACCCCCTGCTTTTCTCGGTTCAGCCATTCCGGGAAACCACGTGAACTAACCAATGCCCCCCACGTGTTGCAGAGCGGGCCAAACAGAGATGCTACTCTTAGTTGCACATTACACCAAAAACACCTGGATGGGGAAACGTCTTGCTAAGCTACGATTCACTCTTTCGGCTACTGAGCTAAGTGGGCGGCTGGGAATTCTAGTGCCTTTCGGAAAGATTGGCCCGAGAAAGTTTTGAAACGGAGAAGAGGAATGGAGGGGGAATGTGAACCTCAAATCAGAGAGGTACCACCCACAGGGAGGGGATGAATATCTGGGAGAACCTCAGGAGCTTTTCTTGCAGTACCTGCGGTGGGGTCGTCCAGAGGTAGGCGCACTAGCGTGTAGCACATGCCCGGCTGGTTGTACGAAAGGTTGGGTGCCGGGATGCAACGGAGGACTTCGTAAGCTTCCGAAGGCTCCATCTGAACCGTCACTTTTTCCAAGAGTTGGTCGTTCAGGGTGTTGGTGCAATCAAACTAAAAAAAAAGAAAAAAGAAAAAAGGAGAGCGCCTGGTTGGGATTGCTAGTATGCCTTTTACTCCGGAGTTTGGCTGAGCATCCTAACTTTGACAAACAAGAACGCTCGACGTAAAAACCAGGTGCCGGTGGGTGGCTCTATCCAACAGCCAAGAGGGAACCAATAGAGGCAAATATTTGTAGCTGGAGGTTGAAATGAGGGGTCCTTGGTGGTCTCTGAGCTTGGTGGTTTTCTTGGAGACGTTTCATGACCCAACTACGGAACGTCATCAGTGCTGGAAGGAAGGGAGGGTTGTGGAGGAGGAGGAGGAGGAGGAGGAGGAGGAGGAAAAAGACTGTGGGGTCCTTGGTGCTTTCTGAGTTTGGTCCTTTTTTTGCAGACATTTCATGACCCAACTAGAGAACATCATCAGTGCTAGGAGGAAGTGGGATTGAGGAGGAGGAAGAAGAGGAGAAAGGGAAAGAAGGAAGGAGAAGGAATGAAAGCGAGGAAAGAGGAGGAAGGACTGTGGGGTCCTTGGTGCTCTCTGAGCTTGGTGGTTTTCTTGCAGACATTTTTTCACCCAACTAGGTAGCATCATCAGTGCTAGAAGGGAGGAGGAGGAGGAGGAGAAAGGGAAAGAAGGAATGAAAATGAGGAAAAAGGAGGAAGGACTGTGGGGTCCTTGGTGCTCTCAGAGGTTGGTGGTTTTCTTGCAGACATTTCATGACCAAACTAGGTAACATCATCAGTGCTGGAAGGGAGGGGGAGTTGTGGAAAGGAGGAGGAGGAAAAAGACTGCGGGGTTCTCGGTACTCTTCTGAGCTTCGTGGTTTTCTTGCAGACGTTTCGTGATCCAACTAGGTAATATCATCAGTGCTGGAAGGGAGGGGGGGTTGTGGGGAGGAGGATTGAGGCTCTCTGAGCTTGGCTGTCTTTTTGCAGACGTCTCATTACCAAACTAGGTCATGTCATCAGTGTTCTCAACCAAAAGGCTTGAAGCAATGTATATGATTTAACTCGAGTTAAGTCTTGGGGGTCCCTGGCCATGAAAGATATCTGAAGGGAGTCCGTACTAAAGAGAAGTTTGAGAGCCACTGATGTGTATCATGATCGCACTGATGACGGTACCTAGTTGGGTCATGAAACGTCTGCAAGGAAACCACCCAGCTCAGAGAGCACCAAGGACCCCCACCGTCCTCCTCCTCTTCCTCCTCCTCCTCCTTTCCTTATGCCTCATTCCCTTCTAGCACTGCTGATGTTATCTAACTGGGTAATGAAACGTCTGCAAGAAAACTGAGCGGAGAGAGCACCAAGGACCCCCACAGTTCTCCTCCTCCTTCTTTGCCTCTTTTACTTCACAAACCCTATTCCCTTCAAGCACTGATGACATTACCTAGGTGGGTAACGAAACGTCATGCGAGAAAGCCACCAAGCTCAGAAAGCACCATGGACCCCCCCTCAGCAAAAATGGTGGCCGCATCCATGTGCCTGAAGCCCCCTGCCCCATTTTAACATGGGTCACAGGTTGATCCCATCTGGGGACCTCTCTGTATAGGATCCGGGTTCTAATTTTCCATCAGTATCTCCCACGTGACTGGCTGGGGAATTCTGGGCATTGGAAGTCCAGCCCTCTTAAAATGGCTCCCGGTGAGGAACATTGCTCTGGGACAGTGATATCCAGCATTAGCCCCTTTTAACACCTGTGGACTTCAACTCCCAGAATTCTCCTTCCCCCCCACCCCCAGGGGAATTCTGGGAGTTGAAGTCCACGGGGGTTTAAAGGGGTCAATCCTGGACACCCCCGTTCTACGCAGAGGCGACGATGAAGATACCAACTCAACTAGCTTCAAGTCGTTCTCATGAATTTACTCTGCCTGAGCTTTGCATTTTTGTCATATTTTGTCATATTTATATATATACCTGGAAGACAACGTGATTGGAGAAGACGTGTTTAATGCAGCGGACGAAATACTCGGTCTCAGCCTCTGTCAGCTGCACGGCCTCAGAGGACTTGAAAAGCGGGCCCAGGTTCTTGAATTCAGGAATGGCGGCCAATTGTTCTAAATGGGGAAAGGAAGGGAGTTCGGGGTCAGGTAATGACAGGTAAGGAAGAGGAGGCAGTGCCTTCAAGGCATGAAAGGTGGCTGGGTAACTTTGGGCTGATCGCCAGGAGACAGGGAGTTCTAGTCCTGTCTTAGGCATGAGAGCTGACTGGGTGACTTTGGGCCAATGACCAGGAGACGGGGAGTTCTACTTTCGCCTTAGGCATGAAAGCCAGCTGGGTGCGTTTGACCCAATGACCAAGAGACAGTGAGTTGTAGTCCCCCCATTAGGCATGAAAGCTGACTGGTGACTTTGGCCCAATGACCAGGAGACGGGGAGTTCTAGTCTTGCCTTAGCCATAAAAGCCATCTGGACGACTTTGGGCCAGCCCCTCTCTCTCAACGCAACCCACCTTACAGGGTTTCTTGTTATGGGGAAAAGAGGAGGAGGAAGGTATGGGTATATATGTTCACTGCCTTGATTTATTTGTAAAAATCAAGGCAAGAAAAAAAGAAAGAAAGAAAGAAAGAGAGAGAGAGAGAGGGAAGGAAGGAAGGAAGGAAGGAAGGAAGGAAGGAAGGAAGGAAGGAAGGAAGGAAGGAAGGAAGGAAGGAAAAGAAAGAAAAAAAGAAAAAGAAAAAGAAAAAAGAAGAAAAAAAAAAAGAAAAAGAAAAAGAAAGAAAGAAGGAAGGAAGGAAGGGAGGAAGGAAGGAAGGAAGGAAAAGAAAGAAAAAGAAAAAGAAAAAAAAGAAAGTAAAAAAGAAGAGAAAGAAAAAAAAAGGAGAAAGGAAAAAAGAAAAAGAAAGTAAAAAGAAAGAGAAAGAAGACAGAGAAAGAAAAAGAAAAAGGAAAAGAAAAAAAAAAGAGAAAGAAAAGAAGAGAAAAGAAAAGAAAGAGAAAAAGAAAAAGAAAAGAGAAAAAAGAAAGAAGAAAGAGAAGGAAGGAAGGAAGGAAAGAAAGAAAAAGAAAAGAAAAGAAAGAAAAAGAAGAAGGAAAGAAAAAGAAAAAAAAGAAAAAGAAAGTAAAAAAGAAAGAGAAAGAAAAAAGAAAAAAGGAGAAAGAAAAAAGAGAGTAAAGAAAAAGAAAAAAAGAGAAAGAAAAAAGAAAAAGGAGAAAGAAAAAAGAAAAAGAAAAGAGAAAGAAAGAAAGAAGGAAGGAAGGAAGGAAGGGAAAGAAAGAAAAAGGAAAAAGAAAAAGAAAGTAAAAAAAAGAAAGAGAAAGAGAAAGAAAAAAGAAAAAAAAAAGAAAGTAAAAAAGAAAGAAAGAAAGAAAAAAGAGAAAAAAAAAAGAAAAAAGGAGAAAGAAAAAAGAGAGTAAAGAAAAAGAGAGAAAGAGAGAAAGAAAAAAGAAAAAGAAAAGAGAAAGAAAGGAAGGGAAAGAAAGGAAAAAGGAAAAAGAAAAAAGAAAGTAAAAAGAAAGAGAAAGAGAAAGAAAAAAGAAAAAAGGAGAAAGAAAAAAGAAAGTAAAAAAGAAAAAGAGAGAAAAAGAAAGAAAAAAGAAAGGAGAAAGAAAGAGAAAGAGAAGGGGAGGGAGGGAAGGAAAGAAAGAAAGAAAGAAAAAAGGAAGAAAGTAAAAAAGAAAAGGAAGAAAGAAAATCTTTAACCTCTATGGGGAGACATCTTCTCTCGGAGTGAATTTTGATGGCCGGAGGAAGAGGAGAGAAACAGCCGTTACCTTGGAATATGTCTTGTCGTGAAGGGGCCACTTTTTCAGGTTTGTTGCCTACCAGGGAAATCTCTGAAACAGAAAATTAAACAACCAATGAATGTTCCTGACCAGGGAGTGCAAGGGAACGGAATGCCAGGAGAAAAATCTCACAGGCATACAAGGTCGCTCCCCGAGTTACGACTGTAACGGAGCCTTGCATGGCAGGTTATGGAGAAGCCCAGACCTCCAAGGATTGGAAAGCAACGGAACCAGACACTGACTTATGACCAGAATTGGGATTTCTGTTGTTAAGCGAGGCAATTGTGAAATGACTCACATCTTATTTTACAAAAGGCTTTTTTTTTTTGGCCACGGTTGTCTAGCAAATCACTTCTTCGTGATCGTGAAACCTGTGGATGTGGCAACCATCATCAATCGCTAAATCATGTGTCAGCAAATATAAATTTAACACAAAATTAGTTTGTGGTGAAAGCGACCGCCTGCAAAGGCTCCTGGATTGGGGCTGAAAGGCGAAAGCAGAAGTAAGGTGCTCCATCCCATAATTGGGTAGACCAGGTTGCTTCGATTAAAAAACAACAACCACTTAATCTCCCCCCTGGTATAGCCGACAGAGCTAGGAGAGCCCGTGGCTTAGAGGTTAATACATCGTTCTAATACTGTGTTTTCCCCGAAAATAAGACCCTGTCTTTGTCAGAGTAGATTCATGAAGTGGAATGGTAACAAGGGCAGCCAACGAATAGGCATAGCAACTAAATCAGCCAATGAAGACAGTTTGGAAACTGAAACAAGAAGCAGCCTAGGCTGGAAACTGAAACAAGAAGCAGCCTAGGCTGGAAACTGAAACAAGAAGCAGCCTAGGCTGGAAACTGAAACTAGAAGCAGCCTAGGCTGAAACTGAAACTAGAACTGAAACTAGAAGCAGCCAGGCTGGAAACTGAAACTAGAACTGAAACTAGAAGCAGCCTAGGCTGGAAACTGAAACTAGAACTGAAACTAGAAGCAGCCTAGGCTGGAAACTGAAACTAGAACTGAAACTAGAAGCAGCCTAGGCTGGAAACTGAAACTAGAACTGAAACTAGAAGCAGCCTAGGCTGGAAACTGAAACTAGAACTGAAACTAGAAGCAGCCTAGGCTGGAAACTGAAACTAGAAGCAGCCTAGGCTGGAAACTGAAACTAGAACTGAAACTAGAAGCAGCCTAGGCTGGAAACTGAAACTAGAAGCAGCCTAGGCTGGAAACTGAAACTAGAACTGAAACTAGAAGCAGCCTAGGCTGGAAACTGAAACTAGAAGCAGCCTAGGCGTGGCTCTATATTAAGCTCTGCAGCTTTGAAGCGATGTTGAGCTTTGAGTCTGTCTATTGAAAATGAAACTGCTTCTCTCCTCTGCTGTGTGTCTTGCCTTGCCTGCTGAACTAAAGTGAAACTGATGTCTGTTTCTGTTTGAGTTTGCTCCACGTTGGAGAAAAGCTACAACTGGTATTGTAAAATCTACTTATTGTGTTTATAAAGATGTTAAAAGAAGCATCAGCCATCTGGGTTTATTTTTCTGGCGCTGAATTAACACTGTAAAAACTCTGAACAGTCTTGTTTATTTCTTTTTGCCACCAAAAAAAGGCACCAGGTCTTATTTTTGGGGGACGTCCTCCACTGACTAACCTCACTTGGGCACGTCGCCCCCCGCCTCCTTTTTGCTGTCGGAAGGCCTTCAGGAATTCCTTTTTCTGCAGCCTTCAGGATCGATCCAGAGCTTTGTTCTCAGATACAGAGGCCTTCAGGAAAGCCTTGCCAGCCTTGCCGGCTGCAGAAGAAATGGACTGGCAAGGCAGGTGTCAAGGCATGTGAGGCCTGGCTACACCTGTCCAAAGGTAAGTAGCAGGGCAGCTCCACCCCCTCATCCTCACCCTAGCTTAATTTTTAACCATGCATTCTGGAGTGGGTGGGACCTTAATTAGGGCTTATTTGGGGGGGGGTAGGGCATATATTGGGCACCCACGTAAAAATCAAGCTAGGACTTACTTTCCAGGTAGGTTGTATTTTCGGGGGAAACAGCGTATGTAAGCAGCCCAGAGTTCGAATTCCAGAAGGGTATGGCTAGCTGCCGAGAGCTAAATAGCTTGAAATAGATCTATACTGGTCTCGCTTTATTTCTTTGTCGGTAAAACATAAATTTAACACAAAAAACAGTTTTGTATATTTGCCCTGACAGAGTGGTCCCACTTGAAAAAAAACGCTGAACCATCGTAAACATCATCAGTGCTATCCTCTTTCCCCCAAAATATACAACCTATCCCGAAAGTAAGTCCTATCTTGATTTTTACACGTGCGCCCAATATAAAACCTACCCCAAAATAAGCCCTACTTAAGATCCACTCTGGAGTGGATGGGTAACAATTAAGCTAGGGTGGGGATTGGGGGGAGTAGAGCTGTCCTACTACTTACCTTTGGACAGGTGTAGCCAGGCCTCGCACACCCCGACACCTGCCTGGCCGGCCCATTTCTTCTTCTGCAGCAATTAAGGCTGGCAAGGCTCTCCTGAAGGCCTCTGGAGCTGAGAACAAAGCTCTGGATCGATCCTGAAGGCTGCAGAGGCCTTCAGGAAAGCCTTGCCTGCCGCAGAAGTAGTAGTTCCTGAAGGCCTCCAACAATGAAAAAGAGGCCGGGGGGCAGTGGATGAAATCAGTGGATGAAATCCCCTGAAAATAAGACCTGGTGCCTTTTTTTGGTGGCCAAGAAAATAGAAGACAGGGTCTTATTTTCGGGGAAATGTGGTAGAAAGGAGAGTGGGGTTTGTGGAGAAGAGGAGGACTGTGGGGGACCTTGTTGGTCTTCTGAGCTTGGTTGTTAGCCTGACAACCCTCGAATCCAGTACCTGCTTTTTGCTCGAAGGTGGGGGCCGTGGCCAGCGGCACGGACCTCAGGTCGAAAGGCTTCTCCGAAGGCTCCAGCGTGTACTGGTGTAGGGCCTTCTCCATGCCGGGAATGGAGACGGACAGACCTGCCGAAGACAAGAAAGGGGCTTTGAAACCAGGAGGCGTTCAGAAGAGCTCGAAGGCCCCCAGGGTGACACGGGGCTGAATGCAGCGGAGAACTGTGGAAGCCACTGCAGATGATACCAAAGCTGGCAGGAATAGCCAATGCTCCAGAAGATGGGATCATGATCCAGAAGGATCTGGACGGATTTGAAGATGGGGGCGCTATCTAACAAAATGAAATTCAGCGGTGGAAAAAAAAAAAGGAAGGTTTTACATTGAGGCGAGAAAAATCAAAATGCACAGGTACCCAGAATAGGTGGTACCTGGCTCAAGAGTAGTAACTGAGAGAGGGATCTTGGAGTCCTGGGGGATGATCCCTTAAAGATAAGCCAGCAAGTGCGTAGCGGCTATCAAAAAAGCCAGTGCAATCCTAGGTTGCATGAACAAAAAGGATAGAATCAAGATCACGTGAAGGATTAATGCCACTTTTATAAGGCCTTGGTAAGGGCACATTTGGAACATTTGAATCCAGTATTATAAAAAAAACAACACGTTGAGGCTCTGTGAAGAAAAGAGCAATGAAGATGATTAGGGGACTGGAGGCTAAAACATACGAAGAACGGTGGCAAAAATTGGGTACGTCTAGTCTAGTGAAGAGGAGGACTAGGGGGTGCCATGAGAGCAATGTCCCAATATTTGAGGGGCTGCCCCCAAGAAGAGGGAGTCCAGCTAGTCTCCAAAGCCCCAGAAGGCAGGACGAGAAGCAACGGGTGGAAACCCACCAAGGAGAAAAGCAACCTGGAATTAAGGAGAAATTTCTTGAGGGCTAGACACATTGATCAGTGGAAGAAATTGCCTCCAGAAGTTTTGAAGGCTCCATCACTGGAGGTTTTGAAGAAGAGATTGGACATCCATTTGTCTGGCATGTTATAGGTGTCCTGCTTGAGCAGGGGGTTGGACTAGAAGACCTCCAAGGTCCCTTCCAGTTCTGTTATTCTGCCACCTACCATTAAAGATGTAGGCCGCATTGAGAGTCAGCTGTCTCTGCTGCAGAACGTTTAGGTAGAAAGTGGCTCGGTCCCGGACTTCATCATCGCTGTCCATCACACACCTGCGAGGAGGAGGAGGAGGAGGAGGAGGAGGAGGAGGAGGAGGAGGAGGAGGAGGAGGAGGAGGAAGCAAAAGAAGAAATGTAAGACCAACACTGGTTGAAAGCTTCTTCGTGGACAAAAACGACCAGCCTTAAAATGCAACTTATGAACAGTCAGCTTAAGCCCACGAAGTCCAGAAACACACATACCTCTCGCCTCTTTAGATTTTGTTAGGTTATCCTGCCTTTATTATCTTTACAAATAACTCAAGGTGGCAGAGATATGCAGCTGGCTGCCAGCAGTTTGGCAGTTCGATCCTGACTGGCTCAAGCTTGACTCATCCTTCCGATAAAATGGAGAACCCAGATTGTAAGGGGGGCAAGTGGCTGACTCTGTACACCGCTTAGAAAGGGGGTAAAAGCACTGTGAAGCGACGTATAAGTCTAAGTGCTACTCCTAAGTGCTATATCCAATGAATGTTCCCCATCCTCTTTTCCCTACAATAACCCTGTGAGGTGGGTTGGGCTGAGAGAGAGAGAGAGAGAGAGAGAGAGAGAGAGACTGGCCCGAAGTCGCCCAGCCCTCCCTAAACACCGAAACGGGGCCTCTACCCTCCCTGGTCGAAATCACCCCGTTTTCGATCAGGTCATTCAGTTCAACCTCCAACGAAAGCCGAGAAAAACGAACATAGCCAGATATGGCTTCACCGTCGTTTCAAGGTATCCTTGGCCAGGCCTGGCCAGCTTTTGGGAGCCAAGAAAAGAGAGAATCCATTTGGAGCCTTGCCAGCCTTGCCGGCTGCAGAAGAAATGGGCCCGCAAGGCAGGTGTCGGGGTGTGCGAGGCCTGGCTACACCTGTCCAAAGGTAAGTAGTAGGGCAGCTCCACCCTGCCATCCCCACCCTAGTTTAATATTTACCTGTCCGCTCTGGAGTGGGCGGGATCTTAATTAGGGCTTATTTTGGAGGTAGGGCTTATATTGGGTGCACGAGTAAAAAAAAATCAAGCTAGGACTTACTTTCGGGGTAGGTCGTATTTTGGGGGAAATACGGTAGGTGCGTAGGGCTGAACTCACCTCTGCAAGAGCACCAAAATGCTAGGCAGGAGATTCTCATTCTGAGCCCCAAACTTGGCCAGAGCGCTGACGGCCGCTAAAGGGGAAGGCAGGT
Organism: Notechis scutatus; assembly: GCF_049901735.1. Lineage (NCBI taxonomy): Eukaryota > Metazoa > Chordata > Lepidosauria > Squamata > Elapidae > Notechis > Notechis scutatus. The sequence continues at coordinate 80,577,095 of NC_142014.1, read as the reverse complement.
TGGAGGCAAAAGGTTAATGGTTTCCTTTGATCCGCTTCGTCGTGTTGGAGCTGGCGATGTTCCTATTTTCCTTTTCAATATTTTCATCAGAGGTGGGTATTCAGCAGGTTCTGACCCGTTCTGGAGAACGGGTAGCGGGAATTTGGAGTCGTTCGGAGAACCGGCCAATCCCACCCTCTGACTGGAGATTTTACAGGATCCTTCCCCTGCCACGCCCACCAAGCCGCGCCCACAGAACCCATAGTAAAAAAAAAAATTGAATCCCACCACTGATTTTTATGCTCTAAGATAGAATTCCCTAATCTTTCTGGCTTGGTAGTCTGGGTGAGCTTCTGTTTTTTTTCTTTGACAACATTTCGCTCCTCATCCAAGAAGCTGCTTCTTCTCTGACAGGATCGTAAGGAATGGAAGGATTTATCTTCCTTGCAGACAGCTGGTCATTTGCATCCTTTTAGAGGGTCATTGAGGCCACTTGGAGGTTTCTCTGTGTCCTCAGGGTCACCTGAGTGGTGCAAATGTTTCCCGCAGTCTGCCATTTTTTTTCTGGAAATCCCTTCAAACCTCCCCCACCATTCAAAGAGTGTCCATCCCAAAATGCATAGCTAAAAGTCTATAGGTGCCTCAATGGTTCTCTAAAAAGGATGCAAACGACCAGCTGTCTGCAAGGAATATCAATCCTTCCATTCTCCACCATCCACGTCAGAGCTGAAGAAGCTTCTTGGACGAGAAGAGAAATGTCTTCAAAGAAAAAGAAAAAAACCAAGAAAGTCCAGTTGCGTCTTGTTTCAAGAAGTTTAATCAAAATGCAGTTAAAAGTCATAAGCCGTTACTGGGAGTGTGTGTGTGTGTGTGTGTGTGTGTATGTATGTATGTATGTATATATGTATATGTATGTGTGTGTGTGTGTGTGTGTGTGTGTGTGTATATATATATATATATATATATATATATATATATATATATATATATATATATATTTTGTTTTCTGAGGTTCTCGCGGGTATTTGTATGTGGATCTTTGGTTATTCGGGTTTTCTCCCGCGTAAGATTGGAAGTATCTAGGCAACGTTTCGATGAAGTCTCATTCATCATCTTCAGGCTTGTGTCTTCGGCTCAGAACACAGCCAAGCTCCCACCCAATCAAGTCACACCCCCACTAGCAGTTAAAAGGAAGAAGCAGCTGCAAGCTCACATCACTCTGAGAAGCACAGAGCCGAAGACACAAGCCTGAAGATGATGAATGAGACTTCATCGAAACGTTGCCTAGATACTTTCAATTTTATGTGGGAGAAAACCCGAATAACCAAAGATCCACATACAAATACCCGCGAAATCTTCAGAAAACACACACACACACACACACACACACATATATATATATATACACACACACACACATACATACATGTTTTCGTAGATTTTCACGGGTACAGGTATGTAGGTCTAGGTGTGTTCGGTTTTTTTCCCATGTAACATTAATCTTACACGGGAAAAGACCCGAACACACCTAGACCTACATATAGATACATACACAAATACACACAAAAAACAGGAACCAGGAATTGCCTCACAGGAGCAGATAGAGGTAAATCCTAGAGAGACAGGAAATGCATCACAGAACAATGGAGATGAATGCTAGAAAGGGTTTAGTACTGCCTACACAGCCGACATAACCCCTATAACATCTCTTGGGGAATAAAAGCACCTTTGGGATGACTGGGATGGCGGAGATCCTCCATCAACGCATATTTTGAAAGTTGTCAAAGTGTCAACTCATAAAACATCCCTAGGCCTCTTTTAGTAGTTGCCATAGAAAAGTGGGGGAGGAAGGAAATTTGGAAGAGCCGTGCAGCAGTCTGGAAGACAAAGTCCATTCCAACTCTTTATCTTTAAAAGGTTGTAACTAAACTACCAGAGCTTTTGCTCGGGAATATTTTTGATTGGAGAATGTGAAGGTGCTCAATTGGAGAATCCGATTTATGACACACCCAGGTGGGAGGGGGCAAAGGGGACTGTAAATGACGTAGGGCAGAGTTGGTTTCATTTTAGATTAATGCTGACATGTTGCTCCTAATAAATCCTTTGAAGGTTTTTGAAGTTTGGCTCGAGAATCATGATTTAATGTGGGCGATGGCTGGAATCCTGACACAAAGTTGACGAACACCCATCTAGAGATTCTGTCCAGCAGGCGACAGATCTTCTCCTTCTTGGTCTCACAGTTTGCCAAACCTCCCCCCCACCCTCCCCCGCGAAACTCACCAGCCCGAACGGCTTCATTCTCCAGCACCACCCGGTTGAAGATGAAGCGGATGTACTTGGAAGGGGTGGGGGTCCTGGGCCCCTCCTTGCCCAGTAGGTGGAGGATCTTGGTCGCCAGCACTGTGTGCTCGCAGTCTTCGATGAACTCACAGAGGTGGGCCAGGCCCGTCTCTTTGCTCTCGGGGTTCTCTTCGATGATGCCGATGATGCAGTCCACGATGGCCCGCTTGTAGTCGAAGCCGCCCTGCGGGAGGCAGACAAAACACGGGTGTGCAGCAGCAGAATGGCGGCTAGTCCCCAACGTACGACCGCAATCCCTGTTGCTAAAGCGAGGCAGTTGAATTTTTAAGACTGTTGTTAAGACCTTTCTGGCCGCGTTTGTTAAGTGAACCGCTGCAGTTGTTAAGTGAGTAATACCAGGGGTGGGATGCTACCGGGTTGGCCCGGTTCTATAGAACTGGTAGTTCGGAAGAGCAGCTGACACCGAACTGGTTGGCCCACCTGCCCGGGTTCTTGGCTGTCCTTTATTTCCTGCTTTTTCAACCTCCGCTGCTTTGCGCGGCGCAACTGAGGTTGAAAAAGCAGGAACGAAGAGGCTTTTCACAGGCTGCGCACCGACTCCTCCCTGCGTACTCACTCCTTACCTGGCAAAGGTGCCTGCTAAGTTGCTATTTTTCCTCTTTTTTTTTTCTTTTTCAACCATCAGCTGTTCTGCTGTGCTGGGAGATTTACATTAGCTACAAAGCAGGAATTGGATTTCTTGCTTTCTAGCTAATTTAAAAGCAGAGCCGAACCTTCCTTAGGACCGAAGCTTCTATTTTTGTTTTAGTGCAGACTCAGGTAGCAGATTGCAGAAAGATAGATCTCTAAGTGAAACTGTGATTCTGTAAGCAATGCCTGCCTGCTTTGTCTGATTTTGGGTAAAAATTGATCTTTTTTAAAATAAAGAACTCAATATTTACATAAAAATTTGCAATATTTACATACAAGCCACGCCCACCCAGTCACGTGACCACCAACCCACACTCAGTCAGCAAGCCATGCCCACCCAGTCACATGACCAAGCCACACCCATAAATTAGGCCACACCCACAGAACCAGTTGTTAAGACATTTGAATCCCACCCCTGAGTAATACAGTTGTTAAGTGAATCTGGCTTCCTCAGGTCATCGAAAAGGGGAACAGGTGACCCTGGGGGACAGGGCGACTGTCATAAATAGGTATCGGTTGCCAAGCCAATTTTGGATCTTGTGACCGTGCGGATGCTGCAATGGCTGTTAAGTGTGAAAATTGGTCATAAGTCCCTTTTTTTCCCAGTACTGTCGTAGCGAGCGATCATTAAGTGAACGATTATATGTCGAGGACTATGGCACAACTTCTTTAATGAAAAGAAGGATTGGGGGTGACATGACAGCAGTCTTCCAATATTTGAGGTAAAGATAAAAGTTATCCCCTTGCAAATAATAAGTGCCACTCGTTTCTGGCTCTCGGGATGATTATGTATATAAAGAAGCGAATGAATCCGGTTGAATCAGTCATCTGTGTGTGCTTTCTGGATCTGAATTTCTGCAATAAACCCCCAACATGACCCGCTTTACTAACGTCCCGGCGGACCATCGTGGCTATGTTACAGTCGTACGTCGAGGACGACTGTAAAAGACTTTCTCGTTCTGGGGCCGTGAGGGCGAACCTACGGCACCTGTGGCACGCGGAGTCATTTGTGCGGGCATGTGACCCCCCCAGCCAAACTTACCTCCACTGCGCATGCGTGCGCTTCCCAGCTGATTTACGGCCCATTTGACATTCGAGGGAAGCCTCTGCGGCCTCAGGAGCCCAAAAAACGGGCCTTCCGGAAATACAGGAAGTGCTGAAACGGGCCCGTTTTTCAGCCGCCCGAAGCTGCAGAGGCTTCCCTTGAGCCTCAGGGAAAGGGCTGAAAAGGGCCTCAAATGGGCTGAAAATGCACAGTGCAGGTAAGAGGGTGCGGGGTAAGGTGGGTGTTGTGCACGCGCATTGCCTTCTGGGATGCTGGCACGCGAGTGCGAGTGCGTGCACAATTTTCGGTATGGGAGCCCAAAATGGATTAGCCCCCACTGTTCTGGGGTCTCTAGGCTTGTCAAGTTTATAGGTCTCAAGACATGTTTCCGGGAGTGCCCTAAGTAAGTTCCCCCAATAGGGGGCGCTGCAGGAGCCTCTAATGGAGACAAAGAGACCTACGTCATCCCGAAGCATGTTGGACAGGAAGGTCATCATGACGCTGTGTTTCCGTGGGTACTTCTGGCACAGAGCACTGATGGCTTGGACCACGACCACCTGTAAGGCGACAACAATACGACGTTAAGTGAGGACCGGTCGGTTCTCTGTGTCAGGTCAATTAAACAGCTTCTGGGAAACAAAACTATCTTCATTTGGGCAACGTGAGGGCATCAGTTGCAGAAGGTTGACCTTATATGATGGAGAGATGTAGGCAGGACACAAGAGTCCGTCTCTCTAAGATGGCACCTCTCGAGCTTGGCCACTTTAATGACGCTCCCAGAATTCTCCAGCCAGCTAGGCCAGACTTCAACTCCCAGAATTCTCCAGCCAGCTAGGCCAGACTTCAACTCCCAGAATTCCCTAGCCACTTCAACTCCCAGAATTCCCCAATCAGCTAGGCCGGACTTCAACTCCCAGAATTCCCCAGCCAGCTAGGCCAGACTTCAACTCCCAGAATTCCCCAGCCATCTACGCCAGACTTCAACTCCCAGAATTCCCCAGTCAGCTAGGCCGGACTTCAACTCCCAGAATTCCCAGCCATCTACGCCAGACTTCAACTCCCAGAATTCCCCAGCCAGCTAGGCCAGACTTCAACTCCCAGAATTCCCCAGTCAGCTAGGCCAGACTTCAACATTCCCCATCACTTTCCCCAGTCAGCTAGGCTGGACTCCCAATTCCCCAGCCATCTCGACTTCAACTCCCAGCAGCCGGACTTCAACTCCCAGAATTCCCCAGCCAGCTAGGCCGGACTTCTCAGAATTCCCCAGCCAGCTAGGCGGACTTCTCCCAGAATTCCCCAGCCAGCTAGGCGGCTCAGCTCCAGCATTCCCAGTCATCTAGGCCAGACTTCAACTCCCATTCCCCAGCATCTCGCGACTCACCCATCATTCCCCAGTCAGCTAGGCGGACTTCAACTCCCAGAATTCCCAGCCAGCAGGCCATACTTCAACTCCCAGAATTCCCCAGCCATTCCCATACTTCAACTCCCAGAATTCCCCAATCAGCTAGGCTCAACTCCCAGAATTCCCAGCCAGCTAGGCCGGATTCAACTCCCAGAATTCCCAGCCATCTACGCCAGACTTCAACTCCCAGAATTCCCCAGTCCAGGCTGGACTTCAACTCCCAGAATTCCCCAGCCAGCTAGGCCGGACTTCAACTCCCAGAATTCCCCAGCCATCTACGCCAGACTTCAACTCCCAGAATTCCCCAGTCAGCTAGGCCGGACTTCAACTCCCAGAATTCCCCAGCCAGCTAGGCCGGACTTCAACTCCCAGAATTCCCCAGCCAGCTAGGCCATATTTCAACTCCCAGAATTCCCCAGCCAGCTAGGCCGGACTTCAACTCCCAGCATTCCCCAGCCAGCTAGGCCAGGCTTCATACTTAGAAGGCTGACCTTAAACTCATCTGATATCTCGGAGACGAAGGAGGAGATCTGTTTCATGAGCCGGTCCACGCTGCTCTCGCTGCCAGTCTTCAGCAGGGTGGTGATGGCCAGCGTGGCGATGCTGCGGTTGGAGTCGGTGATGAGGTTCTCCAGATCCAAATTGCAGGCTGTCACGGCGGATGGATGCTTCATTGCCACCTGAAAGTACATCCCAGAAAGGCTTACAGGAAGGCTGCCAATAGGAATCCTGCAGCCTCCAATGATTAATCTAAAATCTAAAATAAAATAGAACCATAAAATAAAATGCAATAACATGAAATAAAATAAATCATAAACTAAGCTAAAGTAACACGATAAAATATAAAATAAAATAAAGTAAAAATAACATAAAACAATAAAATAAAATGCAATATAAAAGAAGTAATCAGATAAAATAAAATCTAAAATAAAGTAAAGTAAAATAAAATAATAAAATAAAATGCAATAAATTGTAAACAAAACTAAACTGAAGTAGTAAGATAAAATAAAATAAGATCTAAAATAAAATAAAGCAATAAGATAAAATATAAAGTAAAATAAAATAAAATGCAATAAAATAAATCATAAAGTAATAAGATAAAATAAAATGCAATATAAAATAATCAGCTAAAATAAAATCTAAAATAAAATAAAGTAAAATAAAATAATAAAAATAAAATGCAATGAAATAAATCATAAAACTAAAGTAATAAAACATAAAATTAAAGTAAAATAAAATAAAATAAGTAAAGTAACAAAATAAAATAAAATGTAAAAGAAAACATTTTTGGTAAGTTGGCAGTTGTTAAATGAGATTTCCTCTATTTTATGACCTTCCTTGATGTAATTAAGTGAATCACTGCAGCTTTTAATTCGGTAACACCGTTGTTAAGTGAACCCCATTGACTTGGCTTGTCCGAAGGTCGCAAAAGGGGATCAGGGGATCACATGACCCTGGAACATTGCAACTGTCATAAATGTGAGTCAGCCGCCAAGCGGCTGAATGTAAATCATCTGACTGTGGTGACGCTGCAATGGTCATTAAGTATGAAAAATGGTCCAAAGTCACTTTTTTCAGCACCCTTGTAACTTTGCTGACTAAAAGAACCGTCATAAGAGGAGGACTGTACGTGTTTAATGTTGTAACGTTTGGTCCTTGCTTTTACCACGTTGTAAAAGTTGCGCCCAGTTGCCTGACGGTGACACAAATAGCATCTAAATTTAATTGATAAATAAACACAGGTGGTCCTCAACTTACAACACGTCACGTAGTGACTGTTCGAAGTTACAACGGCCCTGAAAAGAGCAATTCGTGAACATTTCTCACACTTATGACCGTCGCCGCATCCCCAGGTGATTGACATTCGGATGCTCGGTCACCGGTTCACATTTACGACAGTGGCAGCGTTTCCCGGGCTCATTTGATCCCCTTTTACGACCTTCTGACAAGCTACGTCCATGGGGGTGGTGGAAAGCCAGGTTCACTTAACAACTGCGTGACTCATTGAACAACGGCGGCAATTCGCTTAAAAAAAAGGCGGCAAGGAAAGTCGTACCATGGGACAAACTCCCTGCAACAAATGTTGTTTTCCCTTCGCAACATATATCGTGGGCTCAGTTGCGGTCGTAAGTTGAGGACCACTGTGACAGACGGGGCCCCCTCTGATAGCGCTTACCTTATTGAGGGTCCTGACCGCCGCGTATCTCAGAACAGGCTTCGGCGAACTGCAGAAGAGCTGAAGCACTGAAAGGAGAAGCAAAAACGGACAATTTGGAGTTTGGTCGCACCATTTTGTCACACCGTGCGAGGAGGGGAGGGGATCACAAACTTGACGGACAGCTCATCCTTTAGCATATTTGTGACCCAAATTGTTGTGGTTCGCCGGCAGCCTGTGCGGACGGCAGCAACATCGGACAGTGGGGGAGAAAGGGGACCAGCCTGGGAGCCTGGAGAGGACTCGGGCGATGGTCCTGCGTCTGACGCAGAGATGGGGCCAAGGCCATCTGGGTGTGGGGTGCTGAGTCCAGAGCCTCCATAATCTGACAGCAGTGAGGAAGAGGAACAGGGGGAGCCTGTTCCCAGTGCACGTATGCACAGAGCTGCTAGAAGGCAAGAGCAGCTAAGACAAAAGGGCCGATTTGGGAGTAAGGCTTGGAGGTGATTGTCCCTCCCATAAGGTATACAGGACAGGCAAAGGTAGAGAAACCTTTGCAGGAAGCAAAGTCGTTCATTCTGTTCGGATTAAACCTTGAAGCCCTGTGTGGACTTTGTACTTTGGTTGGTTTTTTTGCAGTTCATCTGGCACTCTAGTTGTTGGCAGCAATTCAAAGGAGAGAGAGGTGGGTGCTTATCTCGAGGCACTGTTTGGGACTCATTACCGGCTGGGAATGAACGTAATTCCCAGCGTTGAAATAAAACAAAGAGTTGTTTGGACTGAGCGTGTGCTGAAATTATAGTCTCAGGAAGCCTTGGTCAGAACACAAATCAGACCCCTTCTGTCAACTCATCAAACATATCTCTGTCCGTTTTATAGTTGCCAACAGAAAGATGGAGGGGGAAAGGAGTTTGAAAGAGCGGTGCGGCCGTTTGGAGTCGAAAGCGCATCCCGTTTGTTAGGTATAACATTGATACCAAATATGGTTTGGGTGAATAAATATATAAAACTTAGATATCATGGTTTAAGTGCTTATCACTTTAAGCACAATGCAGCAGGCAATTAGCCGATTAAGGGTGCGGTTAGAAGTTACAATATAAGGAAGCATTAGAAGCTGGAAAGCTGGCTGTAACTGAGTGCTGCTGCGACTTACTGTGTGCTACTGCGACTAACTGTGATTACTGACTGTGAGTGCCTGTGACTGAACTGTTATTGTTTGCTACTGTTTGCTGATTTACTGCGTAATTCTACTGAATATCCAGCGTTTGTTTCTCTGGAGAGTGAAACCGGAGGAGGAGAAGATATCTTTATCGGCTGATAAAGATATTGCAAGGACTCTTAACTTGGACTATACTAGTGAGTCTTACTGGATGGAAATACTGTGAATGACTTAATGGACTGAATGACAATTCTTAAACTCTAACTGGATTAAAAACTATTTAAACTACAAACAGTGTTTGTGTTCAGTGTGTGTATACTCTGGGCCCCTGCCTGGTTTGACTACTGCTGCAATACTCTTCTAGGGGTTAATCCACAAACCCTAACATTGGTTATGGGCCCAGCAGCATAGTCTAACTAACCAGGATATAGCAGAGAGAGTTGGTGTGAGTTGCACATTACTGTAAAAACAAACTGTTTTAATTAGTTTAAAATAGTCAAAATATCTGAAGAGTAATGGCACAAGTAAATTTGTCACAACTGTCCATGATATCCAGGCTGGATGGAACAAACTATGTTTCATGGTCAATGAAATGTAGTTTACTTCACGCAGAGAAGGTTTGTGGGACATTATAGCAAACCCACCAGATATGAGTAGATGGGATCCTGCTGATGATGATGATAACGAAAAGTTACAAGACTTTAAACAGAAAAATGAGCAGGCTTTATGCATCATAGGACTGACTCTCTGTGATCAGCAGCTTGTCCATATTCGTGGAGAAGAAAATGCTGCAAACTGCTGGGAGAACCTCAGAAAGATTTATGTTCGGGACAGTGTAGGAGCACATATAAATCTTACACGGAAGCTTTTTGAACGCATCTTCAGAGGAATGGAGATATGTTAGTTCATTTAAACTGTATGAAGAGCATTTTTCAAGATTTGCAAGAAAAAGAGCTTATATTTAATGAACTGCAACAAGTCTACATAATATTATCTTCATTAGATCAAAGCTATGATGACTATGTGACTTCGTTAGAAGTATTGCCAAAAGAAAGCCTCTCATTAACCGAGATTACAGGCAGGCTACTAGAAGAAGCCAGAAGAAGGCGTGAGCGTGACGAGCTGAGAGAAGATAAGAAAGAAGAGAAATTATCTTCAAAGTTTGAAAGAAACCAGCAAAGCAAAGTAAAGCACCTGGAAGAAGAGAATTTATCTTCAACAGCATACACAATTAAAAAGTGTTTTAATTGTGGAGGCAGAGGACATTTGGCAAGATTCTGCAAAAAGAGAAAAAGCCAGAATGTAAAAAAGCCAAAGAAAGCATTTGAACTAGCCACGTTTAGCAACTCTGATGTGAAGAATAATTTATGGGTGGTTGACAGTGGCGCATCCCACTGCATCACAAGAGATAAGACAAAATTTATAAAAATGTCTAAAAGCTCTCAACATATATCTCTTGCCAATGGCTGGAACCTGAAAGCGAAAGGTCAAGGTTTTGCACGTTGTCCGTACATAAACCAGGATATAAAAATGTTGTATGTACCGCAACTAAAGTTTAATTTGCTTTCAGTAAGGGTATTAGATAAATTAGGTTATGTAATTACTTTTAAAGATAATAATTGCATAATTGAAAAAGATAACAAAAGGGTAACTGCAGCTTTAAATGGAACATTATATGTCTTAGATAATAGTAAGAAAGGGGGCTCAAATTGTATTTAATAATATAAAGCCTCATGAAGAATGTATCCATTTATTGCATAGGCGTTTGGGGCATGTAAATTTTAAAATGCTAAAACGTACAGTTGAGTTATCTGAAGGAATAAGGTTAAAACCTTGTGATAAATATTTGCGTTGTAATGTTTGCTGTGAAGATAAGAGCAAAGTATTGCCTGCAAATAGGCTAAATGGTTTCAAAACAAAAGAACCTTTAGAAGTAGTATTTGCAGACATAATAGGTCCAAAGAAACCCAGTATGGGAGGTGCTAGATATATACTGAGCATTATGGACCATTATTCTAGATATGGGTTTTGCTATTTAATGAAAAGCAAAACTGAAACATATCAACATTTTTTCAATTGGCTTAGGTTTGCTGAAAGAAAGTCTAAACGACAACTGATAACCCTGGTGACAGATAACGGCACGGAATTTATTAATAACAAATTCCAGAACAGACTTAAGGTAGCTGGAATAGAGCATAAGAAGTCTGCTCCATACAGGCCAGAACATAATGCTTTTATTGAAAGAAGAGGCCAAACACTACAGGCAATGGTTAGAACAATGTTAAATGATTCTGGGTTACCTGATTCTTTGTGGGGAGGCTACAATGTGTGCTAATAACATATTGAACAACGTTGTTAATACAACAACAGGTGAAATACCATTCACCAGGTGGCATGGCAGGAAACCTGATCTAAGTTACCTGCACACATTTGGTGCACCAGCATGGGTGCATATTCCTGCACAACTCAGAAAAAAAGGGCAACATAGAGCTAAAGATTTTTCTTCGTTGGTTATCAGGCAAACCATAGGGCATATAGATTTTGGGAGAAAGGCACATCTAAAGTGTTATGTAGTGCTAGTGCCCAATTTCTAGAACATGAAGGATGGGAGAAATTAGAACAGGATGCCAATAAAGATGTAATTATTGAATCCTATAGAAATCCCATTAGTTATCCCTGTAACTTTAAAAATAAAGTAAAGAGACAAATACAGGATGAAATAGTGCCCATAAAGGAAGAAACAGATTCAATAGCTGAACAGGATGAGGAAGATGAACAGGTAGTAGTTCAACAAAGTCCTCCTGTAAGCCCTGTAATTCCCAGAAGAACTACACGTATATCTAGACCGCCTGATAGGTACCAGGCTAACACAGTGTGCCAGATTAATCAAGTTCCTAATTCTGTTGAAGAAATTAAAAAGTATCCTACTAAGGAAAAAGAAAAATGGTATGCAGCAATGAATAAGGAACTGAATTCATTAAGAGATATGAAAGTGTATGAAAATGCCAAATTACCTGTAGGAAAGAAATCCATTGGCTGCAAATGGATATTTAAGGTAAAAATAGATAAGGATGGTAATTTAATCCATAAGGCAAGGTTAGTAGCCCAAGGTTTTAGGCAGAATGCTAATGACTATGATGAGGTGTTTGCACCTAGTCTTAAGGCAGCAACCTTGAGAGCAGCTTTAGTGTGGGCAGCTAGTAAAAACTATATAGTTAACCATTTAGATGTGGAAACTGCTTACTTGCACGCCCCATTAAAACATACTATTTATATGAAAAAACCTGTTGGTATTAAAAGTGAAAATAAGGATAATAATGATTGTTGGTTGTTAAAGAAAAGCCTCTATGGTCTTAAACAATCAGGCTATGAATGGAACCAGTATATTGTAAAGGAACTAGACAATATAGGATTTAAAGCTGGTTTAGCCGATCCATGTCTATTTAAGAGGGAGACAAATGGGAAAGTATCATTATTATTACTATTCACAGATGATATTGCTTTGATTACTGAAACTAATGATGAAGCAAATAAAATAATAGCATCATTAGGAAAGAGAATAAAGATCAAGCAATTAGGGAGATAAAGAAGTATCTCGGTTTGAATATAAAGAAAACTCAGAAAGGTTTTAAGATATCTCAGGAAGATAAGATAAGCAAATTGCTAAAAGATTACAAGATGGAGCTTTGTAAGCCAGCTAAGACTCCAATGAGTCAGGAGTTTAGCAACACTGATGTACAAAGCCCTGAGTTTGATAAGGTGATTTATCAATCTTTAATTGGTAGTTTGAGTTATATTAGTAATTGGTCTAGACCAGATATATCGTACTGCGTGAATCAGTTGGCTAGATTCAATTCTGCACCATGTGTAAGACACTGGATAGCAGCTAAGAGGATATTAAGATATCTTAAAAAGACAATGAATTATTCATTGTATTTAGAACCAAAGGGTGATTTAATTCTGTGTGCTTATGCAGATGCTAGCTTTGCATCAGAAAGAGACACTAGAAAGTCGACTTCAGGAACAGCCATAATGCTGGGTAATACATTAATAGGCTGGAAGTCAATAAGACAACAGCATATAAGTTTGTCTACTATGGAGGCAGAATTCTCCTGTTTATCATTGTTATGTACAGAATTAATAATGTATAAACAAATGTTAATTGATATAGGTATAACTGTAGATTATCCTATAATTATACATGAAGATAATCAGGCAGCAATTCAAATGGCCACAAATATTGCAGTAAAAACAAGGAGCAAACATACAGATCTAAGATACCTAAACGTGAGACAATCTGTAAGAAGTAAGATGATTCAGCTAGAGTACTGTATGTCGGAGGACAATTTAGCTGATAATTTTACTAAAGCCCAAGGTGCCAGTAAACACCAGGAGAGTTGTGAAAACTATGGGGTTAGATTGTAAAGGTATTATATATTTATTTCACCCAAAAGGGAGTATGTTAGGTATAACATTGATACCAAATATGGTTTGGGTGAATAAATATATAAAACTTAGATATCATGGTTTAAGTGCTTATCACTTTAAGCACAATGCAGCAGGCAATTAGCCGATTAAGGGTGCGGTTAGAAGTTACAATATAAGGAAGCATTAGAAGCTGGAAAGCTGGCTGTAACTGAGTGCTGCTGCGACTTACTGTGTGCTACTGCGACTAACTGTGATTACTGACTGTGAGTGCCTGTGACTGAACTGTTATTGTTTGCTACTGTTTGCTGATTTACTGCGTAATTCTACTGAATATCCAGCGTTTGTTTCTCTGGAGAGTGAAACCGGAGGAGGAGAAGATATCTTTATCGGCTGATAAAGATATTGCAAGGACTCTTAACTTGGACTATACTAGTGAGTCTTACTGGATGGAAATACTGTGAATGACTTAATGGACTGAATGACAATTCTTAAACTCTAACTGGATTAAAAACTATTTAAACTACAAACAGTGTTTGTGTTCAGTGTGTGTATACTCTGGGCCCCTGCCTGGTTTGACTACTGCTGCAATACTCTTCTAGGGGTTAATCCACAAACCCTAACACCGTTCATATTGAAGGAACTAAATATTAAGTTACTCTTTTATCATAGAATTAGAAATATGAAGTGCATCATTAAGCTGTGTTAGGGATAACATTGGTTACCTAACTTATTTGTGTAAAAATAATATATATAAACTATGATTGTGTGTATCACTTTAAACTGTAAACCAAGTTTTTGGGTGCAGTTGTAAAATCACCATAAGAGGGAGCAAGAGAGCTCACTGTTTGCTCGGCTTTTACTGGAATGCTGACAATGATGGCTTGATGGTGATAACTGCGTGTTTGCTGAGAGAAGAAAAGGGGTTTGATTTTTTCCTCATATCTCTGACTGCAAAAGAGATATATCACTGGACTGATTGATTGTAAGTTTAATGAACTCTTTTTCGACACTGGACTTTGCAAACTGAATAACCCCCGGACTGACTGAACTTAGTGTATGAAATATGGACCGTTTGACTATGCTATAACTCTTGCTGGAATAAAAACTATTTAACTTGCACAGTGTATCTGTCTTTACTGATTGTAAGCTACTACAACGTTTTGTCTCACATATCTGCCTGCCTGCTAGACTGCCGTTGCACGTTCTGCTAGGGTGTATATCCCTAACACGCTGTGTTGTCTTTTTTTGCTGTATCCTAACCACAAAGTATGTTCAGTTAAACGAGACGGGATGGATAGCTGCAGGCTTCTTAGAAAAGAGGAACATCCACCCAAGGCGAAACTACAAGTAAATAAAATATCTGGTGCCCAAGAAGAAACCTTCAAGCGGACTCTTTACCTTATAATATGACTTAGAGATAATAAGGGGGCAGGGAGGGCTTCTTAGGCATGGCGTGCATTGTGTAGAGCAGGGGTCTCCAACCTTGGCGACTTTAAGACTTGTGGACTTCAACTCCCAGAATTCCTCAGCCAGCAAAGCATGGCGTGCATTGTGTAGAGCAGGGGTCTCCAACCTTGGCAACTTTAAGACTTGTGGACTCCAACTCCCAGAATTCCTCAGCCAGCAAAGCATGGCGTGCATTGTGTAGAGCAGGGGTCTCCAACCTTGGCGACTTTAAGACTTGTGGACTTCAACTCCCAGAATTCCTCAGCCAGCAAAGCATGGCGTGCATTGTGTAGAGCAGGGGTCTCCAAACTTGGCGACTTTAAGACTTGTGGACTTCAACTCCCAGAATTCCTCAGCCAGCAAAGCATGGCGTGCGTTGTGTAGAGCAGGGGTCTCCAAACTTGGCGACTTTAAGACTTGTGGACTCCAACTCCCAGAATTCCTCAGCCAGCAAAGCATGGCGTGCGTTGTGTAGAGCAGGGGTCTCCAAACTTGGCGACTTTAAGACTTGTGGACTTCAACTCCCAGAATTCCTCAGCCAGCAAAGCTGGCTGAGGAATTCTGGGAGTTGAAGTCCACAAGTCTTAAAGTCGCCAAGGCTGGAGACCCCTGGTGTAGAGGGTATAAAATGTATTGTTTGACCATTCAATCTCGCTCTTCTTGTACCAAATCCACTTTGGAAGACCCTCATCTTTAAAATCCTTCGTGTTTGGGGCTGGGTCCTTTGAATGACCGTCTTTTCTCGGAGACGTCTACCTGATGTGTGGTTGCTACCCAGGTGGGGTGGACATTTTTTTAAAATAACAAAATAGGCTTTTATCACAGGTAGTTCCTCGACGTGCAACAGTTCGCTCAGTGACCTTTTCCAAGTTACAACAGCACTGAAAAAAGTGACTTATGACCGCTTTTTCACACTTATGATCGTTGCAGCATCCGCATGGCTGCGTGATATACAGATGCTTAACAACGGACTCATATTTATGACGGTTTGCAGTGTTCCGGGGTCACGTGATCCCCTCTGGCGATCATCCCATGAGTGAAGTCAACAGGGACAGCCAAATTCACTTAACAACCGTGTTCCTAACTTCCTAACTGCCAAGATTCGCTTAACGTCTGTGGCAAGAAAAGCCGTAAAACGGGGGGCCAAGCTCGCTTAAAATATGTCTCACTTAGCAACATAAATTCTGGGCTGAATGGTGGTCGTAAGTCGAGGTCTACCTGTGTAGGGTGGATTAAAAAAAAAACGGACTTGGTGGCCACAACGATCGGTTTTATAGATAAAATGAATAAATAAGATTTCCCAGGTCACTGATAGCTTTGTCCACCTGGGACTCCGGGGTCTGAAGCGAAAGGACGGATTCCCATGTTGCACTCACCTGAGACTGCTGGAGCCAGTTCCCGGGCCGTGC
Source organism: Notechis scutatus (assembly GCF_049901735.1). Classification (NCBI taxonomy): domain Eukaryota; kingdom Metazoa; phylum Chordata; class Lepidosauria; order Squamata; family Elapidae; genus Notechis; species Notechis scutatus. The sequence continues at coordinate 80,561,081 of NC_142014.1, read as the reverse complement.
AATTGGGGAGGTGGATGATAGCCGAGGCAGCCTCGTAAATCACCATCTCGTGTTTGTTACGCAGGCAGCTTTCGATGAAGTCAAAGAGGGGGTTGTCGTGCCTGCCGAGAAAAGACACGGCTGCTTTTACAGGCTGTGCGACGTCACCATTAATATCCCAGCTGATGTGGTGGATTGTAGTCTGGATTCCCAGGAGGGAGGGGGGTAGCTTCCCAGAGGGAAAAGGAGGGAGCGGAGCTCAGTATGTCTGGTGTTGTGGCCTGCCAGCGGCCAGCGGACCTGGCAGAAGACTCGGACAGTGAGGAGGTTGGAGAGGAACATGGGCCAGTCCCGGAGTCTGGGGAATGGGGCCATGGCTGTCTGACAGTTATCAGCTGTCTTCAGAGTTGGAGATCAGTGGGGCCGATGAACAGCTGGAGCCTGTTCCCAGTGTGCACATGCACAGAGCTGCCAGACGAAGGGAACGGCAAGGAACAAGGGCGTAAGGATACAGGTGGACGGTGATTGGCCCCTCCCAGAGGGAATAAAGAGGAGCGATAGGGGAGTGAAGATCTGTTCCTGACTTCTTGCCAAGTCATTGCTGCTACAGCATGGCGTTTGGAAGCTATCGGCCTGGCAACTCTCCAAGCTTGATAAAGGTCTGTCGTTGTGAAATCTCACGAAAGGCGATTTGCCTGGACTTTGCTGGATGTGAATGAGAGGAATTCACATGAGCCTAACTAAAAGGGGCTTTGTCGGGACGAGGCGTCTGCTTTGTGATTTTGGGAAGCCTCGGTCAGAACATCTGGTGGGCAGGAAGAGGGTTGGCTCCTCCCTAGCAGCTCACAAGGGATATCTGCAGCTAGTTCTCAATTTACAACCATTCATTTAGTGACTGGTCAAACTTACAACTGCCCTGAAAGTGACTTACGATGGTTTTTCACACTTGCGACTGCCGCAGCTTCCCCCTTGCCCCCTATGGTCACGTGATCGAAATGAGGATACTTGGCAACTGGCTCCTACAGGTATTCCTCAAGTTACAACCACCATGGAGCCCAAAATTCATCCTTGTTAAGAGAGGCAGTTGTTAAGTGAGTTTTGCCCCATTTTTACAACTTTCTTTGCTGCGGTGGGGGAAGCCAATCGTTGCATTCGTTAAGTTGGTCACACGGCTGTGAATCGAATCTGGCTTCCCTGTTGATTTGGCTTGTCGGAAGTTCGAAAGAGGGGATCACGTGACATTTCCCCCCTCCCCTCCGGGGACCCGGCATCCGTCATAAATATGAACCAGCTGCCAACCACCTGAATTTTGATCACAAGACTGTGGGGACGCTGCCACGGTCCTAAGTGCGAAAAACGGTCCTAAGTCCCTTTTTTTCAGTGCCGCTGTGTTCTGACCCAGCTCCCCAAACGCGGCAAGCCCTCTGTCATCAATCGACGATTCCTTTATGAGGAGCGCCGGCAACCCCAGCAAAAAAGTTTCTCTCTCAACGCAGGCTAACTAGCCTGTCCAGCAGAGACATGAATAGTTGTCTGTCACATCTATTCCTCTCCACCTCCTGCCTTTTATCCCCAGAGCTCGGGTGGGGCTTCGCTAGCAGCCGTGGCTCTTCCGTCCCGAGGGCCGGCCCATAGATTTCCACTGCTCTCCTCTCCTCTCCTCTCTGCCTTCTGCACATCCACGCGTCAGGCACCGGTCCCAGCTGTTCCTCCTCTTCCTCATCAGCCACCTCCAGACCTGGGGGCTGTTGACTCTCCATCGGAGGGATGACGGGCGGCCCAGGCTCCGCCTCTCCCTGCCAGCTCCATTCCCTCTTCCCCCTCTCGCAGCTCCCAATGCTCCCAAAACACCCACACCTTTTCCTCCTCCTCTGATTTGGCTGCTGACAGGACACAACACGTTGTAATTTTGAATCATCAGTCAATGAATGGCTGTAAGTCAAGGACTACCTGTATTTATGACGGTAGCGCTGTCCCCGGGCTCCTGTGATTCCCCCTTTTGCAACCTTCTGACAATGCCGGACTCAATTGTGGTTGCAAGTGAGGACGACCGGTTTAGTTATTCAGACAATGGCTTTAGCGTGGCAAGATTCTGTCCGTAGGCGAACAATCATAAGCCTGCCACAAAACCAGCAGCCTCCCTCGTGTAACCTAGAGCCCTTCCAGATGCTCTTCTGGACCCCCTGCCGACAACCCCTCCCCCCAGATGTCTTTACCCCTCCTCAGACTCCTTCAGCAGCCGGCTGGCAATCCGGATCAGCATGCAGTAGGCAAACTGGGACTTCAATCCGGATCTGGTGAATTTGTTCAGCATCTTGGAGACGGCGAGTCGGTCGCTTTTTTCTCAGATGGTAAAGCAAACCGAGAGCATGGTACTGTGGACCAGAGAGAAAGAAAGAAAGAAAGAAAGAAAGAAAGAAAGAAAGAAAGAAAGAAAGAAAGAGAGAGAGAGAGAGAGAGAGAGAGAGAGAGAGAGAGAGAGAGAGAGAGAGAAAGAAAGAGAGAGAGAGAGAGAGAGAGAAAGAAAGAAAGAAAGAAAGAAAGAGAGAGAGAGAGAGAAAGAGAGAAAGAGAGAAAGAAAGAAAGAAAGAAAGAAAGAGAGAGAGAGAGAGAGAGAAGAAAGAAAGAAAGAAAGAAAGAAAGAAAGAAAGAGAAAGAAAGAAAGAAAGAAGAAAGAGAGGAGAGAGGGAGAGAGAGAGAGAGAAAGAAAGAAAGAAAGAAAGAAAGAAAGAAGAAAGAAAGAAAGAAAGAAAGAAAGAAAGAAAGAAAGAAAGAGGGAGGGAGGGAGAGAGAGAGAAAGAGAAATAGAAAGAGAAAGAGAAAGAGAAAGAAAGAGAAGAAAGAAAGAAAGAGAGAGAGAGGAGAGGGAGGGAAGGAGAGGAAGGAAGAGAGAGAGAGAAGAGAAAGAAAGAAAGAAAGAAAGAAAGAAAGAAAGAAAGAAAGAAAGAAAGAAAGAAAGAGGGAGGGAGAGAGAGAGAAAGAGAAAGAAAGAGAAAGAAAGAAAGAAAGAAAGAAAGAGAGAGAGAGGAAGAGAGAGAGAGAGAGAGAGAGAGAAAGAAAGAAAGAAAGAAAGAAAGAAAGAAAGAAAGAAAGAAAGAAAGAAAGAAAGAGGGAGGGGAGGGAGGGAGGGAGGGAGAAAGAAAGAAAGAAAGAAAGAAAGGGAGGGAGGGAGGGAGGGAGGGAGAAAGAAAGAAAGAAAGAAAGAAAGAAAGAAAGAAAGAAAGAAAGAAAGAAAGAAAGAAAGAAAGAAGAAAAACAGGATTTATTCATTCCCTGAACCGGGGTCAGTTCAAAGCCAGGGAAAGGTCGAAGGAGACCTCAACACAGGTAGAGTACCTTCTCAGGTGTGCCTCCTGGAAGGGGGGGGGGGATTGACCTAGAATGTGGGAACACAGCTGCTTCGCTACTGACTTTCCTGATTGGTGATGACAAGGCCCTCAGTAAGCTGTGTGAGAATTATGATGGTACAGGGCGGGTGCAGTGGTTGGAATGCACTATTGCAGGCTACCTCTGCTAACTGCCAACGGTTCGATTCTCACTGGCTCAAGGCTGACTCAGCCTTTCATCCTTCCCAGGTTGGTAAGACGAGGACCCAAATTGTTGGGGGCAACAGGCTGACTCTGTAAACCCCAGAAGGCTGGAAAGCACTGTGAAGTGGCATCCAAGTGCTACTGCTATCTATCTATCTATCTATCTATCTATCTATCTATCTATCTATCTATCTATCTATCCTATCTATCCATCCATCCATCCATCCATCCATCATCTCTCTATCTCTATCTCCATCCATATCTATCATCTGTCCGTCCATCCATCCATCCATCCATCCAGTGATGGGATTCAATTTTTTTTTTACTACCGGTTCTGTGGGTGTGGCTTGGTGGGCGTGGCATGGCTTGGTGGGCATGGCTTGGCGGGCGTGGCAGGGGAAGGATATACTGTAAAATCTCCATTCCCTCCCCAACCCACCTAACCTGCTTTCCAGCTCCATTTTCCTGTGCAGGGCAACCAAAGAAGACCCAGCCAATCAGCTGGGACTCAATGGGAGGCGGAGAAGAGATGGGGATGGGGCCAGTCAGAGGTGGGATTTGCAGCTTCTCCGAACGACTCAAAATTTCTGCGACCGGTTCTCCAGAACTGGTCAGAACCTGCTGAATACCCACCTCTGCATCCATCCATCCATCCATCCCTCCACTATGCCGTATTGCAGGGTAATGCTGCCCACAGCTAGGAGTTGGATCCTGACTAGTTGAAGGTTGACTCAACTTTCCATCCTTCCGAAGCTGGTAAAATGAGGACCCAGATTGTTGGGGGGCAAGAGGCTGACTCTGTAAACCGCTGGAAAGGTGGACTGACCAGAGTGGCCTCCAGAAGACTTCCAACTTGCAGCCTGGATCCAGAAAGCTTCCCAGATCCCCTCCCCTGCTCTTGGGGATCCCTACCTGGACCATGACGTTGTCACTGGAAGCAGCTTCCTGGGCTTCGTTGATCCACCTCTTGACCACATCGTAGTTGATCTTCATCATATGCTGGAAAAGAGGGTCAAGAATCAAGAATCTCAAGCTGTGGCTCTGGTCAAAACCGATCTGGGTTAATGCCCAATCCCAGGTCATGCCCATCAAGTGATCGGTTTTTGGGGTGTGTCTGTGTGTGTGTGTGTGTTTTGAAGAGTCTGGAAGCTGAAGGAGGAGAGATTTATCTGGAAGGGTTGCATCTCCAAACCAGGAGGACACTGTATCTAACATTCAAGATTAACACATGAAGTATAAATACATTTTATAATGCCTTAGTAAGGCCATACTTGGAATATTATGTTCAGTTTTGGTCGCCACAATATAAAAAAAAAGAGGTTGAGACTCTGGAAAGCGTGCCAAGAAGAGCAACCAAGAGGATTAGTGGCCGGAGGCTAAAATATACGAAGAACGGTTGTAGGAATTGGGTTGTTCCAGTATAATTCCAACTGTGGCCTTACCAAGGCATTATATTATATTAACACTTCACGTGATCCTGATTCTATCCCTCTTGTTAATGCAACCTAGGATTGCGTTGTTGTTTTTTTGGCAGCTGCTGCATAAGGCTGGCTCATATTTAGGACTGGTTCATTTAGGACTCCAAGATCTCTCTCACAATTACTACAATTGAGCCAGGTACCACCTATGCCAGGGATTCCCAACCTTTTCTAAACTCTGCACCCTTAGAACCAGTGGTGGGATTCAGCCGGTTTGCACCGGTTCAACAGAACTGGTTGTCAACTTTCTGAGCAGTTTGCTGAACTGGTGGTTGGAAGAAATCATTAGGGCGGAGGACCCGGTGGTTAAATGATTTGAATCCCACCACCGGTTGGAAGAGACCTTGTAGGTCATCTAGTCCAACCCCTTGCACAGGCAGGAGACCCTACACCATGGCAGTCCAGTCTCTTCTTGAAAGCTGCCAGCGACAAAGCTCCCACAACGTCTGAAAGGTCACTAAGTAAACAGTTGTAAGCTGAGGACTTCCTGTATAGATATTTATGGCCAGCTTAAGCTCTCTGCAAGAAACTGGCCAACTGACTGTTAAGGGGAAATGAACGGGAGATAAGAAGGCATTGAGGGTGAGCTAGATTTAATAGATTAAAAGGGTTGGAAGCAGTGGTGGGATTCATCCAGTTTGCACCAGTTCGGGAGAACCAGTTGTTAACTTTCTGAGCAGTTTGGTGAACTGGTGGTTGGAAGAAATCACTAGGGCGGAGGACCGGTGGTTAAATTATTTGAATCCCACCACTCCCTAGAACGCTTCTGATATATTCTCACACCCCTTAAAAAAGTAAATAATGATATACATATACCGTGTTTCTCATATAATAAGGCCGGGTCTTATTTTTTTTTGAGCCCCCCAAAAATGGCTAGGCCGTCTTTTCGGGGGTGACTTAATTCCTCCCCCCCTTGCATGTTCGGGCGGGTGGCGACGGTTTGGATGTTGACCTTGGCGTTGGTGGGGCACTTCGTATCGGGGTCAACGCAGGCAGCACCATATCCGGGTGTGCAACAAAAGTACTTCCTAACGGCAAGCCCCCCCGCCATTCCCCCCCATTTCGCATGTTTTAATATAGGCCTTAATTTGGGGGGGAGGGGCTTCATTTCATTTCATGCCTATAAAACATGCTGGGACGTCCTATTGGGGGAGGCCGTATTGTTGGGAGAAACAGGCTAATTATACATACGTGCTATCGTTTTGAAACTTCTGAACCCAAGTTTTCGTACCCCCTGGAATATCGTCTCGCACCCCCAGGTCACGCTATACTTGTGCATTTGGTTTTCACTTGCCTAAATGTTAAAAACCCTTCCTTTTCTCTACACTCCATTTTGTGTTGTTAGATACAGTCCAGTTCGGGGGGGGCTACTTACCTGGTTCTCCCCGGTTCAGGCGAAGCTGTAGCGAATTTTATCATTTTTTTTGATGGCTGGTTTGGCGAACCAGCAAATCCCATCCCTGGCTGGCCATTTTGAATCGCAGGTAAGTACATCACCATGCAGCCCATTTTGAATCGCAGGTAAGTACAGGGCCTGCATGAAGGCTCCTCAGGAGCCCAGGGAGGACAAGAACGCTCCCCCCGCTATGGTGCAGGAGGCCGACTAGCCACGCCCACCATGGTCACGTCCACCCAACAATAGGGCAGAGAACCCCTTGTTAAAATTTTTGAAGCCCACCCCAGCCCAGTGTTGTGGTTCGCCGGCAGCAGGTGGGGACGGCTGAGGTCTCGGAGAGTGAGGACTCAGGTGAGGGGCCTGTGTGTGATGCAGGGATGGGGCCAGGACCATCAGGGAGTGGAGTGCTGCCTTCGGAGGTTGTGGAGGCTGGCAGCGGTGAGGAAGAGGCCCCCGAGGAGCCTGTGCCAAGTGCGTGTGTGCGCAGGGCTGCTCGAAGGAAAGAGCAGCTGCAGAAGCACGGGCGACTTGGGAGGAAGGCTGCAAGGTAATGGCCCCTCCCTAAAGAGATAAAAGCCAGCTGAGAAACCGGAGTTCTTTGCAGGAAGCAAAGACGTTTTTCCACTCAAGCCTTGTGGATGTTCAGAATATCTTGGTTGGTGTGTTTGGAGACTCTTTGTGTTGAAATATTCCTTGGCAACTTTATCTAGAGTTCTTGGCAGCCTTGCACCACTTTCGCAAGGCTCATCCTTCATTAGTTTGAAACAGCCTTTTCACTGGGAAGGAACGGAATGAGTAAAGAATCATTAAAAGGTTTTTGCTGTTACCTCTGTTTGGTGTTGTTTTCCTTGGAACAAGGTTTGGGTCAGAACACCCAGTCGTTAAATGAATCGCGGGTTTGTTAAGCAAATCTGGCTTCTGTCATAGACTTTGCTTGTCGAAAATACATGCTGGTTGCCCAGAATTCAAATTTAGATCACAGGACCGAGAGCTCTGGCCCTTCTTTACTCACCAAAGACGACACCAAGGCAGAACTGGACACACTGGGGACTTTGTCGACAATGGCTTGCTTCATGTATCTCTCGATGGCCTGGAGCATCGTTCCCTGAGAAAGCGAGAAGAATGGAGGCGAGATCAGACTTTCTAATGGCACATTGGCCAGAAATGACAGAAGATGGAATTACGTTCGCTGGAGCAGGGGACCTTTAGTCCACGGACCGGACGTCCAAAACAAAGCTGAGTAATTTTGTTGGCCGAGGATATTCGCTGTCTGGCTTAAAAGGTTAAGCTTCTAGCCCTTCACGGTAGAAAGCTCACCGGAAGTTTTTTCATCAAAACAAGATGGCGGTCCAGCTGATGCTTGTGGACTTCAACTCCCAGAATAAAAAAGGTTGGGGACCACTGCACTGGAGGACCTTTAGTATTTCACAAAACAAAGCTGAGTAATTTTGTTGGCCGAGATATTCGCCATTTCTGGCTTAAAAGGTTAAGCTTCTAGCCCTTCACATTTGTGGAAACCAATTGCCCCCAAACCAGAGGAGTCCAAAAGGTGGCAACTTGTGGACTTAAATTCCCAGAATTCCTCAGCCAGCAATTTAGTGCTTCTATTTTGACCCAGCTCCCCAAAGACGACAAACCCTCTGAAGTTGAAGCAATGATTCCTTTATTTTAGCTGCGGTGGCTCTTCCGTCCCAAGGACCGGCCTATAGATTTCCACTGCTCTCCTCTCCTCTGCCTTCTGCATATCTACGTATCAGGCACTGGACCCAGCTGTTCCTCCTCTTCCTCATCAGCCACCTCCAGACCTGGGGGCTGTTGACTCTCCATCTGAGGGATGACGGGTGGCCCAGGCTCCGCCTCTCTCTGCCAGCTCCATTCCCTCTTCCCCCTCTCGCAGCTCCCAGGTTGCCCTGATGCTGACCTTGACTCCCACGCCTCCTCCTCCACCTCTGATTCGGCTGCTGGAGTGCCCAGGGGCCAACAGGCCACAGCAGTTACTCAACCTTAAGCCATTTTAAGATGGGTGGACTTCAACTCCCAGAATTCCTCAGCCAGTCATAGTGGCTGGGAGTTGAAAGTTCACAAGTCTTCAAGTTGCCAAGTTTGGCAAGACCCTTGCTCTTAACCAGCAGTTCCCAAACATCGGCCATTTTAAAATGGCTGGACTTCCAGCTCCTGGAATTCCCCAGCTGACGATGCCCCATCGGTTGGGCGATGGTCTGTTTCCCGATCGTCGTTATCAACTCATAAAATATTTCTAGGGTCTTTTTAGAGTTGCCAACGAAAAGGGAGAGGGGAGCAATGCAGCAGCTGCAAAACAGAAACTGTATTCCATAAATGTTTTCAAAGATAGTTTCCAGGTGACTGAAGTTTCTGCCGGGGAAAATTCTAACTGGAGAGCCTGATTGGTGACTCTGGGCTATGGAGGTATCCCATTGGAGAATATGAATTACGATATGCCCGGGGGGGACGGGGACCAGGGTCAAGGGTGACCATGAATGATGTGCCTCAGTGTTGGCTACACCGGCATTTCTTCTCCTAATGAATCTTTTTTGAGCTTTGAAAATCAGGCTAGAGACTCATGATTTAAATGGGGGTTACTACTGGAGCCCTGACAATCATCATGACTCACAACCGTGGTGGTAAGTTGAGGACTACCTATAAAAGAAACTGAGGCTGGAGGCCGCATCTCCGGAGACCCCACCCCCCCCCCCAGCATTCAGCCGGGGGTTCAAAATCTCATCCATGACCCAAAACATCCCTCGTTTTCATCCTCCTCTTTTACAACTGGAAAGATGTCATACTCACATCCGTGATCCGACACAGGGCTCGGATTGCCGGGCCTCGGTAAACGTCTTCTTTCCCTGTCATATCTTTAGTTAGGCTGAAACACAAAACACAACACTCGAATTAAGATGATTATGGAGATTCTCAGTCCTCCAGGTCATCATGGTCTCAAAAGTGCTTTTTTTATTTTTCAAGAGGCAACTGGACTTTCTGGTTTTGCTTTGGAGACACATTTCGCTTCACATCCAGAAGCTTCCTCAGCTGCCCCTCCCATAAGGGATAAAAGTCAGACCTCAATGACGAAACCTTTGCCGGAAGCAAAGTAGTTCGATCGGTTCTGAGTCCTCCTTGAAGCTCTGTGAACTCTGGTCAGTTTTTTTCTTGTACTTCGGTTGGTTTCTTTTATAGTTAATTGGATACTTCTGTTTTTGGCAGCATTCCACAGAACCAAAAGGCGTGTGCTTATCTTGGGGAACTGTTTAAGATTAGTTCTGGCTGGGAATGGAAATAATTCTATTCTCCATTCCAGATTCTCTTCTCTTCTTTTATTCTATTCTCCATTCCATATTTTCTCTTCTCTTTTCTCTTCTTATTCTATACATTCCATATTCTGTTCTGTTCTATTCCTTATTCTATTCTATTCTGTTCTGTTTTATTCTATTCTACTCTCCATGCCGTATTCTATTCTCCATATTCTATTCTATTCTCTCTTCTCTTCTCCTCTTCTCCATTCCATTTTTTTTCTTCTCTTTTCTCTTCTTTTCTTTTCCTCTTCTCTTCTTATTCTCTTCTCCATTCCATAATCTATTCTATTCTGTTCTATTCCGTTCCAATTCCTATTCCTATTCTTATTCCAGCTGAAATATGATGCTTCTAACCCCAGAATCAAGACCAGATACCTGCTGGTGACGATGATCACGTCTTCTGAGATGTTGGCCATCTCTTTGATGGTAAGGTAACACATTCTCCTTAAGGTTTGCTGCAGAAAGACCACAATTAAAGTTGAATTTTCCAAGGGGTTGCTGAGCCACTGCAGTTTTATCACTGCACAAGACCTGTCTAAGGGCCTTTGAGCATTGGGGGTGGGGTGGGTGGGTGGGTGGCGGTTTCCAACCTTGGCCACCTTAAGAATTGTGGATTTCAATTCCCAGAATTGCCCAGCCAGCATAGCTGGCTGGGGAATTCTGGGAGTTGAAGTCCAGAAGTCTTAAGGTGGCCAAGGCTGTAGACCCCGTTTTAAAGGAAGGACACCCCTAAGGAGGTTGCCAGCAGCCCCCAACCCAGGAATAGGAAAACAAGGGTCCCAGCGAAGAAATCACTCACATCGTTGGACTGGAATAATCTTGTCATCGCAAAGAAGGCTTCGGTGGCTTCCGTGGTCCCAAAATGCTCCCCCTAGAGAAGACAAACAAATCAGTGGTGCTTTAGGCCAAGGCCCAGGGTCCTCCAACGGCTAAAGGCTCCATTGTCCCTTCTCCTGGTCTCAAATGATGGGACGGCCCCACAAAGGAAACCAAAACAGACACCAGTTAATTTCACACCGGATTCTGGGTGGCAAAAGGAGATGGGCTAGGCCGCAGGGATGGCGACCCTTTTCAAGCACCGAGTGCCCAAAGCAGAACATGCGTGCATGCGCATGTGCCAGACACCTGTGTGCATGCCTGTTTTTTGGCTGCTTTTTTTTGGGGGGGGGGGTGTTTCCAGGCCATTTTTGGGCTGTTTTTTGGGCCATTTTCAGTCTGAAAATGGTCCAAAAAACCAACCTGTTTTGGGGTGTTTTTCAGACCAAAAACAGCCCCAAAATGGCCTGAAAACTACCTGAAAAGGCCTGAAAACCAGCCCAGAAAATGGTCTGAAAACCAACCTGAAAAATGGCCGGAAACCAGCCTGAAAAACGGCCTGGAAAACAGCCTGAAAACGGCCCGGAAAACAGCCTAAAAGAGGCCTGAAGGAGGCCTGAAAAATGGCCTGAAAATGGCCCAGAAAACAGCCTAAAAACCGACCTGAAAAACAGTCTGAAAACCGGCTTGAAAGGCCTGAAAACCATCCTGAAAACTGGCCCAGAATATGGTCTGAAAACCAACCTGAAAATCAGCCTGAAAACCGGCCTGAAAAACAGCCTGAAAACGGCCCGGAAAACAGCCTAAAACAGGCCTGAAGGCCTGAAAAGCTGAAAATGGCCCAGAAGCCCGAACAGCCTAAAAACCGACCTGAAAAACAGTCTGAAAACCGGCCTGAGAGGCCTGAAAACCATCCTGAAAAACGGCCCAGAAAATGGCCTGAAAAACATCCTGAAAATCAGCCTGAAAACCGGCCTGAAAAACAGCCTGTTTTTTGGCCATTTTTCGGGCCGTTTTCTGCTGCTCCGACACCTCCAGCATGGAAACCAGAAGCTCTGCAACCCTCATTCTGATCTTCCACCAACCTTCCTGGAAGGCCTGGGGAGAGCGGGAGGCAGATTACCCCGATTCCTTGGGGTCCCTCTTAAAATGGGAACGCTGGCCCCGTCCCGAATTTCAGGGAGGCTGCAATAACTCCCCTCACCCAGAGCCTCCCTCTGCTCCCCACAAGCTGGCCCAGACGGAGCAACGCGCCGCTGTCCTGCCCTGGACCAGCTGCATTTACCTGGTTTAGCAAGTAAAGGATCTTGGTTAGGATGTGCAGGCATCTTCGTGGGTTGATGGGCGTCTCGTTGAAAATACGAGCCTGGAGAGGGAAAGAGAAAAACCAAGGACATCATCGTTATTATTAAGTTTATTGGATTTTTATTTTTATACATACATCAATATCAATACATGAACAGTGTGGCCCTCTGGGTATAATTCATGTTGATACAAGTAGCATCTATATGACTGTACTTCACACAGTATATTTAATAAAGATATTTAATCTTCTATATATATAAAAGTGAAAGACCCCCTCAGGCATCATCACAAAATCTCCAGAACCATAAAGCCTACAAAATTGAAAGTTGGCACCTATGTTCCTCTTGGCTTCTAGGGGCTCACTAAGAAAGGATTTTTCCAAGTGACCATCAGAGCATTTAGAGTATTTCCTATATTATTATTATTATTAATTACACTCTGATGCTAAGGAGTTCTACTCCCTCCCCACCTGAAAAAAGAAATCTCTTCCAAATGCAAAACACAAGCAGAAAAGTTTTAGTTTCAGTTTCAGTTTCACAGCAGCAAGCAGCTTTAGTACAGAACAGTTGAGCTAAGCCAAGCCCAGGCTCCTTGCTGTCTCCTTGCTCACACAGCAAATACTGCTTCAGTTTCCAAACAGCCCTCAACTCTCTCACACACTGACAGGACGCTAGCCAGATGAATACCAATGGATGCTGGTAGGCAGAGGCAGAATTTTTTTGCCCCTTATTTCCCTCCCTAAAAACTAAGCCCGATCACATACTTTCGTAGCGAAGCATGGGTATCGAGCTAGTAGTAGTAATATTTGTTACATTAATCAAAGTTATGTAATACTAGTATTAATATACATGTTTGTTTTAAAGTAGTTATTCAATATTTCAATGTTCCATTTAATGCCAATGGTAATACTATTTAAGCATGCATAGTAATATCAATTTTAACCTCTAATCTTTCCATCTAGTTATTGCTTATATTCTATTATATAAAAATTATATATGCCAATCACCAGGAGAGGGTGAGTTCTAGTCCCACCTTAGGCATGAAAGACAGGTGGGTGTCCCTGGGCCAATCACCAGGAGAGGGCGTGTTCCTCCAAATGATGGAGGGGAGCCAATGCAGAGAAGGCCCTTCTCAGTCCCACCGGCTGACCACCTCAGCAAAGGAGACGAGCAATTACACACAAAAATAAATATTGTGATCTCTTTGCACATCAACCAGAAATGGATGGCCACAGAGATAGAACCAACCACAAAAAAATAAAGTCAAAGAAGACTCCACCCTACCTCCTGGAGGATCGCGCTTTTTTCCAAATGTTGGAAAGGGTTCGAGCCGCTACCTGAAGGAGACAAAAGTACACGACATGAGCCCATGACACTTCAAACAAGTGGGATTTGCAATGCTCCCTTAGATACTTTCAGCAATGCCAAGTGAGACCCTCCCATCAAAAAGTCCCATCCCCACGGAACGGAGGCTACATGCAATTGTTGTGGTTTGTGGGCAGCCTGCAGAGCTGGCAGCAGAGTCGGACAGTGGGGAGGAACATGGGCCAGTCCGGGAGTCTGGGGAGGACTTGGATGAGGGTCCTGCGTCTGATACAGAGATGGGGCCAGGGTCATCTGGGAGTTATGTGCTGACTCCAGAGCCTCCAGAATCTGACATCAGCAAGGAAGAGGAACAGGAGGAGCCTGTTCCCAGTGCTTGCTTGCACAGAGCTGCCAGAAGGCTAAGACAAAAGTGGAGACTCAGGAGTAAGGCTTGGAGATGATTGGCCCCTCCCATAAGACATAAAGGGGGAGCAAAGAGACAGGAGCCTTTGCAGGAAGCAACTTTGTTTGTTCTGGTTGGTTTAAATTCTGAAGCTCCATGTTGACTTTGTGCTCTGTTTGGCCTCGTATAACTAATTGAACATTTAGTCGTTGGCAGCATTTCAAGGAAGATAAAGGTTATCAGACTTATCCTGAAGGACTTTGGCAGACTTCCATGGGACGATTACAAACTGTTTGGGACTCATTACGGGCTGTGAATGACTAACATTCACAGTTGTTGAAATAAGAAAAAAGGGTTTTGGGACTAACGTGTGTTTGTTAGTGTCTCCATAAGTCTTGGTCAGAACAGCAATGTGAAAATGCGCAAGAAATAGGAGTCGTACATGACAGTGATGAGGCGAAACAGACCTTCTTGGCCTCATGATTTTTTTTTTCCTTCCAAGGCTTGAACTACAGAATAACAGAGGTCTTCTAGTGACACAGTTAAGATCTGGCTTCCCCACTGGCTTTCCTCATCAGAAAGTTACAAAAGATGATCACATGACCTCAGGACACTACAATCATCATAAATATGAACCAGCTGCCAAGCATCAGAATTTTGATCTTGTGACCATGGGGATGCTGCAATAGTCGTAAGTGTGAAAAAATGGCCATAAGTCACTTTTTTCAGGGCCGTTGTAACTTTGAACGATCACTGAATGAACTGTTCCACGTCAAGGACTACCCGTACAAGTATCAGAGGGAATGAGGGATTGCGAGAGCGGCTGGGAAACTGTCACAGTACGCTGAAAATGTAGATCGTGTGACTACAAGCTACAACTAGCAGCAACGAAGCAGCCACCATTTCCCCAAATTTCATTCCCGGAGGAATAACAGGTCTGTTCTGACCCAGGCTTCGTCAAACGTAATTAATCACAAACTTGTTTTAAAAGCAAAACCTATTTTATTGCTTTATATGCTGGGAATTGTTTGCCTTCCCAGCCAGATCTTAAACAGTTCCCCAAGATAAGCACATACCTTTCAGTTTTGTCGAATGCTGCCAAAAACAGAAATATCCAATTAATTATAAAAGAAACCAACCAAAGTACAAGAAAAAAACCAACCAAAGTACACAGAGCCTCAAGGAGGACTTGGAACCAATCGAACTACTTTGCTTCCTGCAAAGGTTTCGTCATCTTTGCCTGACTTTTATCCCTTATGGGAGGGGCAATCACTTCCTAGCCTTACTCCCAACTCACCCCTTTTTTTTCAGCTGCTCTCGCCTTCTAGCAGCTCTGCGCACGCACGTACTGGGAACAGGCTCCCCTTGTTCCTCTGCCTCACTGCTGCCAAACTCCAAAGGCTCCGAAGGCAGCACCCCACTCCCAGATGGTCCTGGCCCTATCTCTGCATCGGATGCAGGATCCTCGTCCGAGTCCTCTCCAGACTCCCTGACTGGTCCCCTTTCTTCCTCACTGTCCGATTCCACTGCTGGCTGCACCGGCTGCCGGTGAACCACAACGAGGTCCCAGATTTTGGCCACACTGGAGAGACCTTGGTTCCAAAATCGCTGCCTCTATGATGCGCTGCCTCTATGATGCGCTCTCAACGAGTTTTAGTAATACGTAGCCTGGCAATATTTGCCATGCAAGGACCTTGTCACCCCAAACGCTTGGAGGTAAGGCAGGTGTGGTTGGCCTCTGTACCTGGGGACCCTCATTTGTAAAAAAAAAATACCCACTTCACGAATGCATGGCACAACATAGACCAAACTCATCGGGACAAGATTCAGCAGCCCACCTCCATTTAAAAGACAAAGGTCACTCTTTGGAAGACAGCAAAGTCCACATTTTGGGCATAGAGGACCGCTGGTTTGATGGCGGTGTCAACTCGTAAAGCATTCCTATGCCTGTTTCCGAGTTGCCATAAGGAGAGAGGGGGGAAACCTGAAGGAGCAGTACAGCAATTAAAACCAGAAACACATTCCACACTTATCTTATAAAGATTGTAGCCTAGGCTACTGGATCTTCTGCCCAGGGAAAATCATTCATTGGAGAATGTGATTGATGACACATCCAGGGGTTGTGGTGGTGGGAAACAGAGTCATAGGTGATAGTAAATTACGTGTGTCAGAGTTGGCTTCATACGGGTTAGTGCTGGACATGTTGCTCCTAATAAATTTTTTTGATTCTTTTGAAGCTTGGCTCGAGGCTCATGATTTAATTAGGGCAATCGTTGGAACTCTGACAGGCGGGGTTTAAAGAGGCCATCTGTGTCAAAATTGAACAGCCCTCCCTCAACGGAGGGGGAGGGATACAACACTATCTATCTCCAATCTACAACACAATCCTTTCAACAGTTCCAAGAAGGCTCCATACTCCTCAGGTGACCCTGAGGACGCAGATAAACCTCAAGGTGGCCTCAACGACTCTCAGAGAGAGTACAAATGACCAGATGACTTTAAGAAATATAAATCCCTTACTATTCGGTCAGAACTGAGGAAGCTTCTTGGATGAGAAGTGAAACATCTTCAAAGGACAAAACAAAAAAGGTCCAGTTGCCTCTTGAAAAAGCCCCTTTGGGACCCTCATTTGAAGTTCAGTTTTGACTAAGATTGAGAAGATGGGAGTTCAAGTCAAATTTGAGCCATCAGGGGGACTTTGGGTCAGTCCCTCTCTCTTTATCCAAGAGTCAGGGGCCTTTTTTGGGGAAGAGGGTTCGGCTAGAGAGGGTCCGCCTTTGCTCAGACGTGGAAGATCTTTCAGGGAAAGAAAAAAGCAGGGCCTGGGGGTGGAGTCAAGAGAGGAATCGGCCTGGAATCATTACATTGTCACAAAGGCTCCAATTCCCTTTGAATTACATTGACTGTTATCTAGAGCCAATTCAGTGTTGACTAGAGCCTTGTGGACAGACATGGATAATAAATCTTCTGAACTGGAAACCATGTGTAATCCTGATTCTTTGTGTTCGTCAGGTGACAGTTGAACCTAGGAGTCCTGAAGATAGAGGACAGATTGTCCTGCAGACAAACTACGGGTTGCTAATCAATCAAAGTAGAGCCTTTACCAGAGATTGTGTAACATATAAAAATGAGAATTTTTACATGGCAGGAGAAACATAATAGGAAGTTGAATGTAATTGCATTTAAGCAGTGCCTATGCCAATGTTTCTCAATTTCATCTGCTTGAAGATGGGTGGACTTCAACTCCCAGAATTCCCCAGCTAGCATTTATTGTGACTTAAAGGCTGCTCTATGATCTGTGTGTCCTGAAGTTGTTGAACACAACCAGTTGAAGTCCACCCATCTTGAAGTTGCCATGATTGAGAAAAAAAAAAGATTCTTCTAAGGCCCCTGAAAATAGGACAAGGAGTCATGGGTGTCACTGCTTCCCGGAGTTGGAAGGTTTCAAAAACAAACCACCATTTAACCAGGATTGCATAAGGCGAGGGTGTCTAACCTTGGCCCCTGTAAGACCAGTGGAGGAATCATGAATGAATCCTAGTGTCAGGATTCCAGCCATCGCCCTAATTAAATCATGATTCTCGAGCCAAACTTCAAAAAACCTCAAAGGATTTATTAGAGGCGACATACTGGCACTGCCCTGTATGAGGCCAACTCTGGCATACGTCATTTACAGTCCCCTGTGACCCTGTTCCCCCCCTTCCTCCTGGGTGTGTCATAAATCAGGTTCTCCAACTAAGCACATTCATGGGCTGGGTGTCATCAATCATGTTCTCCAATTAAAGACATTCCCGGACAAAAGCTCCGGTAGTTTAGCTACAATTTTTTAAAGATAAGAGTTGGAATGTACTTTCGCTTCCAAACTGCTGCACGGCTCTTCCAGATTTCCTTCCTCTCCCCCCCCCCCGCTACTTTTTATGGCAACTACTAAAACAGGCCTAGGGATGGTTTATGAGTTGACATCTAGTTGGGTCCAACCTTGGCCACTTTTAAGATATGTGGACTTCAACTCCCAGAATTCCCCAACAAGCCGTTCATGGGAACTGAAGTCCACAACAGATCTTAAAAGTAGCCAAGATTGGACACGCCAAGTCATTCATTTATGGCTGGCTGGGGAATTCTGGGAGTTTTGAAGTCCACGGGTCTTAAATTGGCCAAGGTTGGACACCTCTAGTACAGGTAGTCCTCACGACTACAGGTGAGCCCAGCATTTATGTGGCTCAGTGAAAAATTGGTACCATTTTACAACCTTTCTTGCCGCAGCTGTTAAAGCGAATCGCTGCAGACCTGAAATGAATCTGGCTTCGTCCACTTTGCCGGTCAGGTGGTCACAAACAGGGGACTCATGTAACCCCAGGACACTGCAATACCGTCATAATTATGAACCAGTTGTCAAACTTCTGAGTCACGTGACTGTGGGGAAATGCTGCAACGGTCGTTAAGTGTGAAAAAAATGGTCTTAAATCCCTTTTTTACCCCAAGGCTTTTGCAACTCAGAATGGCCACTAAACGAACGGTTGTAAGTCGAGGGCCACCTGTACTAGAGGTGTACTTAAGGGGAAGCCTTAAGTACAGGTAAGGGAAGCCTTACCTGTACTTAAGGCTTCCCGAGGACCCCATGAATTCTGGGGAGGTTGAAATCCACCCATCTAGAAGATGCCGTGATTGAGGATCACCTGTGTAAGGGGGGTTGGACTAGATGACCTCCAAGGTCCCTTCCACCCCTTTAGGATTTAAATTCCTGGGCTTTTTCCTCCATTTTCCCCCCTCTCAAGGCAACCAAGCCTTGCGTGGTTGGGTCCGTTCAGCCCCCACCTCACTTCCCCTAGCCCCGCCCCTTGCCCCAGAGAGACACACCTGTAACCTGCCTCTACCATCTATTTGGGGGGGGGGGGAGCCTCGGCGGTGTCATTGCTGGTTGCTAAGTTACACACCTGAGAAATGCGCATTGGCAACACAGGGAACGCTCAGCCCGGGGCCCCCCAGGAGCCCCTTGACCCAAAGGGCCCAATCTGCGGACCTCCCGCTCTGCATGCGCCCCCCCAACCAAGCAGCTGCGTCCAGACGTGCAAAGCAAGCTTTGGGGTAAAAGAGGCAACGCGGAGGGGGAAAGATCGCTGAGCGGGAACAGCCGCCCTTCTTCTCCCTTGCTCGGATGGCCACGCCCTCTCTGGCCACGCCCACCAGACTCAGCTAACTGCTTCGAACCTCTCAGGCGAGGGAGAGGCACGGGCCACGCCCCCAAAGGGGGCGGAGTCGGTAGGTCTCGGGGCGGGGGGTGGAACAACGGGGCTCACAGGGCCGGAAGGAAGGGGCTCCCCCTCAAATCTGCCTAGCAACCGCTTCAAGTTTAATCTCAAGCGGTGCTGCGGTCTCCTACCGGACTCCTCATCTTTCTTGTCGAACTTCTTGATCATGGCGACGGCAGCGGCCGGTTGGCTCCCCCGCCGCTCGCTTCGGCGTCCCCGGCTCGGCCCCGCGGACAGGAAATCCCGCCCTGTCACCGGTCGCCGCACGGCCAAACCTTCGGCGACGTCAGCGGCTCGCGGGGATGACGCTCAAGCGGGAGCGCGGGGGTGGGGGGGGAAACGGGCTCCCTGGTAACGTCACGCATGCGTCCTCGTTTTGCCTATTTGCATGAGCCCCGCCCAGTTTTTTCCCCCACGCCCCCTCGGCCCCTTAAAGGAGCGTTGTCGATTCGGCGGCTTTTCCGGGTGGAGCCATAGACGCTTCAGGTGGCCTTTGGTTTGTTACGGACTTCAACTCCCAGAGTTCCTTAGACAACATCGCTGGCTGGGGAATTCTGGGAGTTGGAGTCCACCCGTCTTAAAGCCCGCTGGCTGGGGAATTCTAGTTCATTTAGTGACTTCAAACGGTCAGTAAATGAATTGTTGTAAGTCAAGGACTAGTTTTACCTGAAACTGTTAAAAAGTACAGTGTCCACAGGAGAAATATTTCACCTTTTTGTGGGGCAAAGCAACACCCTTGTCAGAATCTGGGAGACCCCATTGCTCCCTCTGAAAAAAAGCCTTCCTCCTACAACAAGTCATGGTGACCCAGTGGTGAGAATGCAGTATTGCAGACTGTTTGACTGCCAGCAGTTCAATCCTGACCGGCTCAACATTGACTCACTCCTTTCCTTCCTTCCTTCCTTCCTTCCTGTTAGAATGCAGTACTGCAGGCTAACTCTGCCAACTACCAGCAGTTCAATTCTGACCGGCTCAATGTTGACTCTGTCTTCCTTCCTTCCTTCCTTTCCTTCCTTCCTTCCCTCCCTCCCTCCCTCCCTCCCTCCTTCCTGGTCAGAATGCAGTACTGCAGGCTAACTCTGCTGACTGCCACAGTTCGATGCTGACCGGCTCAAGGTTAACTCTGTCTTCCTTCCTTCCTTCCTTCCTTCCTTCCTTCCTTCCTTCCTTCCCTCCCTCCCTCCCTCCCCTCCTTCCTGGTCAGAATGCAGTACTGCAGGCTAACTCTGCTGACTGCCACAGTTCAATTCCAATGTTGACTCTGTCTTCCTTCCTTCCTTCCTTCCTTCCTTCCTTCCTTCCTTCCTTCCTCCCTCCCTCCTCCCCTCCTTCCTGGTCAGAATGCAGTACTGCAGGCTAACTCTGCTGACTGCCACAGTTCGATGCTGACCGCTCAAGGTTGACTCTGTCTTCCTTCCTTCCTTCCTTCCTTCCTTCCTTCCCTCCCTCCCTCCCTCCCTCCTTCCTGGTCAGAATGCAGTACTGCAGGCTAACTCTGCTGACTGCCACAGTTCAATGCTGACCGCCAAGGTTGACTCTGTCTTCCTTCCTTCCTTCCCTCCCTCCTTCCTGGTCAGAATGCAGTACTGCAGGCTAACTCTGCCGACTGCCACAGTTCGATGCTGACCGGCTCAAGGTTGACTCTGTCTTCCTTCCTTCCTTCCTTCCTTCCTTCCTTCCTTCCTTCCTTCCCTCCCTCCCTCCCCCCTCCTTCCTGGTCAGAATGCAGTACTGCAGGCTAACTCTGCCAACTGCCACAGTTCGATGCTGACCGGCTCAAGGTTGACTCTGTCTTCTTCCTTCCTTCCTTCCTTCCTTCCTTCCTTCCTTCCTTCCTTCCTTCCTTCCTCCCTCCCTCCCTCCCTCCCTCCCTCCCCCCTCCTTCCTGGTCAGAATGCAGTACTGCAGGCTAACTCTGCCGACTGCCAGCAGTTCGATGCTGACTGGCTCAAGGTTGACTCCGCCTTCCATCCTTCCAAAGTCGGTGAAACGAGGACCCAGATTGTTGAGGACAATAGGCTGGCTTTGTAAAGCACTTACAGAGGGCTGGAAAACACTTGTGAAGCGGTAGATAAGTGCCATTGCTATTTCAACATTTTAATGGAGTACAAAGAAGCGGATTATTGCATCTCATAGTAATATTGAGGCATTTTCCCCCCTACACAATTGTTCAAGCAGTGCAGAAAACGATTTACAAGAGCCATACATAATGCCTTTTGTCAAACCCCGAAAATCCCCCAATCCTCACTTGAGCGTTAATTTTTTTATTTTTATTTTACCGTTCTAACTAGGAAGAATTATTATTATTATTTTTAAAAAGGGGGCTACAGGGGGGTGATTTCTAGCCAAGTACAATGTGTTCTATAGTCCTTGAAAAAATAGGAGATTGTAAATTCTTTAAAAAAAAACAATGAAACACGGCAGGAGAATCCTGACGTTAACCGATGAGATATTTTTTGGCAGGGTAGTAAGAGCAGCCTCTTTTCTTGGCTACGCCCAAATTTTTCGGTTCTAAAAATCTTCCTCGGCGTCTTCTTCCTCTCCGTCGGCATAATCTCGGCCGACTTCTTCGTAATCCTTCTCCAGAGCCGCCAGATCTTCTCGGGCTTCCGCAAACTCTCCTTCCTCCATGCCCTCACCCACGTACCAGTGGACGAAAGCTCGCTTGGCGTACATGAGGTCAAACTTGTGGTCCAGACGGGCCCAGGCCTCGGCGATCGCCGTGGTGTTGCTGAGCATACAGACGGCCCGCTGGACTTTTGCCAGGTCTCCTCCGGGCACCACGGTGGGCGGCTGGTAGTTGATGCCCACTTTGAAGCCGGTCGGGCACCAGTCGACAAACTGGATGGACCGCCGGGTTTTGATGGCCGCGATGGCCGCGTTGACGTCCTTTGGCACCACGTCTCCCCGGTACAAGAGGCAACACGCCATGTATTTGCCCCGCCGTGGGTCGCACTTGACCATCTGGTTGGAGAACTCAAAGCAGGCGTTGGTGATCTCCGGCACTGAGAGCTGCTCGTGGTAGGCTTTTTCGGCCGAGATGATGGGGGCGTACGTGGTCAGGGGGAAGTGGATGCGGGGGTACGGCACCAGGTTGGTCTGGAATTCGATCAGGTCGACGTTCAGGGCCCCGTTAAATCTCAGGGAAGCAGTGACGGAGGAGACAATCTGCCCGATGAGACGGTTGAGGTTCGTGTAGGTTGGGCGTTCGATGTCCAGGTTTCGGTTGCAGATGTCGTAGATGGCTTCGTTGTCCACCATGAAGGAACAGTCCGAGTGCTCCAGGGTGGTGTGGGTGGTCAGGATGGAGTTGTACGGCTCCACCACGGCGGTGGAGACCTGCGGGGCGGGATACACCGAGAATTCCAGCTTGGACTTCTTGCTGTATTCGACCGAGAGCCGTTCCATCAGGAGAGACGTGAAGCCGGATCCGGTGCCTCCGCCAAAGCTGTGGAAGACCAGGAAACCTTGAAGGCCGCTGCACTGGTCAGCCTGCGTCGACGAGACAAAAATGTGGTTATTGGTGGCAGCTCAAGACAATCTAGGCCAGAAGTTGGCAACCTGCAGCTCTGGAGCCGCATGTGGCTCTTTCATCCCTCTGATGCAGCTCCCTGTCGTCAGTCGGCTCCACAATTGATAGGGCTTTCGTTTACAACAGGTAGAGGAGACTCTAAGCAGTTGCCAAGTGCCTGAATTTTGATCACGGGACCGTGGGAGGTGTAATGGTTGTAAGTGTGGGAAACAGAAGTCCCTTTTTTCCCCAGTGCTGTTGTAACTTCAAATGGCCACTAAATGAACCATTGTAAGACAAGGAGTACCCGTAGACTATCTCTCCAAGGGGAAATTTAAAAGGAAATTCCAGTAGGTGGGGGGGTCTAAGGGGAAAAGACTTTCCCATTGTGGTCCAGTCTCTGTGGAGCATGGGTCTCAAAGTTGCTGAGGTTGTGGAACACTGCTCTTAAGTGGCTGGGGGAATTCTGGGAGTTGAAGCCCACACATCTTAAAAGTGGGAATAGAAAGTTTATTCCCACAGGAGACACTGGCCCGCAAAGCCACGTTCCGCCACTCCGGCGACGATTTTATGCAACTTCCAAATTTTGGGGGAATTTCATCCTCTCGGCCTCCCACAACCCAAAATTTAAAAAAACAGCAGTTTGTTTAAAAGAGCGGGGGAAGGACGCGTTGACTTGCCATTTTGCGAATCCTGCCCAGGACGGTATCGATGATCTCTTTGCCGATGGTGTAGTGGCCTCGGGCGTAATTGTTGGCGGCGTCCTCCTTGCCGCTGATCAGCTGCTCCGGGTGGAAGAGGGAGTGGTAGGTCCCTGTGCGGATCTCGTCTGGCCAGAGAGGGAGAAGAGTGAGCTGACGGGGCCCCATCCACCAAAAGCCCCCACCCCCTTGTGAAAAACGCCCAGTCGATGAGCCAAGGGGAAAAGTTACAAGAAGGGAAGGGAAGGAGAATGCTTTCCCCGTAGGATGGTGGGGTCTTTGTGGATCTCTGAGCTTGGGGTGTGTTTTTGTTTTTTTCCCCTCGTGGACGTTTCACGACCCCACTTGGTAATATTGTCAGTGCTACAAGGGAGTGGGGTGTGTGGAAAAGGAGGAGGAGGAGGAGTTTGGGATACTAGGAGCTCTCTGGCTAGGGGATAACATCAGTGCTAGAATGGAATGCTATTTGTAGCGGGGAGGGTGATAGAAGAGGAGGAGGAAGAGGAAGGAGGAGGGAGAAAGAAGAAGGGAAGGAAAAAGGAGGAGGAAGGAAGAGGAAGATAGGAGGGAAGGAGAAGGAGGAGGGGAGGACGGGGAGGAAGAGGAGGAGGAGGAAGAAGAGGAAAAAGGAGGAGGGAGGAAGAAAGAAGGGAAGAAAAAGGAGGAGGAAGGAAGAGGAAGATAGGAGGAGGAGGAAGAAGGAGGAGGAGGAGGACGGGGAGGAGGGGAGGAAGAGGAAGAGGAGGAGAAGAGGAAAAAGGAGGAGGAGGAAGAAAGAAGAAGCGAAGAAAAAGGAGGAGGAAGGAAGAGGAAGATAGGAGAAGGAAGGAGGGGGAGGAGGGGAGGAAGAAGAAGAAGAAGAGGAAAAGAAGAGGAGAAAGAAAGAAGAAGGGAAGAAAAAGGAGGAGGAAGGAAGAGGAAGACAGGAGGAGAAGGAAGAAGGAGGAGGAGGAGAGGGGAGGAGGGGGAGGAAGAGGAAGAAGAAGAGGAAAAAGAAGAGGAGGAGGAAGAAAGAAGAAGGGAAGAAAAAAGGAGGAGGAAGGAAGAGGAAGATAGGAGGAGAAGGAAGAAGGAGGAGGAGGAGAGGGGAGGAGGGGAGGAAGAGGAGAGAGGAAGAAGAAGAGGAAAAAGAAGAGGAGGAAGAAAGAAGGGAAGAAAAAAGGAGGAGGAAGGAAGAGGAAGATAGGAGGAGAAGGAAGAAGGAGGAGGAGGAGGAGGGGGAGGAAGAGAAGAAGAGAGGAGGAGGAAGAAAGAAGGGAAGAAAAAGGAGGAAGGAAGAGGAAGATGGAGGAGGAGGGAGAGGGGGAGGAAGAAGGAGGAGGAGGAGGAAGAAGAAGAAAGGAGGAAGAAGGAGTAGGGCAGGGGAAGGAGGAGGAAGAGGAAGAAGGAGGAGGATTGTGGGGTCCTTGGTGCACTCTGAGCTTCGGAGTTTCCTTGTGGACGTTTCATGACCCAACTAGGTAACATCATCAGTGTTAGAAGGGAGTGGAGTTTGTGGAGAGGAGGAGGAGGAGGAGGAGAAAGAAGACTGTGGGGTCCTTAATGCTCTGGTTGTTTCCTTGCAGACGTTTCATGACCTGACGAGGTAATATCATCAGTGCTCGAAGGCTTCTGCCTTAGCTTCTATGCATTGATGTTATCTAGTTGGGTCATGAAACATCGACAAGAAAAGCTCAGAGAGCACAGAGGACCCCACAATCCTCTTCCTCCTCCCCTTATCCTCCTTCTGCTCTCCACAAACCCCACTCCCTTTCCAGAACTGATGACGTGACCTAGTTGGGTCGTGAAACGTCTGCAAGGACCAACGAAGCCCAGAGAGCACCGAGGACGCCACAATTCGATCCTTCAACTACAAATATTCTATTGGTTATTGTCGATTGGTTCAACCTTTCCCAATCTTACTTGTTTTCTACATCAGGTTTGTGGCAATCATTTTGAGTATGTAAAATGCCATTTATTAACAAGTGGTGCTTTTTTAGGGCTCAGGGAGTGTTACAGTTCAGAGGTTCTGGAACTTTCTGCAGATTGTGTCATGTTGTGTATCGTGAAATCAGCTTCCTTCCTGCCAATCAATATTGCTGATCGCTTAATTTCCCCGATGTTCAGAGATCAAATTCCTCCCCAGTTTTCATGGAGAAGACCTGCTATTTAATAAATAAGTAGCGTCGTGTTTCACAAATTGCATTAAATTTCCTACTTGCAATTTGATTGAAGGAATAAATACACATTTCATGAAAAACAAGGAACCTCTTCCCGAAAAAGCTTCCTCAAGACAGCTGTGGGTAAATAAATTCCAGCAGCTTTTAAAGGCACCAGGCAAGAAACATTAAGGAAAGCTGCAGTTTAGGGATAGAGCGCGCTAAAGAAATATATTTTTCTTTTGTAATTTTATTTTTAATTAAGCTTGCGATTTCAAAAAAGGACGTTTCGGGGCAAGGCACAAGTGCAAATATAACATCCTTCCGCATTTCCTGTGACTGTTTGGGTGGCTGCAGAGAGCTGGGCTGGCTAACCTTCCCTAATCTCTACAGCTACACAGACCGGGCCCACTTCAGAGCGTGATAGGCGCCAACAGGAAACCTCACGATTGTTGGCTTCAGCCGGGAAGTCCAAACAAGGCGGCATCAATGGTTAAAAACAAAAAACAAAAAACACTTCCATCTTTTGTCACGAAAACCGCACAATCGCTTATTTGTACCAGAAACCACCCAGGAGTTGAAAAAGAGACTTCAAGGGGTCAGGAAGGACACAGTCCCAAAGGGTGCAAAGAAATGATGGACGGCATTTAAACCTGGCTACCTAACATAAGGCTACACATACGGTATCTCTAGTCCAGGGTGTTAGGGATAACATTGTTTACCCTAACTGTTTTGGGTAAAAATAATAAATAAGGTATCATGGTTTGTTAGTTAAAGTGTGTGTAACTTTAACTGCAAGAATGTAATTAAGGGTGTGGTTGTAAAAGCACTATATAAGAAGCGAGGCAATTGCAGCTCGCTCTCTCTGGCTTGAAGATCCCTAATTACTGGATGGATTGATGACTGCGTTCTTGCTGGAGCGGGGAGAGTAAAAGGAGTGTTGATTTTTCTCAACGGAGAAAAGATAAAGATTGGACTGATTTATTGTAAGTGAACTGACATTGGCTATTCAACACGGACTTTGCAAATAGAGTATCCCCGACAAGACTTGACTGAAATTGATATATGACTAATGGACCGTTTATTTGACTATGCTATAATTCTTAAATGGAATAAACAATATTTTTGATAGCACAAGCGTGTCTGTATTTTTACTGCGTGTTAACTAGAAAACTTATCTCACACATTTACCTGTCTTCCTATCTGACTTCGCTGCACGTTCTGTTTAGTTTGTTTTCCTTAACACCCGTTGGGGAATCCATGCTTAACACAGGGGTTGCCAACCAGCGGGCCGCGGACCACTGGTGATCCGCGAGAAAATTTTGGTGGTCCGCAGAGACATGTCCCCCCCCCCAAAGCAATTAATGGGGAGTGTGAAGGAGGTGTGTTTGTGTTTATTTTCATGGCTGTGATGTGCACTGAAGATGAGGTTTGATTGCGTTGTACGAGGTGCAGTCACAATAAAGTAAACTAACGAATTCAGCCTATGGGGGAACACAAGGCTGCGACCGCCCACGTGGCTCGTGGGAACACAAGGTTTGCGTCGCTTGCATTGCGAACAACATGAGGTAGTGAGGGGAGGGGGGAACGGGCAGAGAGGGGGGGAACTTGCCCCACGTGCCCCACGCACCTGGCCTGGCCACCGGGCGGCTTCTTTCCGCTTCTTTCTTCTTCTGCTTTTGGCTGCATGCAAGGAAAGCAGCAGAAGTCTTTCTTTCTCTCTCCCAAACTCCGCCAGAAATGAGTCTTTGGGACCCTGCAAGGCCTCCTGCTCCAAAAGGCTGCGCCGACAAAGACTCATTTCTGGCGGAGTTTTGGGAAAGAGAAAGAAAGACTTCTGCGGCTTCTGCTGCTTTCCTTGCATGCAGCCAAAAGTCTCTCCCCCCCTCTCTTTCCCCCTGAGAACGGAGCTGGAGACAGTATCCTGGGATCCCAAATAAAGAACGATCGATCGGTAGGAAAACGGGGTGAGGGATTTTCCTGCAGACTTTTTGGGGGATTTTTCCCAGGGTCTCTGATCCGCGGGATTTTAAATTATGAGTTTGGGGGGTCCGTGAGATCCAAAAGACTAACACAGAGAAGGATTGTGGGGTGGGGTGGGGTGGAGTAGCATGATAGCAGTCTTCCAATATTTGAGGGGCTCCCCCAAAGAAGAGGGGGCCAAGCTATTCTCCAAAGCAGAGGTCGCCAACCTTTTTGGATCTCAGGGACCACCAAACTCATAATTTTAAATGGATGGATGGATGAGGAGACAATAGACAGATAGACATAGATGAGATAGACCACAATAGACAGACAGACATAGATGAGATAGACCAGGGTCTTCAAACTTGACAGCTTTAAGACTTGTGGACTTCCGCCCCCCGAATTCCTCCTCCAGTCATCTTAGCTCAGGAATTCTGGGAGTTGGAAGTCCATAAGTCTCTTAAACTTGCCAAGTTTGAAGACCCTTGTAATCTAAGTCTTGTTGAAGAACCTCAATAGATGCTCTTCATCTCCTTCTTCTTCTTCCTCTTCCAAGAGATTTTGGTCAAGTCACTTACCAATGACGGTGGGTTCCAGGTCCACGAAGACCGCCCGAGGCACGTGCTTCCCGGAGGCCGTCTCGCAAAAGAAGGTCTCGAAAGAGGAATCCACTTGCTCGGTCTCGGGCACGACCTTCGGAGCGGCTTGGTTGCCCAGGATGGTGCCATCCGCCTGAATCCCATGTTCCAGGCAGTAAAGTTCCCAGCAGGCGTTCCCCATTTGGACTCCCGCCTGGCCGATGTGGATCGAGAGACATTCCCTCTGGGAAAAAGAGCAGAGGACTTCAACATGTAGGGTCGGCAACATCTGGCTAAATTTTAAGCATCTGCATTTCAGCGTTTTTTGTTTTTTTTTAAAAAAACAACAACCTTGGAGTGGTGCGGTGGCCTAGAGGTGGAGCTCTTGCCTTTCAATCAGGAGGCTGTGGGTTCGATCCTAGGTAGAAGCAGATATTTCCCTCTCTCTCTGTCTCTCTCTCTCTCTCTCTCTCTCTCTCTCTCTCTCTGGGAGCAATGAGAATATATCTGCTGAACAAAACTCTGTACTGGTGACAGGAAGAGCATCCAGCCAGTAAAACAACTCTGCTAGCTCCATTCAGTTGCTCAGACTCCACCCCAATGCAAGGGATTATGGGTTCGTTAAATGACGATGAAGATGATTTGTTCTATTCTATTTTGAGTGGGTGCGGTGGCCTAGAGGTGGAGCTCTCGCCTCTCAATCAGGAAGCTGTGGGTTCGATCCTAGCTAGAGGCAAATAATTTCTCTCTCTCTTTGGGCGTGAGGAGAATATATCCGCTGAATCGCTCTACGATTCACTTAGCAACGGGGCCCGGAAAGGTCATAAAACGCGGCCAAACTGAAGAACGGTTTTGCGGAGCAACAGAAATGTTGGGGCTCCATTGGGGTTGTAAGTCGAGGGATGATCTGTATCCGGCGGAAGAATATTATCCGGGTCGTTCTCTTGGTTTGTTATTTGGACAGGCAGTCCTCGACTGACGATGACAATGGAATCCAACATTTCTGTCGTTAAGTGTTTGTGGGCGGCCTGCAGAGCTGGCAGCAGGGTTGGACAGTGGGGAGGAACATGGGCCAGTCCTGGAGTCTGGGGAGGGCTCGGACGAGGGATCTGCGTCCGACACCGAGATGGGCCGGGGCCACCTGGGAGTGTTGTGGTCAGCCGGCAGCAGGTGCAGATGGCTGAGGAGAGCGAGGACTCAGGTGAGGGGCCAGGACCATCAGGGAGTGGACTTCTGCCTTCAGAGATTGGGAGGGCTGGCAGTAGCAACGATGAGGAGGTTCCCGAGGAGCCTGGGCCAAGGGCACGTGCACGAAGGATCGCTCGGAGGAAAGAATTACAGCAGCACGGGCGACTCAGGAGTAAGGCTGCAAGGTAATGGCCCCTCCTCCCTCAAGAGGATAAAAACCAGGTTTTGGAAAAGCGTTCTTTGCAGACAGCAAAGAAGCTCTGAAACTCAACTGGTGGACATCTTAGTTCACGTTTGGAGAATCTTGTCAATTAAGTTCCTATCTCTGGGTTTTTTGGCTGCCTTGACAAACTTCGTAAGGCTCTTTCTTGTCGGACCTAAGTGTTGGAAAAGCAGCCTTTTATCGGTAAAGGAAGAGAATTGTGATTAAACCTTAAAGGGTGGGGGGCTGCTGCCTTGGTCTGTGTTTGCTCTCTGGGAACCCGGTTGGGTCAGATCAGGGAGTTATGTGCGGAGCCTCCAGAATCTGACATCAGCGAGGAAGAGGAACAGCAGGAGCCTGTTCCCAGTGTGCGCTTGTACAGAGCTGCCAGAAGGCAAGAACAGTTAGATCAAAAGCGGCGACTCGGGAGTAAGTCTTGGAGGTGATTGGCCCCTCCCAAGTGATGTAAAGGAGGAGCGAAGGGACAGGAGCCTTTGCAGGAAGCAACTTTGTTCATTCTGGTTGGTTTAAAACTCTGAAGCTCTGTGTGGACTTTGTGCTCTGTTTGGCCTCGTATAGCTAATTGGCAATTTAGTCGTTGGCAGCATTTCAAGGGAGATAAAGGTGGGTGCTTATCAGCCTTATCCCGAAAAGACTGTGGCAGACTTTTGTGGGGCTATTTACAAACTGCTGGGAGACTCATTACGGGCTGCGAATGACTAAAATTCACAACTGTTGAAATTTAAAAACAAAAAAAGGTTTTTGGGAACAGTGTGTGATCGTTACTGTCAAGGGAAGCCTTGGTCTGAACATGAAGTGAGACATTCGTTCAGTGAATTGACGAAGTTCCCTGCCACCGTTGTTAAGCGAATCAACTGCAGCTGGTGTAAGTTAGTCACCTGGTTGTGGAGTGAATCTGGCTTCCCCGTCGATTTGGCTTGTCAGAAGGTCGCAAAAAGGAGGGGGGGGGAAATCGCGTGACCTTGGGAATGTTGGAAATTAAAACCCGCCCCTCTCCTAGGAAAATGAAATATTTTAGGATATATACTAAAAAAAAAAAAAAGGCAGAATATTTCCCCTAAAAAGAAAAGTAGAGAGACACAAACTCACCTCAGAACCAGAAACTCAGCCCCCCTCCTCCCAACCTTTGCTAATGGACCATTACTCTGGCCTGGGCCAGCCTATTTTACATAACAAAGACCTACTCCAGGCGGAGCCATAATAGGAAATGCCCAAAGCCTTTTCCATGACGTCATCATCTAGCAAAGGCTCAACCAAGCCTGGGACTCAGGACAGCCTACCGAGTTGCCCCCGCACGGCCCCATGGGAGTCTGACAACCAATCAGAATACAAGTTCCAATTCAAATCCCAACCGAGGGCATAAAACCCAGGCGCTCTCAGCGTTTCTGCCCCTTTTATCATCCTTTTCCCTTCGGAGCTCTAAGCCCATGTGGTCCTGTCCAACATTAAGCCATGTTTCCAAACAGCCTCCATGTTTCCAGTATCTTCCCCACTTGGAACTGAACCCAGAAGGATAATTCTTCCAACAGGACACAGCAACGGTCATAAGTATGAACCAGTTGTCCGGATTTGGATGACCTGATCACGGGGATGCTGGAAAGGTCATAACTGTGAAAAACGGTCCCAAGTTCTTTTTTTCAGTGCCATTTCAAACGTCAAATGGTTACTAAGCGAACTGTTGTAAGTCAAGGACTGTCTATCTTTTTTATGTATAAAAACATCAGCTGATTTCTTTTATACACGCGGCGTAACATCTTTCTCCCACATCATTCTTGTATGTGTCATACAAGAATTTTAAAATCCACTTTCAAATCAAGTCCGAATCTTAAAACAAGTTGTTAAAATCTATCTATCTATCTATCTATCTATCTATCTATCTATCTATCTATCTATCTATCTATCTATCTATCTATCTATCTATCTATCTATCTATCTATCTATCTATCTATCTATCTATCTATCTATCTATCTATCTATCTATCTATCTATCTATCTATCATTCATCTATCTATCTATCTATCTATCTATCTATCTATCTATCTATCTATCCCTATCTATCCTATCTATCTATGTATCTATCTATCATCTATCTATCTATCTATCTATCTATCTATCTATCTATCTATCTATCTAATCTATCTATCTATCTATCTCTATCTATCTGCTATCTATGTATCTATCTATCTATCTATCTATCTATCTATCTATCTATCTATCATCTATCTATCTATCTATCTATCTATCTATCTATCTATCTATCTATCATCTATCTATCTCTATCTATCTATCTATCTATCTATCTATCTATCTATCTATCTATCTATCTATCTATCTATCTATCTATCTATCTATCTATCTATCTATCCTATCTATCTATCTATCTATCTATCTATCTATCTATCTATCTATCTATCATCTATCTATCTATCTATCTATCTATCTATCTATCTATCTATCTATCTATCAAAGCGAAATTCCACTCACGCATCATCACAAAATCTCCAGAACCGTAAAGCCTACAAACTTGAAATTTGGCACGTATTTTCCTCTTGGCTTCTAGGGGCTCACTAAGAAAGGAATTTTCGAAATGACCATCAGAGCATTTAGAGTATTTCCTATATTATTATTCTTATTAACACGCTCTGATGCTAAGGAGTTCGACTCCCCCCCCCCACACCTGAAAAAAGAAATCTCTTCCAAATGCAAAACACAAGCAGAGGAATTTCAGTTTCAGTTTCACAGCAGCAAGCAGCTTTAGTCCAGAACGGTTGAGCTAAGCCACCCCCAGGCTCCTTGCTGTCTCCTTGCTCACACAGCAAATACTATTTCAGTTTCCAAACAGCCCTCAATTCTCTCACACACTGACAGGACGCTAGCCAGATGAATACCGATGGACGCTGAGAGGCAGAGGCAGAATTTTTTTAATCTTTATTTTCCTCCCCCAAAAGTAAGCCCGACCACACAGTTTCGTAGTGAAGCACAGGGTATCCAGCTAGTATAAATATAAAAATATAAATGTGGTAGATTTAAAAAAAAGAAAAGATGGTTTTGCAAACCTAGGAAAATCTACAGAGAAAACGGCCTCAATGCAAACTCTACATTTGGCTACGATTCTTTTCCTTTCAGCTTATCTGCCTTCACATTTTTTTTGCTTAGCAATTTCTTTCTTTTTGCAATTTGGAATTTGCATAATACTGCTTACTCTGGAAAGGAGGGGAAAACATGGGTGTGTTTGCAGGCAGAACATCTGTGAATTATTTAGTCCGTTTGAGAGTTTGCCAGAATAGATTGGAAAAGAATGTTTTACCCTGTGGAGTTCCAAGGCTGACTCCTCGACTTTAAATCCCAAGTTTTCTAACAATGATTATGACTTTGTGGAGAGCTTGTTGTACCTAAGATCTTTGTAGGATGTGCAAGAGGTTCTTCGGAATTCGAAGAACAACTCCCGACAGGTAAAATCATCGCCCTTAAGACCACAGTTGAAACTGGAACTTCTGTCACTAAACAAGGTGGTTATTAAGTGGGTCACAACCGATTTCACGAGCACTTGCTGCAATCAATCAGTGAATCCCATGAGGACAGGTAGTCCTCGACTTATGACCACAATTGAGTTCCCCAGCCAGCCAAACTTGCTAACTTTTAAGACAGGAGGACTTCAACTCCCAGAATTCCCCAGTCAGCCAAACTTCAAAACGTTAAGAGAGGAGAACTTCAACTCCCAGAATTCCCCAGCCAGCCAAACTTCAAAACTTTAAGAGAGGAGGACTTCAACTCCCAGAATTCCCCAGCCAGCCAAACTTCAAAACTTTAAGAGAGGAGGACTTCAACTCCCAGAATTCCCCAGCCAGCCAAACTTCAAAACTTTAAGACATGAGGACTTCAACTCCCAGAATTCCCCAGCAAGCCAAACTTCAAAACTTTAAGAGAGGAGGACTTCAACTCCCAGAATTCCCCAGCCAGCCAAACTTCAAAACTTTAAGACATGAGGACTTCAACTCCCAGAATTCCTACTGTTGTGTTGAAGTCTATCCATCTTCACACTGCCAAACTGGAGAAAAACACCAATTACACAGACTCCAACTGCGTGTTACTCAAAAGCTTCAAGTTACCTAGCTCTACAGATAGTCCTTGACTTATGACCACAATTGAGCCCAAAATTTCGGTTGCTGAGTGAGTTTTGCCCCATTTTCACGACTTTCCTTGCCACTAGTTGTTAAGCGGAGCACGGAACCTGTTCAAGTTAGTCACGCGGCCGTTAAGGGAACCCGGCTTTCCCAATTGACTGTGCTGGTCAGAAGGTCGTAAAAGGGGATCACGCTGCCGCTGTCATAAACGCGACTCAGCATTTGACTTTGGATCATGTGCGACCGTCATAAAGATGAAGCAGTTGCCAAGCCTCCGAATGCATGAACGACATGGTTATGGGGAGGTTGCAAGGGTCGTAAGTGTGGGAAAAACAGTCGTTAAGTGGCTTTTTTACAGCGGCCGTCGTAACTTTGAACGGTCGCTAAACAAACTGTTGTAAGCCGAGGACCCTCTATACCACCCTGTGCAGATATACACTTCAACTTGCAATGATTCATTCAACGACCAAAGTTACAACGGCCCTCCAAAAGGGAATTATGACCATTTTTCAATGGAGAGAAAATTAAACTCTTACACTTAGGCAAGGAAAACCCAAAGGACACATACAGACTGGGTGAAACCAGGCTCAATAGCAGGAACTGGGAGAGAGATCTTGGAGTCTTAGTGGACAACCAGCTAAATAGGAGCCAGCCGTGTGCAGCGGCAGCCAAAAAAGCCAATGCAATCCTAAGTTGCATTAACAGAGGGATACAATCAGGATCAAGGGAGGTCCTAATACCACTCTATAAAGCCTTAGTAAGACCACACCTAGAGTCCTGCATCCAGTTTTGGTCACCCCACTATAAAAAAGAGGTTGAGACTCTGGAAAAAGTGCAGAGAAGAGCAACCAGGATGATGAGGGGACTGGAGACTAAAACTTACGATGAATGGTTGCAGGAACTGGGCCTGGCTGGTCTAAGAAAGAGAAGGACCAGGGGAGACAGGATAGCCATGTTCCAATATTTGAGAGGCTGCCCCAGAGAGGAGAAAGGGGGTCAAGTTATTTTCTAAAGCACCCAAAGGCCAGACAAGGGACAATGGATGGAAACTGATCAAGGAGAGATTCAACCTGGAAATAAGGAGAAACTTTCTGACAGTGAGAACAATCAACCCATGGAACAGAAGTTGCCCTTGGAAGTTGTGGGAGCTTCATCACTTGAGACTTTCAAGAAGAGATTGGACTGCCATTTGTCAGAAATGGTGTAAGGTCTCCAGCTTGGGCAGGGGGTTGGACTAGATGACCTACAAGGTCCCTTCCAACCTCCGTTAAGCTGTTATTATTCTCTTATTCAGAAGTTGAGGGAGCTTCATTGCTGGAGGCCTTCAGGAAGAGACTGGACTGCCTTCTGTCAGAAATGGTGTAGGGTCTCCTGCTTGGGCAGGGGGTTGGACTAGATGACCTACAAGGTCCCTTCCAACTCTGATTATCTGTTATTGCTGCATCCCCATGGTGCAAACTCCCCAGCCGGCTTCGCTTAATGACCGTGCGATCCGCTTAACAACTAGACCGATTCACTTCACGCCTGGGATTCGCTTAACCGTCGTGCCCAAAGATGTCGCAAAAAAAAGAAAAAGAAATCGGTCTCACTTAACAACCAACTTTGCTTCCAAAGGGAAATTCTTCCGGTCTCGGTCCTGCTGGTACATCAAGGACTACAGGCAGTCCTCGACTTACGACAGTTCATTTAGTGACCGTTCAAGGTTGTAACGGCGACCTTACGAGTGTTTTTTCACACTTCATGACCGCTGCAGCATCCCCCACGGAGACATGATCGAAACTCAAGAGGCTTGGCAACTGTGACTCGTATTTACGGCGGTCCTGGGATCATGGGAACCTCCTGACAAGCAAAGTCAATGGGAAGCCCGATTCCCTTAACGACTATGTGACTAACTGAACCAGGGCAGCAATTCATTTAACAACGAGGGCAATAAAAGTGAGGAAACGAGCCAAAACTCGCTTAACGAAGTTCTCCCTTCGTAACAAGAAACGTTGGGCTCAGTTGTGGTTGTAAGGCGAGGAAGTTTTTAAGAAGAGATTGGACAACCATTTGTCTGAAGTAGCGTAAGGTTTCCTGCCTAAGCGGGGTGGGGTGGGGTTGGACTAGACGACCTCCAAGGTCCCTTCTGATTCTGTTAGTCCGTTCTTCTGCTATTCTTTTTCCTTCTTCCCTCCCACCCTTCCTTCTCCATCTCTAGGTGTTTTTAAGAAGAGACTGGACAACCATTTGTCTGAAGTGGCCTAGGTTTCCTGCCTGAAGTGAAGAGATTGGACATTGTCAGTGGCCTAGGGTTTCCTGCCTGAGCAGGGGGTTGGACTAGATGACCTCCAAGGTCCCTTCCAACTATTATTCTGCTATTGTTTTTCCTTCCTTATTCCTTCTTCTCTTCCCTCCCTTTTCCTCCTTCTCCATCCCTGGAGGGTTTTAAGAAGAGATTGGACAACCATTTGTCTGAAGTAGCGTAGGGTTTCCTGCCTAATCGGGGGGTGGGGGTTGGACTAGACTACCTCCAAGGTCCCTTCCAACTCTATTCTATTTCTACTCTGCCTCGAGCCACATGGAAACAAAACAAAAAACAAAACAAAAAACCACACGAAAGCCTCACTGTGTGACCGAGTTCACCCAGAGGGCCACGTGGAGAACCATGGTTTGAGGTTTAGCCCCGTCCTCCGCCCGCAGCTGAAAACAACCCTTTCCAAAGAGGTGAGGGGAATAAGCCTATTTTTACGGATATTTTTTGCTTTTGTCTCCTGGCCTCGCCATCTAGGGTAGAGACCTCCTTGGCCCATTTTGCCGGAGTCGCCCGGCGGCCATGTGCGCTTCCCTCGCATGCTCGCTCCAACAAATGTGCCAAGAGGCACCAGCTGTTCGGCACAAAACAACTGCTGGCATTTGTGTTATTTCGACGGGCAAAGCTTGAACGGCCCTCTGGAGTGGCAGCTCCCACCGGCTGCCTCATTCACGCAAACCTCAAAAACGGCAAAAATAGGTTTTGGCTGGTATGACAAATATTTTAAGTTTGCTAAAAGGGGACTGGAGTCGCTTTCTCCATTTAAACTCCCGCCTCCGCCCTCCCGCCCTCCAAAACTTCCCGGTAACAGTATCACAAGAGTTGGAAGGGACCTTTGAAGGTCTTCTAGCCCAACCCTCTGCTCAGGCAGGAGACCTCTCCCATTCCAGACAAACGGCTCTTCTTAAACCACCTCCAGGGATGGAGCAGCCCACAACTTCTGGTGGCAAATTGTTCCACTGGTTAATACTTCACAGCCAGGAAGTTCTTCCTGAATTCTAAGATTGGTTCTCTCCTTCCTTAGTTATTATTCCTTTCCAAAGCTTGAACTACAGAATAATAGGACAGAGTGGGAAGGGTCCTTGGAGGTCTTCTAGTCCAACCCCCCTGTTCAAGCAGGAGTCCCTATACAATTTCCAAACCAATGGCTATCCAATCTCTTCTTAAAAGCAGCCACCACTTCTGCAGGCAAGTCATTCCACCGGTTAATTCTTCTCTCACTGTTAGGAAATTCCACCTTAGTTTTAGCTGGGTTCTCTCCATGATTATTATTTCTTTCCGAGGCTTGAATTACAGAATAATAACAGAATAGTGAAGTTGGAAGGGGTCCTTAGAGGTCTTCTAGTCCAACTCCCAGCTCAAGTAGGAGAACCTATAACATTTCAGATCAATAGCTGTCCAATCTCTTCTTGAAAGCTTCCAGTGATGGAGCACCCACAACTTCTGGCTGGCAAGCTGTTCCACGGGTTAATTCTTATCCCTGTCTGGAAAATTTCTCCTTATTTCCAGGTTTGCTTCTTTCCTTGAATAGTTTCCACCCTTTGCTTCTTGTTCTGCCTTCAAAAACTTTGGGCAATAAGTTGTCCCCCTCTTCTTTGGGGCAGCCCCTCAAATATTGGAACCCTGCTAGGATGTCACCCCTAGTCCTTATCATTAAAATAGACACATCCAATTAAACCAAGTTTTGCTTGGGAAGCCAGGAAAGAGACAGCACTCCAATCTATCTTAAACTCTGCCAACTTTCCTGGAGTAGCTCAAGAGTAAACTGACAGCAGCTTTTTTTTTTCTTTTTCTTCCTCAAAGCGAGGTGGTTTGCCAATATTTTTTTTGGGGAAAAAAAAAACTTTTGCAGTCCCTCCCGCCCTCAAAAGTTGATGAACGTGCAATGCAATCATTACAATCTCTCCCAAGCTTTCGCCGAGCTGCAGTTTCTAATTTCACTTTAAAAGTTTCCCACTTTGGGACGGTTCCTCCGATTAAAAAAAAAAAAATTGAGAGAGAAAAAACACATTTTGTTCTGGTCTTCAGCTTATCAGCCTTTGGGATTACAGCAAACAAAGGCAATATGGCAGTTTCCTCTTATCCAGAAGGGGAGAAAGGGGGATTTTCTTTTTCTAAAGTACAGTAAGGTTAGATCACCGTGTTCGTAGCAGCAGGGTGAAATAATACAGAGGAAGAGGCAATAATAATAATAATAATGGGATTTACTGGACAATCGCCTTTTTCCCCCCTTAGCCTCTGAAGATATCCACTGGGTGGGGGGGTGGAAAAAGTGTCCCATGCCAGACCCATCAAACTTTGCAAAGAAACTCAGCACTGAGAAATGAGAGAAACACCCTTCCTCAAGCAAAAAATACCCCCTTTTTTCCCCCCTGGAGCTTACTTTTTCGCCTTATAAGGAGCAAACCGTCCAAAGGAAATCTGCGGCCGTACCTGCTTCCGAAAAAAAAATTAAACTTTATAAAAAGTTTACGGAGAGAGACGCTTCTCTTTCCCCTTTCGGGGCAGCCCACCCCCTCTTCTCTCTGATTTTAGCCTGCCCCAGAGATCCCCCTCTCTGCACCCCCAGACTTGTGGGCTTACCATGATGCCTATGTCGGGGATTCCAGCAAAGCAGCTGCTGGGTTTTCCTCCCTGCAAATTTATAACCCAGCAAGACCAGACTCCACCTGAAAAAAAACAACCGAAGTCTTCGGGGCTCATTTAAAGCAACAGACGCGTACTTTTAAGGGCATGGGATGGGGTAGGGGAGGAAATTGGGGTAGGGACGTGGTCAGATTTCACCGCTTGTTGTTTATTGGGTGTGCTGGATAGGGTGTGAAGTCACACACACACACATACATACACACAAACACACACACACAAGGGAATTCCTCCGAGCCACCATCATCCTTAGGATGGGAGAGGCCGGTGGGTTTCCCAGTTTGAGCGGCCTGGCACGAAATTGAGCTGAAATGCAACAAATTGGGGAGGGCTGGTTTCAGAAACCCGTGGACTTCAATTCCCAGAATTCCCCAGCCAGCCATGCATGGCTGGCTGGGGAATTCTGGGAGTTGAAGTCCACAGTTGTTGTTTTGTTTTTCCCCAAATTGCCCAGCCTTGGTTCTAATTGGTTCCTGCAGAGGTGACGATTTGCAGAAAGCTTCCCCTTGTTAGAGACATCTAATGACCAGGGAGGTTATATCAAAACTTCAAAGGGCTTTCAGAAAAAAATCCTCCCATCACCATGTTTGCAGAGCCCTCCTGACCTGGAATTAATATCTACAGACCCTTCTCATCCTGGTCACGAACTGTTTCAACATTTCCCCTCAAACCGACGCTATATAGAGCATTGCACACCAGAAACAACCATGCTTGTTTTATGCCCTGGGATGTCAAACCACCTAGTAGGGCTGCAATATCATTACTATCCTTCTCCTTTGTCCTATTACCTATGTCCTATTAGCTTCTTACGACTATCACTTTGTTCCTTGTGTATCATTTGTGTGGACTGCTTTTATTTAGGATCCTAATTAGGATTTTTTTGTATGGCTTATTTCGTATCCTATGACTATCAGTGAGCGTTGTGCCATATGACTTGTGATGATGGTGTTTTATGATTATGATTTATCCCTCGTTGCTTGTATGTACACTGAGAGCTTATGAACCAGAGATAAATCTCTTTCTGTTTTCAAATCACACTTGGCCAATAAAGAATTCTGTTGTTCTGTTCTGTGTCTGTCATGCCACAGAATATTTGTAGCCTAGGGTTGAAATGAAAGGTCCTTGGTGTCTTGCAGACGTTTCATGACCCAACTAGGTTACATCATCAGCGCTCCAAGGGAGTAGGGTCTTCAAACTTGGCAAGTTTAAGACTTGTGGACTTCCAACTCCCGGAATTCCCGAGCTAACATGACTGGAGGAGGAATTCTGGGAGTGGAAGTCCACAAGTCTTAAAGCTGTCAAGTTTGAAGACCGCTGGAGTAGGGTTTGTGGAGAGGAGGAGGAGGAGGAGAAGGAAGAGGCAGGGAGGAGAAAGATGATGACTGTGAGGTCCTTGGTGCTCTCTGAGCTTGGTTGTTTTCTTGCAGACATTTCATGACCCAACTACGTTACATCATCCGTGATAGGAGGGAGGGGGGCATTCAATTCCAATTCTAATGACTGTAAATCAGACATTGATTGCAAGACATCCATGGGGACCAATGAACCACCAATGAACATCTCCCAGTATGTCTGTCATGACTCCCTATCACACCAACTGCAACAGCTTTTAGATTTAGTCATTCAAAAATTGTAAAAAGGGGAAGCTGCCAAACCGTGTTTATTTCTCCAATTTATACAGTTGTTCATCCATACAGTGAAACTCTCCCCTCCCTTTGTTCTCTGTTCTCTACCCGCCCATCTTTCTTTCTTTTTTTTTGGTGATCACATTGTGTTCATTTTCATTGCCTATTTTATGGCTCTATGATCTTATTTCCATTCACTCTTCTTTCATCTCTTTGTTCTTATCGTGGTAAGCTACCTGGAGTGGCCTCACCACGAGACAGGCGGCAAGTAAATTTAACAAAAATAAATAAACCAATTCTGATCAGCAAACAAAACTAATTTCCTTCCTTCCCCTTTTCTCCTCTCTACAAACCCCACTCCCTTCTAACACTGATGATGTTCTCTACTTGGGTCATGAAATGTCTGCAGGAAAAGCACCAAGCTCAGAGATCACCAAGGACCTCACACTTCTTCCTCCTCCTCCTCCTCCTCCTCCTCCAACCCCACCCCTTTCTAGCACTGATGATGTGACCTAGTTGGATGATGAAACGTCTGCCAGAAAACCACCAAGCCCAGAGAGCACCAAGGACCCCCCACAGTTCTTCTCCTCCTCCCCACTCTCTTCTAGCACTGATGATGTTCTCTACTTGGGTCATGAAACGTCTGCAGGAAAAGCACCAAACTCAGAGGGCATCATGGACCCCACAGCCCTCCCTCCCTCCCTCCCTCCCTTCCTTCCTTCCTTCCTTCCTTCCTTCCTTCCTTCCTTCCTTCCTTCCTTCCTTCCTTCCTTCCTTCCTTCCTTCCTCTTTCTCCTCCCTCCCTCCCTCTCCTTCCTTCCTCTCTCCCCTTCCTTCCTTCCTTTCCTTCCTCTTTCTCCTCCTCCCTCCCTCTCCTTCCTTCCTCTCTCCTTTCCTTCCTTCCTTCCTTTCCTTTCCTTCCTCTTTCTCCTCCCTCCCCTCCTTCCTTCCTTCCTCTCTCCCCTTCCTTCCTTTCCTTTCCTTTCCTTTCCCCTCCTTTCCTTTCCTTTCCCCTCTTCCTTTCCTTTCCTTTCCCTTTCCTTTCCTTTCCTTTCCCTTCCCTTCCTTTCCTTCCCTTCCTTCCTTTCCTTTCCTTTCCTTTCCTTTCCCTTCCTTTCCTTTCCTTTCCTTTCCTTTCCTTTCCTTTCCTTCTACAAACCCCACTCCCTTCTAGCACTGATGATGTTCCCTAGTTGGGTCACGAAACGTCTGCAAGGAAACCCCCCAGCTCAGAGAGCCCCGCGGACCCCATTATGCCTTAGCTATTTTGCAAAATTAGCGCTGCCCTCCTTTGCAGGAAACCTCTAAAGCCAATTCCAAGCACTGCCTGGTGCAGGGCAAGAGATAGTTACACGGGGGACCCCCCTGACCCAATTTGAGTCTGCCCGACCCGTGAGAAACGCTGACTTAGGTCTGCCCTGGCACAAGCTTGCAACACAGAAGAGAAAAACTAATTTTTCACCATTGCTCCACAGTAGGGAATATGCTGACCGCAGGAAATGTACTCCTGCGCCTTCTCTCTGGGCATTCAGGAACATGTTATAAACTGTTCTTGTTAGGCAGCCTGGGGGTGGGTGGATATCGCATAATTTTATGAAAGGGTGCACTTTTAATTGTGTTCATGAAGGCAATCGGCACGCCTCTTTTCTACAGTTCTGCAGTTTTGGGTTCACTCTTCTGAACTTTGGAGCAAGGGGGGGAAGACCCTGCAGACAGAGAAAAATGAATAAATAAACGAATCACTGAAAAGCATTGGGACTCACTGAAGACACAAATCCCAAGGCTCAAAGTTATTCTGCTTTGTTTAGATACAGGTCCTCAACTTACACAGAGTTCTTGTTCTGCCTTCGCCGTGAAAGCTGGCTGGGTGACTTTGGACCAATCAGCAGGAGGCTGTGAGTTCTAGTCCTGCCTTAGGAATGAAAGACAGCTGGGTGACTTTGGGCCAA
Source organism: Notechis scutatus (assembly GCF_049901735.1). NCBI lineage: Eukaryota > Metazoa > Chordata > Lepidosauria > Squamata > Elapidae > Notechis > Notechis scutatus. Next base: position 80,519,375 of record NC_142014.1, on the reverse strand, counting down.
TCACCAGGAGGCTGTGAGTTCTAGTCCTGTCTTAGGAATGAAAGCCAGCTGGGTGACTTTGGGCCAATCACCAGGAGACAGTGAGTTCTAGTCCCGCCTTAGGAATGAAAGCCAGCTGGGTGACTTTGGGCCAATCACCAGGAGACGGTGAGTTCTAGTCCCGCCTTAGGAATGAAAGACAGCTGGGTGACTTTGGGCCAATCACCAGGAGCGTGAGTTCTAGTCCCGCCTTAGGAATGGAGCTGGGTGCTTTGGGCCAATCACCAGGAGACGGTGAGTTCTAGTCCCGCCTTAGGAATGAAAGACAGCTGGGTGGCTTTGGGCCAATCACCAGGAGGCTGTGAGTTCTAGTCCTGTCTTAGGAATGAAAGCCAGCTGGGTGGCTTTGGGCTTATCTCACTCTCACCGCCCCATCCTCTCTCAGCAGAACCTACCTCACAGGATTGTTGTTATGGGGGATATAAGAGGAGAAGGTATGTTGGATATGTTTGCCTCCTTGAGTTATTTGTAAGCATAATAAAGGAGAGATACAAATAAATAAATATCCAATCTCATTGGCTTCTATGACACCTAAGAATCCATGCCTGCCTATCTATCACTCCGTCTGTCCCTCCTCTACCCCTCAAAGTAAATACTTCACCTTCTGGTGGCAAAGAGACCAAGTGTCGATATCACAGGAAGATTAAGGCCTGTTTCTGTCCTAACATATCCCTTTTGGGTCCCCACGTGACAAAAAAAAGATTGAGACTTCGGAAAGAGCGGAGAGAAGAGCAACTAAGATAATGGAAGGTCTGGAGACTAAAACATATGAAGGACGGACGGTTGTAGGAATTAGGTTTGGCCAGGCTAGAGAAAAGGAGGACCAGTGGGGACATGATAGCAGTATTTTCATATTTGAGGGCCTGCCCAAAAGAAGAGGGAGTCAAGCTATTCTCCAAAGCACCTGAAGGCAGGACAAGAAATAATGCATGGAAGTTAACCAGGGAGAGAAGCAACTGGAATTGAGGAGAAGCTTCCAAACAGGGAGGACAGTTAAGCAGTGGAGCAGCTGGCCACCAGAAAATGTGGTGGTGTAATGACGAGGCAGTCGGGTTGTTTGTTCATGAACAACTGAATCATGATGATCTTTATTGGAGTCTAGTCTTGCATTTATACACATTTTTAGTTATCCTCCATCACTGGTTAACTTTGGTTACTGCTTAACTTTCCTTACTGTTTAGCACAGTAATTAATACAATTTATTATCTCTAGTTAAAGTCTAACATATGTTTACTTCCTCTCTCTAATCCTCCTTTAGATTAGTGACTTTGTTTACCTGAGTTGTATTTGCTTGGAAACATTCCTTATCTGAGGTTTGCCATCCGAGGTTGGAACATTCTTGCAATTACAACTCTACAAATTACTGGAGGCTTTTTAAGAAGAAATTGGACACATAATTTGTCTGAAATGCCATAGGGTTTGCTGTGTGTGTGTGTGTGAGAGAGAGAGAGAGAGAGAGAGAGAGAGAGAGAGAGAGAGAGAGAGAGAGAGAGACAGACAGACAGACAGACAGACTTTTGGCAAGGAAAGCAGCAGAAGTCTTTCTTTCTCTCCCCCAAACTCCGCCAGAAATGAGTCTTTGCAGCCTCTTGGAGCCAGAGGCCTTGCAGGGTCCCAAAGACTCATTTCTGGTGGAGTTTGGGGGAGAGAAAGAAAAACTTTGGCTGGTTTTCTTGCGTGCAGCCAGAAGCAGAAGCAGAAGCAGAAAGAAGCAGTGGCCAGGCCAGACTTGTGGGGCGAGTGGGGCAAGTTCCCCCTCCCTCTGCCCTTTCCCCCCTCCCCTCACTCCCTCGTGTTATTCGCAATGCAAGCGACGCAAGCCTTGTGTTCCCGCAGGCCATGTAGACGGCACAGCCTTGTGTTCCCGCGCAGCCTCGATTAATCACTTTGGGGGGGGGGGACATTTCTCTGCAGACCACCAAAATTTTCTCACGGACCACCAGTGGTCCCCGGCCCACTGGTTGGCGACCACTGCTCTAAGGTCCCTTCCAACTTGGTTATTCTGTTATTTTTTTTAATCTTAAGATCAATTAATCCATGGAGCAGGTTGCTTCCCGAAGGGGTGGAGGTTTTTTAAGAAGGGACTGGATATCCGCTTGTCTGAAATGGCACAGGGTCTCCTGCTTGAACAGGGGGTTGGACTAGAGGACCTCCAAGGTCCCTTCCATTTCTATCCTGATTGATCCATGGATGCTCTCCAGCCTCCGGCTGCCTTTTCCCGACAAAGGAGCCTGTGACCTTAGAGGCAGCCGAGTCTCCCGGAAAATGATTTGAAGGTCAACCAACAGGGCTTGTTCCATTTTCTTGCAGCCTCAACGAAAGGAAACAGATGGAGCAGCTCCTTTAAAAATAACTGGCATGTTTTTAACAGGTGGCTAACCAGACATGGGGAAGGGCTGGAATGCAGCCCGGGGTGGGGAGGGGAGGGAGGCAGAAGGCTAGGTGAAGAAGTGATTCGGATGTTGGAAGGGGAAGGCACAAAGGGTGGGAATGGAGCCTGCAAAAAGGACCGAGGGAAAATGGGTTGGGCTTGCCTGGCCCCTTACTGGGTTCAGATAAAAAGGCAGAGGGAGCCCCGTGTGGTGGAAATTCCAGCTGAAGAGAAGTTAATTTAAAAGGAGAATATTTGCATGAGGTGTTGCTCTCTGAGCTGGCTGGTTTCCTTGCAGACGTTTCATGACCTAACTAGGTAACATCCTCAGTGCTAGAAGGGAGAAGGGTTTGTGGAGGGGAAAAAGAAGAGGGGAGGAAGAGGAGGAGGAGGAGGAGAACTGTGGGGTCCTTGGTGCTTTCTGAGCTTGGTTGTTTTCTTGTATTCTATTCCATTCCATTCCATTCTTTCTAATTTATTCCATTCCATTCTCTATTCTATTCTATTCTATTCTATTCTATTCTATTCTATTCTATTCTATTCTATTCTATTCTATTCTATTCTATTGTTCTATTCTATTCTATTCTTATTCTTATTCCATTTTGCTCTAATTCCATTCTGCTTCTATTTTATTTCTATTCTATTCTACTTCTATTCTATTCTACTTCTATTCTGCTATTTTGCTTCTCTTCTCTTCTCTTCCCTTCTCTTCTCTTCTATTCCTTATTCTATTCTATTCTATTGCTTATACTATTCTATTCTATTCTATTCTATTCTATTCTATTCTATTCTCCATTCCATTCTATTTCTATTCTATTCTATTCTATTCTATTCTATTCTATTCTATTCCATTCCATTCCTTATTCTATTCTATTCCATTCTATTCTATTCTATTCCATTCCATTCCCTATTCCATTCCATTCTATTCAAGCAAAAAATACAGAGATTTCTCAACAATTCCTCCCTGTACAGACCAAAATTAGTGATCCCGACCTAGCCATTCTTCATCTAAAAGGCATCTTGCATTAAAATGTCTGAGGATTAGGTTCAAACCATCTGGTTTGAAGATCTCAGACCCAAACTGGAGTTATTTTAAAAGAAAGAAAAGAAAAGATACTATTTCACTTGCTGACTTAGGCAAACCATGGCGTGTCAGAATTGTGTCTGGGCCTCTCGTATTTCCGAAGTGGGAATAGCAAGCATTAAGTTATCTTCCAGATTTAAAATGATTTAACGTGAAACTTGGCAAGTTCGGGAGATATTTCAATGTCACATGTGAAAAATGCACATTCTGCGTTGGTCCAAACGAGACAGCTTTGACCTCTGAACTATTTGGACTTCTTCGTGAAATCTCCAGGAATTAAGCTGGATTAGTGCTTTTAACTAAAATAACTTCGTTATTTTAAGCCCATTCCCTCGACCCCTTTCTTCACTCTGCCCATTCCCTAGGTTTTCTCTTGCTTTGCTTTTTTGATAGATTTTTAATCCCACCTTTATTTTTTATTTTTATATTTATTTTTAACTCAAGGTGATGAACAGACCTAACACATCTTCCTTTTCCTAACAGCAACCCTGTGAGGTGGGCTGGCCTTGGAGAGGGTGCCTGGCCCAAGGCCACTCTACTGGTTCTGGTGCCTAAGGCGGGACTAGAACTCACTGTCTCCTGGTGATTGGCCCAAAGTCACCCAGCCACCTTTCATTCCTAAGGCAGGACTAGAACTCACTGTCTCCTGGTGATTGTCCCAAAGTCACCCAGCCACCTTTCATTCCTAAGGCAGGACTAGAACTCCCAGCCTCCTGGTGATTGTCCCAAAGTCACCCAGCCACCTTTCATTCCTAAGGCAGGACTAGAACTCACTGTCTCCTGGTGATTGGCCCAAAGTCACCCAGCCACCTTTCATTCCTAAGGCAGGACTAAAACTCACCGTCTCCTGGTGATTGGCCCAAAGTCATCCAGCCACCTTTCATTCCTAAGGCAGGACTAGAACTCGCCGTCTCCTGGTGATTGGCTCAAAGTCATCCAGCCACCTTTCATTCCTAAGGCAGGACTGGAACTCACCGTCTCCTGGTGATTGGCCCAAAGTCACCCAGCCACCTTTCATTCCTAAGGCAGGACTAGAACTCGCCGTCTCCTGGTGATTGTCCCAAAGTCACCCAGCCACCTTTCATTCCTAAGGCAGGACTAGAACTCCCCGTCTCCTGGTGATTGTCCCAAAGTCACCCAGCCACCTTTCATTCCTAAGGCAGGACTAGAACTCACCGTCTCCTGGTGATTGGCCCAAAGTCACCCAGCCACCTTTCATTCCTAAGGCAGGACTAGAACTCCCTGTCTCCAGGTGATTGGCCCAAAGTCACCCAGCCACCTTTCATTCCTAAGGCGGACTAGAACTCACTGTCTCCTGGTGATTGGCCCAAAGTCACCCAGCCACCTTTCATTCCTAAGGCGGGACTAGAACTCACTGTCTCCAGGTGATTGGCCCAAAGTCACCCAGCCACCTTTCATTCCTAAGGCAGGACTAGAACTCACTGTCTCCAGGTGATTGGCCCAAAGTCACCCAGCCACCTTTCATTCCTAAGGCAGGACTAGAACTCACTGTCTCCAGGTGATTGGCCCAAAGTCACCCAGCCACCTTTCATTCCTGTCAGGACTAGAACTCACTGTCTCCTGGTGATTGGCCCAAAGTCACCCAGCCAGCTTTCATTCCTGTCAGGACTAGAACTCGCCTGTCTCCTGGTGATTGGCCCAAAGTCATCCAGCCACCTTTCATTCCTAAGGCGGGACTAGAACTCACTGTCTCCTGGTGATTGGCCCAAAGTCACCCAGCCACCTTTCATTCCTAAGGCGGGACTAGAACTCACCGTCTCCTGGTGATTGGCCCAAAGTCACCCAGCCACCTTTCATTCCTAAGGCGGGACTAGAACTCACTGTCTCCAGGTGATTGGCCCAAAGTCACCCAGCCACCTTTCATTCCTAAGGCGGGACTAGAACTCACCGTCTCCTGGTGATTGGCCCAAAGTCAACCAGCCTACTTTCATGCCTAAAGTGGGACTAGAACTCTCTGTCTCCTAGTGATTGGCCCAAAGTTACCCAGTTGGCTTTCCTGCCTAAAGCGGGATTAGAACTCCCAGCCTTCTGGTGATTGGCCCAAAGTCACCATTCATACGTAAGGCAGGACTAGAACTCACAATCTCCTGGTGATTGATCCAATGTCACCAAGCTGGTTTTCGTGCCTAAGACAGGACTAGATCTCCCAGCCTCCTGGTGATTGGCCCAAAGTCACCCACCCACCATTCATGCCTAAGGCAGGACTAGAACTCCCAGCCTCCTGGTGATTGGCCCAAAGTCACCCACCCACCATTCATGCCTAAGGCAGGACTAGAACTCCCAGCCTCCTGGTGATTGATCCAATGTCACCCAGCTGGTTTTCATGCCTAAGGCAGGACTAGAACTCACTGTCTCCTGGTGATTGGCCCAAAGTAACCTAGCCACCTTTCGTGCCTAAGGCAGGACTAGAACTCACCGTCTCCTGGTGATTGGGCCAATGTCATCCAGCTGGCTTTCATTCCTAAGGCCGGACTAGAACTCACCATCCCCTGGTTTCTAGGCCCACACATCTTCACCCCTAACACCTACATGGCTCTCTTTCTACTTCTTCCCCTGCTTTACTTCAAGGAAACTTGAAAAAAACTTCTTTTACCCAATAGAAACGTTTGCTCCCTCTCCAACTCTTTGCGCCTAGGGAAAAAGATGGCAGGTAGAATCTTTTTAAATGTACGCTAAGTCCCACAGCGCCCTCTGCTGGGAAGTAGAGGAAGCATCCATTTCTTTTGAACAAGAGCTGCTAGTAAACACTCTCTCATAAGAAGCAGGCAAAGAAAACAGCTGGAGCAGAGGAAGCCACAGTTTAGCAGCTTATTCCCCCCAACTAAGAAAGCCATTTGGAGGGGGGGGGGTTGCATGGCTTCCAGCCCACAATTTGGTCATATCTGCCTTAGGAAGGAGAAAAAAGAGTCTTTCTAGTGACGGCTAACCTTTTCATCCTCACATGCCGAAAGTACGTGCATGCATGTCTGCACCCACAATGAAATGCACGTGTGAACCTCCCACCCCCCTGCGCATGCCTCTGCGATCCCCCTGCCTCCCTGTGCATGAGTAGACTCTCTGTGTGGCTCACGAGCACATCTGCATGCGCTTGCCCCCAACGAGAAAACAGATACCCAACAATCAGCTGGCTGTTGGGAGGCGCGTGTTGAGGTATTCCCCGTTCGGGGAATGAGTGCACTCAGGGAAACATAATGAGAGTGGTGATGAATAACACACCACCAGCACACAGATACGCTGAATAGTAAAATGTGAGTTTTACTTCTAGTAAACGGGTAAACAAAGTCCAACAAACAGTCCAAATCATACACGGTTAAAGCAGTTAGTATCAGTCCAGAGATAATCCAAAAAAGAAGTCAAATATCATAACCAAAGTTCAGTAAATGGAGTTTGCGAACAGTTGCAAGACTCACAGCAATTCAAGCAGAATGACGATCAGGCAAAAGGGAAGCAAAAAGGAACAAACCAGGTTTCTGGCTCCATCTTATGACCATTGGAGGAACCTCAGCCAATCACAATTACAACATTCTCTTAAAGATACAGCAGTATTAAATGACTATCCTGGTTTATATATTGCCAACCCCTGTTAGGTGACTATCATTCCTAACAGCGCGCATGCATGCACAGTGGGCCTGATCTCAGGCGACGCTCGCGTGCCAGCAGAAATGGCTCTATGTGCCACTTCTGGCACGCGTGCCAGAGGTTTGCCATCACGGTTCTAGGCAGGGGTGGGATGCTACCAGTTCTGCGCGGTTCTATAGATCCGGTAGCTCTGAAGAGCAGCAGACACAGAACCGGTTCTGTGTTTGCTGTTGCTTTGGCCCACCCGCCCACCCGAGCTCTTGGCTGTCCTTTATTTCCTGATTTTTCAACCTCAGCCTCTTTGCGTGGCACAGCTGAGGTTGAAAAAGCAGGAAAGAAGAGGCTTTTTGAACACTGCGCACAGCACTTTTCAGCTGTCCGGGTAACACTGAAGCAGAACGGAAAGTTACCGGAAAAGTATTCTTATAATTAGCAGAAGTTTCTTAGCTTATATCGCAAATATTATAGAAGCCTAAGGTTACCGTGTTTCTCCAACAATACGGCCTCCACCAATAGGAAGGCCCAGCATGATTTCTAGGCATGAGGTGAAATTAAGCCCCGCCCCCAAAATTTAGGCCCATTTAAACCATGCGTTTCCCCGCCATTTCTCACATGGTTCGTTAGAACGACACGAGGTGAAGAGAAATGGCGGGGGGGAAGGGCGGGGGGAGGAATGGGGAGAAAACTTGCCTTTAGGAGTCCCCTGCAGGTAGCCGAGGCTAGAATACCCCGATAGCCGATAGAAGCTCCCCAAAGGCAGAGTCCCCAGCCGTCGGCGGGCATGGCTGCCCGTGTCCCCTCGCCTTTAGGCAATCTCTTTCGGGCGACGGAAGCTCCCCAAGTGCAGTCCCCAGCCACTTCGATCGGGGCGAGTGCATGCACACACTCCCCTCGCCCCGAGGCCGCTTCCACCGGCCGATCGAAGTGGCTGGGGACTGCACTTGGGGAGCTTCCGTCGCCCGAAAGAGGCTGCCCTAAAGGCGAGGGGACACGGGCAGACCTTAATCGAGCCCTGAATTTCCCTTGTGAAGCAAGGCGGTTTGTAAACTGAGTTTTGTCCCATGTCACGACCTTTCCTGCCACAGCTATTAAGCGAATCCCTGCGATTATTAAATGAGTCAAACGGTTGTGAAGTGATTCTGGCTTCCCTGTTGACTTGGCTTGTCGGAAGGTCACAAAAACAAAACAACAACGACAAGAAAGTCCAGTTGCCTCCTGGAAAAAAGCACCTTTGGGACAACCATGACCTGGATAATGGAGAATCTGTACAGACTTTTAGCTATGCCCTTTGGGATGGACATCCTTTGAATGGTGTGGGAATGGATTGCCAACAAAATTGCAGACTACAGGGACCATTTGCACTACTCAGGTGACCCTGAGGACACAGATAAACCTCCAAGTGGCCTCAACGACCTCTAAAAGGGTGCAAATGGCCAGCTGTCTGCAAGGAGTATAAATCCCTCCATTCCCCACCATTAAGTCAGAAGGCTCCACACCCGTTTGCACCACTCAGGTGTGACCCTGAGGATACAGAGAAACCTCCAAGTGGCCTCAAGGACCCTCTAAAAGGATGCAAATGACCAGCTGTCTGCAAGGAAGATAAATTCTTCCATTCCCTACCACCCAGGCAGAACTGAAGATGCTTCGTGGATAAGAAGCGAAATGTCTTCAAATAACAAGAAAGTCCAGATGCGTCCTGAAAAAGCACCTTTGGGTCCTAATTTTGGCTTTCAAGTTAAAAATTAAAAAAACAACAACCTGAAACTGCTTTGACAGTCATTCACTACTTCGAAATTCCTTTTTCCCTCCTTCCCTCTTCGTTGCCTTTCGGTGGAAAAATGAAATTTGAAACGGAAGATTCTTGGCCAAGGCTGTTCAGGGAGTGAGATTTGTTATAGGATCTTCTAAGTCAGGCGTGTAATTTAGTGCAAGATTCCAAACAGGAGGAGGGAAAAAAAGATGGTGTATTCGTTTTTTCCATTCGCTCCTTTTCCAGAGGCTCTGAGCAGCTTGCAAAGCGTCAGTGCCACAAGATTAAAATGCAGGTAGTCCTTGATAGAATAACAGAGTTGGAAGGGGGCCTTGGAAGGTTTTCTAGTCCAACCCCAAAGTCAGCCCAAAGTCACCTGGCTGGGTTTTGTGCCTAAGGCAGAACTAGAATTCACCATCTCCTGGTGATCGGCTCAAAGTCACCCAGCCAATTTTCACTCCTAAGGTGGAACTACAACTCACCATCTCCTGGGGATTGGCTCAGAGTCACCCACCCAGTTTTCACGCCTAAGGCAGAACTAGAACTCACCATCTCCCAGTTTTCCGCCTGGTGCCTTAACCACTAGACCAGGGGTCACCAACCTTTCGGACCTCAGGGTCCGAATTTGAAATCCCGCGGACCACTAATATGACCCGCCTAATGACCGGCTGGGTGGGCGTGGCCAACTCAACTCGTCGAGGCGCACCTTGCCGGCCTCTACTCGCTCCTCCCCTCCCAGCCCCTCCTCCGCTGCCCTCCCAGGTTCCTTAGGGCCCCAACAGGAAGCAGTTATCGGACCTAAGCAGCCCCCCACGAGAGAGAAAGAGTTGGCAAAAATAGCTGGCTCGGTTCAAATTGGAGTTGACCGAGAAGGAAGGCTCCGCAGAAGCACCTCACTGAGGACTACGAGCCTGGGCTTTCCAAGCAGAGCGAAGACCTGCGGGAGTGCAAGGCCAGGTCCCAGGGCCTGGAGGCTCAGTGGGCGGAGGTAGTCAGCCGGTTCCAGGCCATGATGCGGTCCCACTGGAACGAGGCCCTCCCCGGCTCTTCCGTCATCAGCGGAGCTTCCCTCCAGCCTTCGCCCAAAGCCCCCACCAGGAGGCCGAAGCAGACCCCAAGTGGGCATTTCTGGCCCCTTCCGGCCCGCACAAAGAGACCCCGAAGGGGGAGACTCCCTGCAGCAACACAAACGTTCATTGCACGTATCCAGCCCAGGGGCCGTAGTTCAGGGGTGGGATTCAAATTTTAAAACAACCGGTTCTGTGGGCGTGGCTAGGTAGGTGTGGCCATGTGATGAGTGGGCGGGGCTGCTTCTTCTTCACTTTACTTACTTTACCTTTACTTTACTTTAACTTTACTCTAACTTTACTCTAACTTTACTTTAACTTTACTTTACTTTTTACTTTACTTTAACTTTACTTTTTACTTTACTTTAACTTTACTTTTTCCTTTAACTTTACTTTACTTTAATTTTACTTTTTACTTTACTTTAACTTTACTTTACTTTAACTTTACTTTAACTTTACTTTACTTTAACTTTACCTTTACTTTAACTTTACTTTTCCTTACTTTAACTTCACTTTTTACTTTACTTTAACTTTACTTTACTTTACTTTAACTTTACTTTAACTTTACTTTAACTTTACCTTACTTTAACTTTACTTTAACTTCACTTTTTACTTTAACTTTACTTTACTTTAACTTTACTTTACCTTTACTTTACTTTAACTTTACTTTAACTTTACTTTTTACTTTACTTCAACCTTACTTTAACTTTACCTTTACTTTACTTTAACTTTACTTTTCCTTACTTTAACTTCACTTTTTACTTTACTTTAACTGTACTTTACTTTACTTTAACTTTTCTTTACTTTAACTTTACTTTAACTTTACCTTACTTTACTTTTTACTTTACTTTAACTTTACTTTTCCTTACTTTAACTTCACTTTTTACTTTATTTTAACTTTACTTAAACTTTACTTTAACTTTACCTTACTTTAACTTTACTTTTTACTTTACTTTAACTTTACCTTACTTCACTTCACTTACTTTACCTTTACTTTACTTTACAAACCCCACTCCCTTCTAGCACTGATGATGTTACCTAGCTGGGTCATGAAACGTCTGCAAGAAAACCACCAAGCTCAGGGAGCACCAAGGAACCCCCAGTTGCTGTTCCTCCTCCTCCTCCTCTGCAACCCCCCCCCCCGTTTTTTGGGGCCTTCTGGGCCTCAGGGAAGCCTCTGAAGGGGGGGCAGTGAGTCTGGGGGTGGGGCCTGCTGCACCCCCACATGCTGTGTTTTGGGGCCTTATGGGGCCTCAGGGAAGCCTCCTGAGGGGGCGTTTTTGCTCCCAGGAAGGCCAAAAATGGAGCGGGGTGGTGGTGCTGTGCCCCCTCCTCCATTTTTTGCCTTCCTTAGGCCTCAGGGAAGCCCCCTGGATGAAGCAGTAAGACAGCGAGGGGGATCGCAACGCAGCTATTTGTTGGAACAGCTGATCGTCGGAAGGGGAAAAAAATATCCTAAGGAGTGACTGGGAGGGAGAGAACGCTGTCAGCGATGTCAGGCATGCGCGTGATGTTGTGCATGCGTCATAAGGACTGACTGGGCGGAGAGGGGCGGGGCCAGCCAGGGGCACGATTTGCCGGGTCTCCGAATTGCACAGAACCGTAACAACCGTTTCTATAGAACTGGTCCGAACCAGTTAGAATCCCACTCCTGCTGTAGTTTGAGGACCCTTCATTTAGTGCAATATATATATATATAAAAAGCAAATAATTTTTCTGCGGACCACCAAATTTTCTCGCATGCCGCCAGTGTTTCACGGTGGTAGAACCGCTGCGCTAGACCAAACTGGCTCGGCTAAGATGCTTCTTAAACATCCAGCATTATAGGCACAAGACACACAACGGTTGGGATTTCTTTTTATCCCCATCGCACAACGTGCTTTCCGAAAGCTGAAAATAAATGGTCCCAAAGCAGATGCAGATTTGTAGTCCTTGACTTCCAACAGTTCATTGAGTGACTGTTCAAAGTCACCATGGCCTTGCAAAAAAGCTGAATTATGACCGTTTTTCACACTTACAAACTGTTACAGCATCCCTGCGGTCCCGTGATCAAAATCCGAACTCTTGGCAACTTGACTCGTTTTTATGACGACTGGAGTGCCTCGGGGGTCATGTGATCACAGGCTTTTGCGATCTTCTGAGAAGCCACGTTTATTAAGTGAACATCTCCCTTGCTCCCTACACCAGGGGGTCGCCAACCTTTTGAACCTCAGGGACCACCAAACTCATAATTTTAAATCCCTCGGACCAGAGACCCTGGGAAAATCCCCCAAAAGGCTGCAGGAAAATTCCCCACTCCGTTTTCCTACCGATCGATCGTTCTTTATTTGGGATTGCAGGATACTGTCTCCAGCTCCGTTCTCGGGGTGGGGGAGAGAGAGAGAGACTTTTGGCTTCATGCAAGGAAAACAGCATAAGCAGCAAAAGTCTTTCTTTCTCTCCCCCAAACTCCGCCAGAAATGAGCCTTTGCAGCCTCTTGGAGCAGGAGGCCTTGCAGGGTCCCAAAGACTCATTTCTGGCGGAGTTTGGGGGGAGGGAAAGAAAGACTTTGGCTGCTTTCCTTGCGTGCAGCCAGAAGAAGAAAGAATCGGAAAGAAGCAGCCTTGATAGATGGCCTAGTTCCCCCCCTCTGCCCTTTCCCTCCTCCCCTCACTATCTCATGCTGTTCGCATGCAGGCGACAAAGCCTTGTGTGCGGCCAGTGGACACAAGCCTTGCAGCCTGTTAATTGCTTTGGGGGTGACATTTGTCTGTGGACCACCAAAATTTTCTCACGGACCACTAGGGTTCCCCCAGCCCACTGGTTGGCGACCACTGCTGTATGCGGGCATGCAAATTTTGCACATTGATGGTTTTTGTGGAAGTCGGATTCACTTAACAACTGAATGGATTCACTGAACAACTGTGAGCCAGAAAGGTCGCACAATGGGGGCAAAACTCACTTAACAAATATTTCGCAACAGAAACAATGGGCTCAATTGTGGTTGTAAGTCAAGGACTACCTGTATAAAAATCATCGGAACGGTAAAGAGCTAAGTTAGGTGTGGGTATCAAGAGCAGGCAGTCCCCCCAAAATGCATCATGCTCTCACCTGACCAAGCTATCTCCTTACACCCCATTTAACCTGCGTGTCTTGGGGGATCTGTCCCCCAAAATACCAACTCTGAGAGCACAGGATGCTGGGGGGGGGGGAATAATTGGACATTGCAACCAACCTAGTATCAAGGTAACCATTGCAGGTAGTCCTCAACTTATGACCACAATTGAGCCCCACTTTTCTGTGGCTGAGACATTTGTTAAGTGATTTTTGCGCACCATTTTATGACTTTTCTTGCCACAGTTGTTAAGTGAATCACTGCAGGTGTTAAATTAGTAACCTGGCTGTTAAGTGAATCTGGCTTCCCAATTCCTTGTCAAAAGGTCGTGAAAGGGGATCGCATGACCCCGGGACACAGCCACCGTCATAAAAATGAACCAGTTGCCAAGCCTCTGAATTTTGATCCTGTGAGCCCAGGGATGCTGCAATGTGAAAAACAATCGTAAGTCAATGTTGTAACTTTGAACAGTCACTAAATGCACCATTGTAAATCGAGGACTATCTGTACAGGCAGTTTTTGACTTACAACCGTTCATTTAGTGATCTTCTGAAGTTACAACAGCACTAAAAAAAGTGACTTATGACCACTGTTCACAGTTATGGCCGTTGCATGTGATTAAAATACAAGCACTTGGCAACTGGCATGGATTTATGACGGTTGCAGTGTCTTGAGGGGGGGTCATGTGATTCCCCGGCTTTTGCAAACTTCTGACCAGCAAAAGCAATGGGGATACAACCAGGTTACTAAAGGTGCTTTTTCAAAAAGCAAGTGGACTTTTGGACAGTGTGTGCGTGTGTCTATCTATCACTGTCCACTGCAATTGATTAATAGATAGATGGATTTAGGTGTGTGTGTGCGTGCGTGCGTGTGTATGTATGTATGTATGTACTGACAGCATTTGCACCAAGACAAATTCCTTGTGTGCCCAATCACACTTGGCCAATAAACTGTTCTGTTCTGTTCTGTTCTATTCTATTCTATTCTATTTTCTATTCTAAATCCATTCTATTCTCTCCTATTCCATTCCATATTCTATTCGTTTTTTCTATTCTATTTCTATTCTATTATCAATATTCTACTCTATTCTATTCTATTCTATTCTAGTCTATGTATGTATATTGTATGTGTATCCGTGTGTGTATACACCCCCCCTTCTTTTGAGAACAGGAAACAGAATTTCATTTTTAATGTCTACTCACAGTGAAAAAAAATGACAATAAAGGTTATTTCATCTCATCTGTCTTTGTTTTTGCTTGAAGACGTTTCACTTCTCCTCCAAGAAGCTTCTTCAGTTCTGACTTAATGACATCATTCAGTCAGAACTGAAGATGCTTCTGGGAGAAGCAAAACGTCTTCAAGGGGGGAAAAAAAAGCCCAAGAAAGTTCACTTGCCTTTTGGAAGAAAAGAAAAAAAAAAGCACCATGACCCGGAGGCTCAAGACTCTCCATAGAAAGCCGCGTTGCTAAGTTAGGGATCGCTTAACGACCGTGGCCACCCAGCGGCCTCATTCCCAAAGCCTCAACCGTCTTTGCCGGACGGCGGCCTCTTCTGCGCTCCTCCACACCGCCGCCGACGTTACCTTCTCGAGGGCGGAAGCGTTCATCATCCCCTCAGCCCTCATCCTCCGGCCGGAAAAAACAAAACAAAAAAACCACGGCGAAAGGGCAGGCTCCGGGCCGGGCGCTAGGCCTCGCTCTGGCCGTCTCCTAGCAACGGTCGGGCGCCGCTGATTGGCCGCGACGTCCCGCCGCCATTTTCAAACGGCCGCGTCGCCATTCGGCCTCTCGGCCCGGCTTCGATTGGGCCTCGCTCGGCATGGAAGGCGCCCCGCTGGCCGCGAAGCCCCCCGTGAGGAGGAAGGGAAGGCCACAGAAGCCTGAGAAGGAGCCGGGGCGACGGCCCAGCCTCCCGGACGGTGCGGTGCTGGAGGAAACCCCCAGCGGGGCCCAGAGAGGGAAGGCCACCTCCTCCTCCTCCTCCTCCTGTGGGCGGTAAGTGGGCCGGTTCAGCCGCTCCCCCTCCCCGCAAAGAGAAGGGCGCCCCCACCCCTAGAGGAGGGGGAGGGCGAAGGAAGCGGGTTGGCCAGGCCTTTCCTTTTCCCCTTCTTTTCCCCTTCTTCCTTCTATTTTCTCTCCCTCCCTTTCACTCATTCTTCTCCCTCCCTCCCTTCCTCCTTCCCCCTTTCTCTTCTCTTTCTTCATCCCTCACTCTTTTCTCTCTCACTTCCCTTTCTCCCACTCTTTCTTCTCCCTTCCTCCATCCTTTCAATCCTCCCTCCCACCCACCCATCAAAACCTTCCTTCCTGCCTTCTGTCTTTCTCCTTCTCCCCCTCCCCGT
This sequence comes from Notechis scutatus, assembly GCF_049901735.1. NCBI lineage: Eukaryota > Metazoa > Chordata > Lepidosauria > Squamata > Elapidae > Notechis > Notechis scutatus. Next base: position 80,504,027 of record NC_142014.1, on the reverse strand, counting down.
TTCTGTCTCCTTTCTCCACACTTTCTCCTTCCTGCCTTTTCGCTCCATCCCTCCCCGTTTTTCCTTCCCCCTTTCTCTCTCTTCTCCCTCCCTTCTTCCTTTCTCTTCCCTTTCTTCATCCCTCACTCTTTTCTCTCTCACTTCCCTTTCTCCCACTCTTTCTTCTCCCTTCCTCACATCCTTTTCCTCTCCTCCCTGCCTTCCTTCCCATCAAAACCTTCCTTCCCCCCTCCCTCCCACCCACCCATCAAAACCTTCATTCCTTCTGCCTTTCTCCTTCTTTCCTTCCCCCCTTTCTCCTTTGTCCACACTTTCTCCTTCCTTCCTTTTCCCTTCATCTCTCCCTGTTTTCTCTCCTCCCTTCCCCCTTTCTCTCTCTCCTCCCTCCTTCCCTTCTTCCTTCCCTTCCTTTCTCTTCCCTTTCTTCATCCCTTCCTCCTTTCTCTCACTTCCTTTCCTCCCATTCTTCCTCCCTCCCTCACATCTTTTCTGTCTTCTCCCTCCTCCCTCCCTCCCTTCCTTCCCATCAAAACCTTCTTTCATTCCTTTCTTTCATTCCTCCCTTCCTCCCTGTTTCTCTCTCCTTCCTTCACACTTTCTCCTTCCTTCCTTTTCCCTCCATCCCTCCCTGTTTTTCCCTCCCCTTCCCCCATTCTCTCTCTCTCTCTCTGCCCTTCCTTCCTTCCCTGTCCCCTTTTCTTTCATCAATCCATCCTTCCTTCCTTCCTTCCTTCCTTCCTTCCTTCCTTCCCTTCCTTCCCTTCCTTCCCTTCCTTCTTTTCCTTCCTCTCTTCTCACCTTTATCTCCTCCCTTCCGCCCTCTCTCCTTCCTTCCTTCCTTCCTTCCTTCCTTCTCTCCCTCCCTCCATAAGGTAGACCAGACCAGAAAATCAGAGGCTGTTCTAGCAGAATTTTGCAAGCCTCATTGTGGGGGAGCTCCTCCTTAGGATTCCAGTGGGTCACAGAGGCTGCTTGCTGACCCTCTTCTGTATATTATTTTGCTTTTTAGGGCTTGAAGGATGATATGGTCCTTTTTTTCCTGGTCAAATAACAAATTCTTTGCTGCCAGAGTCACTTGGTAGAAAGATGGGTGGCATACAAACTTAATAACTAATCATTCTTGTATATTTCTGCTAAGGTCATATCCCTTCCTCTCTGCCTTGTCAGACACATTTTATACATTGATCATTTTTAACAAACAGGGTTTGCCCAGTTTGTAAAAGTGATGATTATTATTGATAAACATATAGCACAACACTTGCCCAAATTAACGTGAATGTTAGTTTACCCTTCAGCAAAAGTATTTAAAAACATTACTCTTTTGTAAATGACCAACAATATTCTTTATTGGCCAAGTGTGATTGGACACACAAGGAATTTGTCTTTGGTGCATAAGCTCTCAGTGTACATAAAAAATACATTCATCAAGAATCCTAAGATACAACACTTAGTGATAGTCATAAGTTATTAATAAGCAATCAAATCATACTAGGAAACAAATAAAACAATATAAATTGTAAAAATACAATCAACAAGATTATAGTCTTAAATGGAAAGAGAGAGGTACTAGGAAGGATGAGAAGAGTAATATAGTAATACAGTCTTAGTAAATACTTTGACAGTGTTGTAGGAATTAGTTGTTTAGCAGAGTGATGGCATGGGAAAACTGACCTTGTGTCTAGTTCTTTTGGTGTGCAGTGCTCTATAGCGTAGTTTTGAGGGTAGAAGTTGAAATAATTTATGTCCAGGATGTGAAGGGAATTAACGTGAATGTTAGTTTACCCTTCAGCAAAAATATTTAAATACATTACTCTTTTGTAAATTACCAACGATGTAGGTACTTCTTGGAAGCGTCTTAGAAGGGCATTAAAAGAAAATGAAATACTACTGAGTGATACGAGCTGGGAGACAAATTACATGAGATGTTATCTTAACAGGAAATTGTCAGTTTCATTTGCTGGAAGTCTTTCCCTGTTGGAAGATAGGAAGAGACCAGATTAGCAGTTTTTTTAATTTGATTCTGAGTGATAGGGACTAATTAACTGATAAAGAGAAAAGCAAATAATTTAGGTGAAAGTGTCTACGTGGTGTTAGAATTCTTGATAGTATTACAGCAAAAATTGAGTCTAGTGAAATGTCAGTGGTTTTTCAAGAAATTTAACATCAGTTTAAAAATAAAAACGGAAGTACAAAAAGGACAGACTATTTATATTTCCTATTTCTTAGCTTCTCATTTCCTTCAGAGAGGGGCTCTAGGCTGTGTACAATATAATCAGTAAAATTAACCTTAAAAACCAGAATTAGTTTAAGATTAAATAGTTTTAAAATTATAAAAATTATAAAATTCCAAAAGCTGGAAAATACTAAGATGGGGGATGAGCAGTTTGTACAGGTAGGCGTGCATGGCTGGCTGGGGAATTCTGGGAGTTGAAGTCCACAAGTCTTAAAGTTGCCAAGTTTGGTCTAGACCAGAGGGACTTTGTGGGTTTCCTTGAGGTTCTCGTGGGCAGTTTGGCTGATGCCTTAATCATGTCATGGATGGGTTTTTATCTGGGATCTTAACCCAGGTTGCCACTATATGGCCTCTCTCTTTACATTGACCCAGAGTTTGTTAGCATTGCTGGTTGAAGAATTCTGGGAGTTGAAGTCCACACACCTTAAAGTTGCTATGGTAGAGAAACCAAGTGGGCCTTGGTTTTGGGCCTTGTGCTCTTCAAATAATTTTATTTAATGGTTTGGAGGATGAAATGGGGGAATCCTTGACTTATAACCGCAATGGAGGCCAAAATTTCTGTTATGTGAGAAATTTGTTAAAGTAAATTTTGCCTTGGTTTATGACCTTTTTTGCCACGGTTGTTAAGTGAATCATTGCTGTTGTTAAGTGAGTCCCATGGTTGTGAAGTGAATCCGGCTTCCACGTTGACTTCGCTTATCAGAAGGTCACAAAAGGGGATCGCGTGGCCACAGGGAGGCTGCAACGGTCTTAACTTTGAAAAAAACGGTAATAAGTCACATTTTTTTTCAGTGCCGTTGTAACTTTGAACAGTCGCTGAAAGGAACAGTTGTAAGTCGAGGACTACCTGTATACTGTTTTGATTTGCACCGTAGCAAGATTGAGCAGAGCAACTATCGCCTTTTCAGACAAAAGTAACGCTCACAGGCAGTAAGAATAAGTTAGGAAATGGAGAATAACGGGATAACATTTACTGGAAGTGCACAGCTTAGCATACGGATTGGAAGTTGGTTTTTTTTAAAGACCCTCTGCCATAAGATGAACGGCAAAGTATAGTCTGTATTGTTTCTCTGTGTCATATAATATGTAGGTGGGTACATGCATAATTTTTCATTTATTTGTTTGTTTGTTTATCTTGTCATGTTCATGTTGTGTATATTGGAGGTGGTGACCCTTTGAAAAGTTGTCCGCAATGAAATTTCATTTTAAACTATACTGATTGGTGCATATTCAAAGTGACAATAAAGTTATTATTCTGTTCTATTCTCATTCTTATTCTTTTCTTATTCTCTCCTCTCTTCTCCTCTAATCTCTTCTGTTCTCTATTCTATTCTATTCCATATTCTTTTATTCTATTATTATCTATTCTATTTTCTATTCTATTCTTTCCTATTCTCATTCTATTCTATTCTCATTCTCAATCTCTTCTTCTATTCTATTCTCATTCTCCTCTTTTCTTATTCCTATTCTATTCTATATTCTTTTATTCTATTATTATCTATTCTATTTTCTATTCTATTCTTTCCTATTCTCATTCTGTTCTCTTCTCATTCTCATTCTCTTCTTATTCTATTCTATTCTCATTCTATTCTATTCTCATTCCTATTCTATTCCATATTCTTTTATCCTGTTATTATCTATTCTATTTTCTATTCTATTCTATTCTTTCCTATTCTCATTCTCTTCTCATTCTCATTCTCATTCTCTTCTTATTCCTATTCTATTATTTTTATTTACTTATTTTGTCATGCTTATGTCATGTATATTGGAGGTGGTGGCCCCCTGAGAGCTGCCTGCAACGAAATTTCATTTTAATGTATACCGATTAGTGTACAATGTGACACTAGTGTATAAAAGTTAGTCTAACTCGCGTCTGTATCAACACAATTCTTCAAATGCCTGCCAGATGTGGAGACAGAGATCTATGTCCATTTCTAACCACAAGATGTCAGTAGAAGATGGGGATATTTCATTTTCAAATGCTGCCCACTCTTAAAAAGCTATAGACCTAGGCGATTCCTTATGGTGTACATTAATTGCCGTGCATGAATTGTGGAAAGGAATTACACCCACGGATGATTGTGTGTGTGTGTGGGGGGGCAGAATTACATGCTGGGGCCCAAAGAGCCAAAAAGTGGATCGAAAAATAGAACGAGCTGGAGCGAGGCATTAAAAAAGATTCCTCTGGTTGTATAAATAAAATGTGAGGGGAAAATAAAAAAAACGAAGAGGAAAAGACCGACTTTCAGTTTTCCTCAATCCTGGCTTTGGATTCCGATACAAACAGCCCTCTCAACATGACCATAATTTGGATCCGAACTTCCATGGCTGAGCAGGGCGCTTGTTCAGTGTGTTACACCCAATTCCTATGACTTTTTTCTTTTCTTTTGCCGCGGTTGTTAATCAAATCACTGAAGCTGTTAAGGGAATCAGACTTGTTAAGCAGATCTGGCTTCCCCCACTGGCTTTTCTTGTCAGAAGTCAGCTGGGAAGATTGAAATGGTGATCAGTTGATCCCAGGACACTTCCACTGTTACAAACCTGGTGCAAATTTTGATCATGTGACCTTGGGGGATGCTACAACAGGCATAAGTGTGAGAATCCTTTGTAAGGCATTTTTTTCCCCAGTGCTGTTGTATCTTAGCACCGTCACTAAGCATGTGGTTCTAAGTTGAGGGCTACCTGCTGTCATCCTCTCTGCAAGAGTGGAGTCTGAGCAACTGAATGGAGCTAGCAGAGTGTTTTACTTTTACTGGCCGGATGCCCTTCCTGTTGCCAATGCGGAGTTTTGTTGAACAGATATATTCCCATTGTGGCCAGAGAGGGAAATATCTGCCTCTCCCTAGGATCGAACCCAAAGCCTCCTGACTGTGAGGCGAGAGCTCCACCTCTAAGCCACCGCACCACTCTATAGCGTCCTGCTGTGATACCATAAATATATATTATTTCTTCTTTGTGTAAAGTCTTTTTTTCTCTCTTTAGCAATCCATAGGTTATTTGTAACCTTTTCTTGGTTACAGATAATAGGTCCTGTTGCTTCCATGGCAGGAACTACACTTTCTTCTTCAAATCACAACTTGATACATTGGGGAAGTTGCACAATCCTTCAATGACGTTTTTGTTACTAGATCTTACTCAGTAGTAAGCATAAATGGAGTTCAAACCCTAAGCAGAATACGAACTTAAAGCAGGGGTGTCCAATTTTGGCCACCTTCAGTCTTGTGGACTTCAACTCCCAGAATTCCCCAGCCATTAATGCAGTATCAGGGGTTTTCAATTCCATGTGTGGAGTGTGAAGGATGTGTGTTTGTGTTTATTTTCAGTCATAATGTACACTGAAGATGGTATTTAATTTCGTTGTACGAGGTGCAATGACAATAAACTCAACTCAATCATCCTTTAAGATGGGTGGATTCTGGGAGTTGAAGTCTCCATATCTTAAAAGGTTGAGAAACAGGGGTCTAGACCAGGGATATCCAACCTTGGCCACTGAAGACCCGTGGGCTTCAGCTCCCATAATTCCCCAGCCAGCCAGATTTCTGGGAGTTGAAGTCCACAAGTCCTAAAGGGACCAAGGTTGGACGCTGCTGCTTTAAAAAGCTTAAAATGTTCTCTGCATCTTAAAAGCAGCCAACAAACGGTCCTTAGTTTTGAAGTTGAATAATCATTTTCTCCGATGCCCAAATCTTTCCAAGGCCGATTTGGTTCCTGTACATGCTCACCTAGTCCTTGTTTTTGTTAATTAAAATTTGACTCGTAGTGTCAACAACGCACAAATCCACCATGGCAGAAAGAGGAAGTAGTTTGGGCATTCTGATGCTTGGCTGAAACTGACTTGGACCGAGGGATGGAAACTTCTGGAGAATGGAAAGTTTTCCCCCATCTTTAGCAGTTAGAACACTGACCATTACAACCGCTGTTCTGTGCTTGGTCATAAAATAGTTTTCTGGCAAATCTCAAGGCAGCTTGTCCCCTTAAATAGAAAGGTATGCTTTCCTCCCCACTCCGTCCCAAGAAAATAAACAAGTACATCGCAGATATTTATAATGCTTCAACCTTAATATTCCATTGGTTTTTGCATTGTCAGGAATGGGCTGCTATGCGTTCACCTGGGTTCGGGCAATGGCCGGTTCAGCGAACTGTCAAATCCCAACCCTGGCTGGCCCCTCCCACCCCACCCCTCCCAAGAGTCTCCACGTGGCCCGTTTTGGATCCCAGATAAGGGCAGGGCCCACGGGGAGGCTCAGGGAGGGTGAAAAATAGGCCTCCTTGAAGTTCCAGAAGGTGAGAAACGAGCCCTTTCCGGTCTCCGGAGGGTCTCCAGAGCCCAGGGGAGGCATTTTCGACCTCCCAGAGGCTCAAGGGAAACCTCCAGAGCCGCCCCCCCTGAAAACGCCCCCCCCCGTGCCATGGTGCAGGAGGCCGACTCCCAGCAACTGGGCAGAGAACCCATGGTTGAAATTTTTGGATCCCACCCCTGATTACTGTATAGGCAGGCCTCCACTTAAGACTATAATGGAGCCTGCCCACGGTCGCAAGTCGTGGCAGTCATATAAAACAGGTCAGACCTAGATTTATGCCCCTTTTTTAACGAAAGGTCATAAAATGGGGCCAAAACTCATTTATCAAATGTCTCATTGAACAACAGAAATGTTGGGCTCGATTGTGGGCGTAAGCTGAGGATTACCTGTACATTATGTGCGAGTCCCTGACTTTTGGCTTTAGCTAAGCCAGACAGTCATGCACCCAGATTCTCTCGTCTCTCTAGGTGTATTTCAAGAATGTAGACTGTTTAGTTTGGCTCAGCATGCCCCATGAAGCCAGCTCCTTCTGCTTCTCTCAATAGCCATTGCTAAACCAGGTCTTCGTACTAAATGCTTATATATCCAAGTCAGAAGCCACTCATAAAGAGAGAAAAATGCGACACCCAATTTATTTATTTTCCCGGCTGGTTAAGTCATTGCTGTCAAACGGACTCTGAGCAAGGTTCAATTACGCAAATCTGCAACTCTGAATTAACAAAAGAGAAATAAGCAGGATAAATGGAACAACAGCAGCATAGGAGCCTTGGTGCCGTGGTTAGAGTACAGTACTGCAAGCTACTCCTACTGCCGTTTGGCAGATCGAATCCCACCAGGCTCCAGGTCGACTCAGCCTTCCCTCCTTCGGAGGTGGGTAAAATGAGGAACCAGGTTGTTGGGGGCAAGAGGTTGACTCTGTAAACCGCTTAGAGAGGGGCTGTAAAAGCCCTGCGAAGCGGTGTATAAGTCTAAGGGCTCTTGCTATTAAAATCAGAATTAAAAATCCATGGATTGCAGACATAAACCGGGAATTGAAAACCCTTACAATCAAAGGAATCTGCTCTTTGTGCAGAGAAATGTTCACAACAACCCTCCTCTCAAGGCCTTATAGAATAATCAATTTTTTTGTAGTAAATTGGGGGGGAAAGGGACACTATTCCAGAGAAGGGACATCCTTCCACGGCCTGTCTGAGTGAGGGGACAAAGAGTTAATTTCTGATCGAAAGGAGCCTAGGTTTATTACATTTTTTTGGAAACACAGATTTTTACAAGGGGAAAACAGTCCTGCAGATAAGCAGACCCTGAACCATGAAAAACTTGAAAGGTAACAAGAGATACGGGTGCCTTGGGGATAGTATTAATCTTGGAGTCTTTTGAAAGTCCCAGACATGAAGACAGATTATTCAAACAGACATTTGATAAATTGATATCCAAAAATTCTTTGATGAAGTCCCTAATTGAAGGCTCTTGAGTAATTTAGTAGCCTTGAGTAAAAACACTGGCTAAAGAACAAGGAACAGTAGAAACAAGCAGATGGTTTATTTACAGGCAGTCCTCGACTTACGACCACAATGGAGCCCGACATCTCCGTTGCTAAGTGAGACAGTGTTGAAGTGAATTTTGCCCCATTTTACGACCTCTCTTGCCACGGCTGTTAAGTGAATGACTACAGCTGTTAATTTATTAACAGTTGTTAAGTGAATCTGGCTTCCCCGTGGATTGTTTGGCAGGAGGTCACAAAAGGGAATCACGTGACTCCGGACACACTGCGACCGTCATAAATATGAACCAGTTGCCGAGTGTCCACATTTTGATCACGTGGCCTTGAATATATTGCAACATATATGATTATATACATGATTATATTGCAAAGAAGAATCGTAAGTCACTTTTTTCAGTGCTATTGTAAAATCGAAGTCGCTAAACGATCTGTTGTAAGTCGAGGACTGCCTGTATGCTATATTTACATACACACTTACACATACTGACACACACACACACACACACACAGAGAGAGAGAGAGAGGTAAGAGAAAGAAAGAGAGGAGAGAGAGAGAGAGAAAGAGGAGAGAGAGGGAGGGAGAGAAGAGACAACGCAACCATTAAACAACCAGTGGCCTCAATTCAAGCTCCAAAGGCAATCCGGGCGACTAACCCTTGGCCCCAAAGTGAAGAAAATCATAAATAATATTACCTGGTGGACATTAATATATCTTCCATTAGCTCGCTACCCGTGCTTTGCTACGAAACTATGTGGTCGGGCTTAGTTTTTGGGGAGGAAAATAAGGGGGGGGGGAATTCTGCCTCTGCGTACCAGCATCCATTAGTATTCATCTGGCTAGCGTCCTGTCAGTGTGAGAGAGGTGAGGGCTGTTTGGAAACTGAAACAGTATTTGCTGTGTGAGCAAGAAGGAGACAGCAAGGAGCCCGGGCGTGGCTTAGCTCAACTGTTCTGTACTAAAGCTGCTTGCTGCTGTGAAACTGAAACTCCTCTGCTTCTGTTTTGCATTTGGAAGAGATTTCTTTTTTCAGGTGGGGAGGGGAGTAGAACTCCTTAGCATCAGAGCATGTTAATAATAATAATAATAATGTAGGAAATACTCTAAATGCTCTGATGGTCATTTTGAAAAATCCTTTCTTAGTGAGCCCCTAGAAACCAAGAGGAACACACGTGCCAAATTTCCAAGTTTGTAGGCTTTACGGTTCTGGAGATTTTGTGATGATGTGTGAGTGGTCTTTCCCTTTTATATGCATAGATTAAATTGAATTATTGATTTGTCCTGCAGCAGGTTGGCCACAGTGAGTTGGCCGTGACGAGCTGGCCACGGTGAGTTGGCTGCGGCAAACTGCCCACAGTGAGTTGTCCTATTCCTCTGGCCAGAAACTTAGCCTGGAATTCATTTGATGTAGAGAGTTTCCTTAAAAAGGCATCAGAATCAAACCCATCGGGCTGTGAGTTGGTAGTAAAAAGCAGTGACCCCCTCACCACATCTTACATGGAAACAATCCGCTGTGCGTCGGGCTGCTGAAATGAGTACAGCACAATCTGCACTTTCCCAACCAGACCGTTCCCATTTTTCTCTCCGGCTTTGGAAGTTCACTTTTATCTTGAAGGCCAGCCACATATTAAGGCCGTTTTATCGCCAAAGTTTTGCACAAGAGGTCTGGGGGTTTTTCTGGCTGCTGCTTTCTACCTTACTTTTCATAACGCTTCTTGGCTGTCTTGTTTAGAAGCCAGAAGCCGGAAAGATAAGCCGTCCTGCCTGATAAGAGGGTGACCATAGGGTGCATGTTGGACTTGGACCTAAGGAGAAATCTCAGGATGAGCATTGTGATGGACTTTATAGAAGTCTTGTGTGCGTGTGTGTGCGTGTGTTGCAATTTTTCTGCTGTTCTTAGGGCCTAGCAAGTCCTCTTCAAATGTGCTGTTTTAGATTGTAAAGTACAGATGAGAAAGAGGTGGACCTTTGGATGGTTGTCCCAAAGGTGATTTTTTTTTTTTTTTCAAGAGGCAACTGGACTTCCAGTCTTTGAAGACGTTTCGCTTCTCATTCAAGAAGCTTCTTCAGCTTCTGACTGGATGGTGGAGAATGGAAGGATTTGTCTTCCTTTCAGACAGCTGGTCATTTGCATCCTTTTAGAGCAGGGGTGTCCAACCTTGACAACTTTAAGACTTGTGGACTTCAACTCCCAGAGTTCCTCAGCCAGCAAAGCTGGCTGAGGAACTCTGGGAGTTGAAGTCCACAAGTCTTAAAGTTGTCAAGGTTGGACACCCCTGTTTTAGAGGGTCCTTAGGCCACTTGGAGGTTTATCTGTGTCCTCAGGGCCACCTGAGTGGTGCAAATGGTTCTTATAGTCTGCCATTTTTCTTCTGGAAATTCATTCCTACTCCCACACCATTCCAAGGGTGTTCACCCCAAAAGGCATAGCTAAAAGTCTGTAGAGATTACCAGTCCTCCAGGTCAGACAGGTCATGGTTGTCCCAAAGGTGCTTTTTTCTCAAGAGGCAACTGGACTTTCTGGTTTTTCTTTGAAGACGTTTTGCTTCTCATCCTAGAAGCTTCTTCAGCTCTGGCTGGATGTTGGGAACGGAAGGATTTCTATTCCTTGTAGACGGCTGGTCATTTGCATCCCTTTAGAGCAGGGGTGTCAAACCCAATTTCATTGAGGGCCTCATCAGGATTGTGTTTGATCTCGGAGGGCTGGAGGTGTGGTGGGCAGGACTTGGGACTTGTGTCGGGGTACCTGTGGTGGCCAAGTCCTCATGCAGGACTTCTCTGAGACCCTCCCTCACTTTCATTATAACCCCCTTCCTTCCTTCCTTCCTTCCTTCCTTCCTTCCTTCCTTCCTTCCTTCCTTCCTTCCTTCCTTCCTTCCTTCCTTCCTTCCTTCCCCCACACCTCATTTTCAGTGGCAGGGGCTGCAGGTGTCCCCCCGAGCTCCATTTTTGCTGGCAGAGGCCCCACGGGCCAATCCTTCGCTGATTCCAGGTTGGCCCCACAGGCCAGCTCTAAGCATCCTGCAGGCTGGATCCATCCTGTGGGCCTTTGAGTTTGACACCCCTGTTTTAGAGAGATGTTGAGGCCACTTGGAGGCGTGTCTATGTCCTCAGAGTCACCTGAGTGGTGAAAATGGGTGTGGAGCCTTCTGATTGGATGGTGGGGAGTGGAAGGATTGATATTCCTTGCAGACAGCTGGTCATTTGCACCCTTTTTAGAGGGTCGTTGAGGCCACTTGGAGGTTTCTCTGTGTCCTCAGGGTCACACCTGAGTGGTGCAAATGAGTGTGGAACCTTCTGACTGGATGGTGGGGAGTGGAAGGATTGATACTCCTTGCAGACAGCTGGTCATTTGCAGTTTTTTAGAGTGTCATTGAGGCCACTTGGAGGTGTGTCTATGTCCTCAGAATCACACCTGAGTGGTGCAAACGGGTGTGGAGCCTTCTTGGAAGTGCTGAAAGGACCGTGTTGTAGACTGGAGACAGATGAAGCCCTATCCCCTTCCCACTCTTTTGAAGGAGGGCTGTTCAATGTTGACCTAGGTGGCCTCTTTGACCCCCTCTTTCAAACCGGCGGTCCTCTCCGTCCAGAATGTGGACTTTGCTGTCTTCCACCCACCCCCCACCCTTCAGTCAGAACGGAGGAAGCTTCTTGGATGAGAAGCGAAACATCTTCAAAGAAAAGCAAAGAAAGTGCAGTTGCCTCTTGGAAAAAAAAAAATAGCATCTTTGGGACACCCAAGGCCTGGAGGACTGAGAATCTCTGTAGACCTTTGGATCATAGAGCTGGGAAGGACCTTGCAGGTCTTCTAGCCCAAGGCAGGGGAATTGCAAGCATCTCGGACAAATGGCTGTCCAATCAATAACAACCGGGTGGTCCTTGACTTAGTTCATTTCGTGACCGCTTGAAGTTACAACAGCGCTGAAAAAAAGTGACCGAAGACCCATTTTTCACACTTATGACCATTGAAAGCATCACGGTCACGTGATTTTACATTTGGGTGCTGGACCACTGACTCACGTTTATGACCCAGGGTCACGGGATCCTCTTTTGCGACCTTCTGACGAGCAAACTCAATGGGGAAGCCAGATTCACTTAACGGCCACGCGACTCATTGAACAACTGCAGGGATTCCCTTAGCAAATTGACTTGGTTTGGCAGAAGGTCACCCCAGGGCGCCACAACCATCAGAAACACGAGTCAGTGGCCAAGCGCCTGAACTTGGATTGCATGCGCACGGTGAGGCTGCAACGGTCGTTAAGGGTGGGAAATGGTCCTAACTCGCGTTTTTTTTTCAGTGCCGTGGTAACCTCGGTCACTAAACGAACTGTTTACCTGTATAGCTTTGCTAAACGGAACCCCAGGCAGTCTCCATTAGATATTGGCAAGATTCTGAGACGATGCGAAATAAATTTCCTTTTCAGCCAAGCTCGGATCAGAAAGACGACAGGTTGCTAGGGAGCTCAGCTTGGACCAGAAGTCTCCTACGGGGAGGAAAATTAGAGAGACAATGGGAGAGGAAGGGCCTTTTCCAACAGAGGAAGTCTGGTGCCGGGTGATAATGGAGAATCCGAGGGGACGTTCTGTGGTCGGGGCCCATAACAAAGTGCGAAAAGCCCAGCAAATCACAACTTGGACGCCTCCCGTCGGCCACGCTACTCCGGGCTAATCACACGGCAATCCTTTTCTCTGATTTGCTCCCTGCTCTCGCCTTTTCCCCCCTTCAAGCAGGACAAAAAAACCCACCCAGGATCCAATCTGACCCAGGTTCATCTTGAGAAATATTTTCTTTACACCATCCGCAGGGTTCGTCCTGTTGGAAGACACAATCCATCTGGGTTCAGTTCCAAGCTGGGAAAAAGACTCTGGAAACACGGAGGCTGATTGGAAAGAGGGTTTATTGATGAAGCAGAACCTCATGCGGGTCTGGGCAGCTTACAAAATGGAGTTGGGAGTGGGTGGGTTTTTTTATAACCACCTCTGGGCTTTGCATTTGAGCTCCCTGTTCCTGTGCAAGAACATGTCCTCTAGTATTCTATTGGCTGTTGTCAGATTCCTATGGGGGTCATATAGGGGTCATAACTGGCTCTATAGGCAAAAGAGGAGATGCAAATCCTAGGTTTTGGTGTGAGCTCCCAGGTTTGGTTGAAGTTTGTACTGCTCTGCGATGATGCAACGAAGGGACTTGTCTTCTGAAAGAGTGTTGGGCAATTCCTATTGTGGCTTAAAGCCTTTGCCCCTCAGTTTTGGCTCTTGAGTGAGGGTCTGCTTCTAATCCTATCATTCTGCCTTTGTTTCAGAATATCTCATCTTGAATGGTTTTCTGCCTGCCCTGTTTGCTTTTGCCGATGAATAGAGCCATCTAGATACTTGTCTTCGTTTTTCCATAAGCTCTTTTATCTCTTAAGTGCTGGCATCTGCTGTGGGCTATTAAGGAAAGTGGGGGGTTGCTTTCTGCCTCTAAAAAACACATTTCCCCATTTCTCATTTAGGGAAATGTAATATTCTGCCTTTTTTTTAAAAAAAAAAATATTCCTCAGAACGTTTCATTCTTCCAGGAGGGTAGGGGCTGACTTTCTACAATTCCAAAGAAGGCAGAATTCCTGCCACCGTTGCCTTCCCATTCCCCCACCCCCCCGTTTAGCAGAAAAAGAAAGGAGCGGTGACCTAAGGTGGTGTCCCCACCTCTGGAATTGCGGGTTGAGGTTGCTGTGTCCAAACTCTTGTCGCTCTCCTGTTTTCCGGCCCCGGAGGAAGCTGCTAGAATTACTAACTGCCGCTGAGCTGGGCAAAACAGCGTCGCTGCCAAGGATATTATAGGAGCGGCTTTTGTGTTTGAAATCCTCGCCCTTCGGATTTCTGGCCTTATTTTTCCACTTGTTGACAAGCTTAATGCTGTTCTTAAGCAGGCACTGCGATCCTGTGCACTTTTACTCATGAGATACGCAGGCAATCAGATTAAGAGAGTTGGAAGGGACCTTGTAGGTCATCTAGTCCAACCCCACCCACCCCGGTGGCCGAGCAGGAGACCCTACACCATTTCTGACAGATTGCAATCCAGTCTCTTCTTGAAAGCTTCCAGGGATGAAGCTCCCACAACTTCTGAAGGCAACTTGGTTGATGGTTCTCACTGTCAGAAAATTTCTCCTTATTTCCAGGTTGAATCTCTCCTTGTTCAGTTTCCATCCATTATTCCTTGTCTGGCCTTCGGGTGCTTTGGAAAATAGCTTGACCCCCTTCCTCCTCTCTGGGGCAGCCCCTCAAATATTGGAAGGCTGCTATCCTGTCTCCCCTGGTCCTTCTCTTCGCTAGACTAGCCAGGCCCAGTTCCTGCAACTGTTCATTGTAAGTTTTAGTCTCCAGTCCCCTCATCATCCTGGTTGCTCTTCTTATGATCGTTGTGGCATTCCCTAGAGCTGTAATCTGTACTTTTACAGATTACAGATAATCAGAGTTGGAAGGGACCTTGTAGGTCATATAGTCCAACCCTCCCCCCGCCCAAGCGGGAGATCCTACACCATGTCTAACAGATGCTAGTCCAGTCTCTTCTTGAAAACCTCCAGTGATGAAACTTCCACAACTTCTGTTCCATGGGTTGATGGTTCTCACTGTCAGAAAATTTCTCCTTATTTCCAGGTTGAATCTCTCCTTGCTCAGTTTCCATCCATTATTCCTTTTCTGGCCTTCGGGTGCTTTGGAAAATAGCTTGACCCCCTTCCTCCTCTCTGGGGCAGCCCCTCAAATATTGGAAGACTGCTCTCCTGTCTCCCCTGGTCCTTCTCTTCACCAGACTAGCCAGGCCCAGTTCCTCCAACCATTCTTCGTATGCTTTAGCCTCCGGTCCCCTAATCATCCTGGTTGTTCTTCTCTACACCCTTTCTAGAGTCTCAGTATCTTTTTACATCTCTTCTTTGTGGCAGCCCCTGAGATATTGGAAGACTGCTATCATGTCACCCCATCCTTCTTTTCCTTAAACTAGGCATGTCTTCGGTCCATCCATGGTTTGCTCAGATGTCTTTCTTTCTTTCTTTCTTTCTTTCTTTTCTTTCTTTCTTTCTTTCTTTCTTTCTTTCTTTCTTTCTTTCTTTCTTTCTTTCTTTCTTTCTTTCTTTCTTTCTTTCTTTCTCTCTCTCTCTCTCTCTCTCTCTCTCTCTCTCTCTCTCTCTCTCTCTCTCTCTCTCTCTCTCTTCCTTCCTTCCTTCCTTCCTTCCTTCCTTCCTTCCTTCCTTCCTTCCTTCCTTCCTTCCTTCCTTCCTTCCTTCCTTCCTTCCTTCCTCTTTGGAGAATAGCTTCACACTCTGCTTTGGGGGCAGCTCCTCAAACATTGGAAGATGCTCTCCTGTCTCCCCTGGTCCTTCTCTTCCCTAGACCAGCCAGGCCCAGTTCCTGCAACCGTTCATCGTATGCTTTAGCCTCCGGTCCCCTAATCATCCTGGTTGTTCTTCTCACACCCTTTCTAGAGTCTCAGTATCTTTTTTACATCTCTTCTTTGTGGCAGCCCCTGAGATATTGGAAGACTGCTATCATGTCACCCCATCCTTCTTTTCCTTAAACTAGGCATGTCTTCGGTCCATCCATGGTTTGCTCAGATGTCTTTCTTTCTTTCTTTCTTTCTTTCTTTCTTTCTTTCTTTCTTTCTTTCTTTCTTTCTTTCTTTCTTTCTTTCTTTCTTTCTTTCTTTCTTTCTTTCTTTCTTTCTTTCTTTCTTTCTTTCTCTCTCTCTCTCTCTCTCTCTCTCTCTCTCTCTCTCTCTCTCTCTCTCTCTCTCATCTTCCTTCCTTCCTTCCTTCCTTCCTTCCTTCCTTCCTTCCTTCCTTCCTTCCTTCCTTCCTTCCTTCCTTCCTTCCTTCCTTCCTTCCTCTTTGGAGAATAGCTTCACACTCTGCTTTGGGGCAGCTCCTCAAACATTGGAAGACTGCTCTCCTGTCTCCCCTGGTCCTTCTCTTCCCTAGACCAGCCAGGCCCAGTTCCTGCAACCGTTCATCGTATGTTTTAACCTCCAGTCCCCTAATCATCCTGGTTGCTCTTCACTGCACTCTTTCTAGACCAGTGATGGCTAATCTTTTCCACGTTGCGTGGCAAAAGTGCGCGCACACATGCTTGCGTGCCTGCACATACGTGCGTGACTCCCTCTACCCCCGGCGCACTGTGCACCTCTGCTCATGCACACACGCCCCGCCCCCTGCGTATGCGTGTGCATCTCCCCCTGTCCATGCGCGGGCAGATACCTGACAACCAGCTGGCTGGCGGGGGGGGCACACACGCATGCGCAGTGGGGCTCTTCTGGGTGACCTCTCGCATGCCGGCAGAAATGGTTCTGCCTGCCACTTCCGGCATGCATGCCATAGGTTCCCGATCACAGTTCTAGAGTCTCAACATCCAGGACTCTTCAATATCTTCATTAATGATTTAGAGGAAGGAATAGAAGGGGAGCTTAGCAAATTTGCAGATAAGCTGGCAGGAATAGCCAACACCTAAGAAGATAGGCTCAAGATCCAGGAGGGAACTTGACGGACTCGAACACTGGGCCTTCTCGAACAAAATGAAATTCAATGTAGAGAAAAGGAAAGTCCTACACTTAGGCAAGAAAAACCAAAAGGATGCTTACAGACTGGGTGAAACCAGGCTCAATAGCAGGAACAGGGAGAGGGATCTTGGAGTCTTAGTGGACAACCAGCTAAATAGGAGCCAGCAGTGTGCAGGGGCAGCCAAAAAAGCCAATGCAATCCTAAGTTGCATTAACAGAGGGATACAATCGAGATCAAGGGAAGTACTAATATCACTCTATAAAGCCTTAGTAGGGCTACACCTAGAGTACTGCATCCAGGTTTGGTCACCACATTATAAAAAAGATGTTGAGACTCTGGAAAGAGTGCAGAGAAGAGCAACCAGGATGATGAGGGGACTGGAGACTAAAACTTACGATGAACGGTTCCAGGAATTGGGCCTGGCTAAGTCTAGAGAAGAGAAGGACCAGGGGAGACAGGAGAGCAGCCTTCCAATATTTGAGGAGATGCCCCAGAGAGGAGGAAGGGGTCAAGCTATTTTCTAAAGTGCCTATAGGCCAGACAAGGAATAATGGATGGAAACTGAACAAGGAGAGATTTAACCTGGAAATGAGGAGAAATTTTCTGGCAATCAACCCATGGAACAGAAGTTGCCCTCAGAAGTTGTGGGAGCTTCATCACTTGAGACCTTCAAGAAGAGATTGGACTGCCTTGTGTCAGAAATGGTGTAGGGTCTCCCGCTTGGGCGGGATGGTGGTGGACTAGATGACCTACAAGGTCCCTTCCAACTCTGATTATCTGTTAAATCTGTTAAATCCTCGATGTACAATCACAATTGAGCCCGAAATATCTGCCGTTAAGTGTGAGACATTGTGAGTTAAATGACATATTAAGTGAGTTCTGCCCCACTTGACGGCCTCTTTCTTGCCACCCTGAACCACTGCAGTGGATGAGTTCGTTACTTGCCCTGTGGTTAAGCGAACCTGGCTTCCCCGTTGACTTGGCTGGTTGATCACATGACCCCGGGACACAGCAACGGTCGTAAGTATGAACCAGTTGCCAAGTGTCTGAGTTTACGATCACGTAATCCTGCAACGGTCGTAACTATGAAAAAAACGGTCCTAAGTCCCTTTCCCCCCCAGTGCTGTTGTAACTTGGAACAGTCACTAAATTAACAGTTGTAAGTCGAGGACTACCTGTAGTTGCAAACATGCCAACCAATCCACCCGCTTCTCCCAAGTTCCTAACTAGAGTTAAATCGAAGCAAGCTTGGCATGTTGTGTGAATACAGCCACTGTGCCTTTAGTCAGTCTTCGTGGTATGAACCCAACCACTGTGCAATTTTTGGCCTACCTTTTTACTTATTGCATTTTCCTTCTGCTTTTATTACTTTACAAAGGTAGTCCTCGACTTGCAGCCATTCATTTAGAGACCGTTCGAAGCTATAACAGCAATAAAAAAAAGTGGCTTGTGACCGTTTTCCACACTGACAACCGTTGCAGCATCCCCGTGGTCACGCGATCGAGATTCAGACGCTTGACAAATGGCATGTACTTATGACAGTTGCAGTGTCCCAAGGTTACATGATCCCCTTTTGTGACCTTCTGACAAGCAAAGTCAATGGGTAGGCCTGATTCACTTAACAACCGTGTGACTAACTGAACAATTTAGAATAGACTACAATGGAATAGAAAATAGGAATAGAATAGAAAAGAATAAGAATAGAAAATAGGAATAGAATAGAAAATAGGAATAAAATAGAGTTGGATAGAAGTGATGGTGGGGGGGGGGGAGAAGAAGAGAGGATAAATAGGAATAAAAGGATAAGGAGGTAGGAATGTAGAATAGAGGAAGGGATAGGATTAGAATAGAATAGAATGGAATGGAATAAGAATAGAGTAGAATAGAATATCGGAATAGAATAGAAAATAGGAATAGAAAGAATAAAAATAGAATAAGAATAGAATATAGGAATAGAATTGAACAGAATAGAAAATAGGAATAGAATAGTGTAAGGATAGGATAGGATAGGATTAGAATAGAATAGAATGGAATGGAATAAGAATAGAGTAGAATAGAATATCGGAATAGAATAGAAAATAGGAATAGAATAGAATAGAATAGAAAATAGGAATGGAATAGAGTAAGGATAGGATAGGATAGAATAAGAATAGAATGGAATGGAATAGAATAAGAATAGAGTAGAATAGAATATTGGAATAGAATAGAAAATAGGATAGAAGAAAAAAGAATAAGAATAGAATAGAAAACAGGAATAGAATAGAAAATCCACTTAACAAATGTCTCACATAGCAACAGAAATTTGGGGCTCAATTGTGGCTGCAAGTCAAGGACTTACCTTTATTGCGGCTAATATTTTAACGCTCAAACAGCAGGGAGCTCTGTAAAACCAGTCTATATTCCGTTTCTGTTCCATATTTACATCATGTCAAGGTTATTTCCTCGTCTCAACTTTAAAAATTGGCACCGGGCTCGTCTTGCCTCCTGCCAAAAGCATTATCCCAAATCGCTTTAACAAAACAACCAACCTTATTGAAAGTCTAGCCTTTTAAACTAGAGAGAAAAACATCGGTTGGCCGGGCGAAGAGGAAGGATCTGGAGAATTACTGTCCGGTCTGAAAAATTTATTTTGGATAAGGACAAGTGCGAAATGAAGACGGCTTTCACCTTAAGCTCTGCAAAGTTTCTGGATAAACGATTAGCAGGAGAAGATTTGTGTGAGAGACCCACAATAACTCATGAGATTAAAGGTTTTGGGTTTTTTTTGTTTTATGATGGGAAAAACACAGCATCTCTAGATTAACAGCACGATTTATTCAGGCCACCGTGTGGATTGCTTCATTTTAGCTTAGTGTTAACATTAACCGAGTCTCGTGATTTCTTCAACCAATCATCTTTGAAATGAGCCTGGCTTTATATTCCGAGGAAAGGCACCACGGATGATGGACACCTTCTCTATTAAACTTATTTGGAATCCTTGGAGGGTGGTCATTTGGGGACCCCTTCTGTGCTTGGGTGACCGATGCCTTAATCTTCATATAACATAGGTATTTGTTTGTTAGAATAAAAAGTGACTTATTTTGCCACACTTAACAGATAACAGATAATCAAGAGTTGGAAGGGACCTTGTAGGTCATGTAGTCCAACCCCCCCACCCAGGTGGGAGACCCTACACCATTTCTAACAGATGCTAGTCCAGTCTCTTCTTGAAAGCCTCCAGGGATGAAGCTCCCACAACTTCTGTTCCATGGGTTGATTGTTCTCACTGTCAGAAAATTCCTCCTCATTTCCAGGTTGAATATCTCCTTGTTCAGTTTCCATCCATTATTCCTTGTCTGGCCTTTGGGTGCTTTGGAAAATAGCTTGACCTCTTCCTCCTCTCTGGGGCAGCCCCTTAAATATTGGAAGACCCCTATCCTGTCTTTCCTGGTCCTTCTCTTCCCTAGACTAGCCAGGCCCAGTTCTTGCAACCGGTCATCGTAAGTTTTAGTCTCCAGTCCCCTCATCATCCTGGTTGCTCTTCTTATGACCGTTGCGGCATTCCCTAGAGCAGTAATCTGTACTTTTACAGATTACAGATAATCAGAGTTGGAAGGGTCCTTGTAGGTCATCTAGTCCAACCCCCCACCTAAGCGGGAGACCCTACACCATTTCTGACAGATGGCAGTCCAGTCTCTTCTTGGAAGCCTCCAGGGATGAAGCTCCCACAACTTCTGAGGGCAACTTCTGTTCCATGGGTTGATTGTTCTCACTGTCAGAAAGTTTCTCCTTATTTCCAGGCTGAATCTCCTGGAAATAGTACTATGTGAAGGGATGTTCTGAGATTATTTTGCATTGGAGGAGGGGCAGGTTCTATGGCTATTCTCCTTTTTCTCCCTCCATTTTTTACAAGCACACATCTATCACAACTAAAGCATTCTCTCTGTTGTCCAATCCTGCAGGAGATATCTTGGTATGCTGTTCCAAGCATGCGATGTTTAGAAATGATAAACCCCACGAACTCAATTTTTATGACAGCAATGGCGGCCCCGTTGAAAAGAAACACAAGCGAACTCTAAGCCATGTTTTACAAATTGCAAGGGCTAGATTTGCACAACATGCCAAGCAAAATCTAAAACACACTTTAGCTAAGAGCGCTATTTAAACCCAGCCTTGGCCTGTAAATTAGCCCTCTATGGTTTTAAGCTAAATCATTATAGACTTTAAAAAAAAAAAAAGAGGTCATAACCAACTACTCAGTACAGCATCTGCTAACTATTTCAGACAGCTGCTGTAACTTAAATAGCATTTGGAGTTCTTGGGGGAAAAGAAATAGCACACTGAAGCAAAAAAGCAACCGAACCAAGTGGCCCAGCAAAATTGAATTCTGCACAACCAGGCAGATCCTAACTGGATATAGGATCAGGAAGAGATCAGTAACAAAAGAGAACTTTAATCTGCAGCTTTGGTTCTTACATGATTTGTCGCACAGTCAGCCAAAAGTTTAGACTGGATTTGGCATTTTGATCCCCTATCCGAGTCCTTTCCAAGGATGTTTGATGGAGTTTTAGATTAGATTAGATTAGATTAGATTCACAGAGTTGGAAGGGACCTTGTAGGTCATCTAATCCAACCCCCCGCCCATGCGGGAGACCCTACACCATTTCTGACAAATGGCAGTCCAATCTCTTCTTGAAAGCCTCCAGTTTGTGCAAGATTTGGCTGACAAAAGTTAAAGCTACACTTATTACAATTCTTCATTAAATTTTTATGCTGCCCCATCTCCCCGATATGGCAACTCTGGGCCACTTGCAAATTATAAAAAAGAAAAATAGAAAAACGATTGATAAAGTCCCTACAAGGTAAAGGAAACATTGATTTTTTTTTTAAGCATAATCCACCAAAGGGATGAGTAACTAAAAGGTACCTTAGTTTTACAACCTTTCTTGCCAGGGTCATTAAGTGAATCATTGCAGCTGTTGGTGACAATGGTTGTTAAGTGAATCTGGCTTGCCCCATTGTCAGTTGGGAAACCATTTCTGGACTTTGTCCAGAAGAAAAAAATGAAACTTTGATTTTGGGTTTTACTGATCAGATAGATTTGTTGTCACAGAAATGCCCAGTTTATATTATTATGGAAAAGTAAAAAGTTAAGGTTAAATTCTTTTTCTCCCTTTTCCCTTCCCTATTTTCCCTACTATTTACTTTTGTATTTTCTTTGTATGCTACATTATAAACGAATTTAAAAAACTGTTTGAAACTGTTTGTTTGTGGGAAGGTTGCAAAAGGAGACACTAGCAACCATCATAAATAAAATTCAAATCATTGGCCCCTTGCCAGTCATTTGACTTTTGACCAGGTCACTGTAGGGAAGCCTGCAAGGGTTGTAAATGTGGGAGAAGGGCCGTAAGTCACTTCGTTCGGTGCCCTTGCAACTTCCCACTGTCGCTAAACAAGCGGTCGTAAGCCAAGGAGACTCCAGAATGAGCAGCAAGCCTTTCTTTTGAGGAGACATACCGCCGGAGTCCGATAAATTCGTCTCATGGCAAACTTTCTGGTTTTTCCTGCCCAGCTGGGCTCCCCTGGTGCAGATTAACTCCGAAGGAGGGAGAGAGAGAAGAGAGAGAGCAGAGAAGGTTAAACAAACAAGCAGGGATCCCAGCCAGCCCAAAGGAACTTGCTGTCAAAGCTCCTTTAGAGAAGCAAAGAAAAAAAAAATGAAGAACCAGCTGGCATAACCATCATATTGAGATGCTCTGGCTAGACCAGAGCAGCCTCCAGTCTCAAGGGGCAAATATTCTGCACTCGGCTATTCAAAGGCAGGATTGGAATACACCTTTTCCAATCCCCGAGAGGGATGATTTGCTGGTGGCTGGCTCAGCAGCCTTGCCTTTTTCAACCTGGTCACGGCGGAGTGACGAAGAAAGAAACGATAGAGGCAGAAACCATTAAAAGGGCACAAGAGGCGTGCAAGGAACCACAGTGGGGAGGTGGCCGCGGAGGTTTAATCCAGGTCAGGCGTACGGCTAAGTGTCTGTGCAGGTTTTCTGTCATCCAGGTGGTGGTTGTCCCAAAGGTGCTTTTTGAAGAGGTCACTGGACTTTTCTTGGAAGACATTTTGCTTCTCATCCGAAAAGCTTCTTCGGTTCACTTTGGAAAAACTGAAGAAGTGTTAAAAAAAAAAAAAAAAGGTGTTGAGACTCTGGAAAGGGTGCAGAGAAGAGCATCAAAGAGGATCAAGGGGACTGCAGGCTGAAACGTATAAAGAACGGTTGCTGGAATTAGGAACATCTACTTTAATGAAAAGGAGGACTAGGGGAGACATGACAGCAGCCTTCCGATATCTGAGGGGCTGCCCCAAAGAAGAGGAGGGGGTCAAGCTAACCTCCAAAGCCCCCGAGGGCAGGACAAGAAGCAACGGGCGGAAACTGATCAAGGAGAGAAGCAACTTAGAACTAAGGAGGAATTTCCTCACAGTCAGAACAATTAATCGGTTAATTGAATTAACCCATTAATCAAATTAATAATTAAGTAATTCATTTAACAACTGCAGCAAGAAAGGTCGAAAAATGTTGCAAACCTCCCTTAACTGTCTTGTTTAGCAATGGAAATTTTTGGGATCGTAAGTCGAGGACTATTCACAGTAAATTTGTTCATGGAATGAAGACCCCAGTTTGAAAATGGAAGAGACAGAGAGAGAGAGAGAGAGAGAGAGAGAGAGAGAGAGAGAGAGAGAGAGAGAAAGCTTAGGAGTTGAACGGAAAGCAGCGCTGTATGCCTTCAACGTGATTGGTTATACAGGTGGTCCTCGACTTACCACCACAATGGAGCCCAACACTTCTGTTGTTGAGATATTTGTTAAGTGATTTCTCCCATTTCGACCTTTCTTGCCACAGTTGGTAAGTGAACCACCGCAACTGTTAAGTTCATCACACAATTGTTAAATGAATCTGGGTTCCCCATGGACCGCTCGTCAGAAGGTCGCAAAAGGGGATGTGACCCCGGGACACTGTGACCGTCGTAAATATGAATCAGTTGCCAAACGTCTGAATTTCAATCATGCAACCTCGGGGATGCCACAAACTGTGAAAAATGTCCATAAGTCCTTTTTTTTCATTGCCGTGGTAACTTTGAACGTGCACTAAATGAACTGTTTTTAAGTCGAGGTATTCAAGGTGTAATCCTCCATTTTGACGCATTGAGAAAGCAGCCAGAAATTTTTACCATAAACTCTCAGATTTACTGGGCTTGCAAAGCATTTGACTCAGACTCCAAATGGGGCTGGTTGTAGCTGCAGGGACCTTTCTGCTTTAGCCTGTTATGTGATGCTTAAGCTATAATACAGTTTAACTGCTCGCTTCCTCTCTATGTCATGTGGATGCCTCAGTTTTGTTAACCCTGATTTATTAGATTCTACGAAGGCAGCCACCTGTCCTTTGAACCTGTTCCTTTCCGATGAGATTTACAGTCGTTCAGAAAGGAGCAGATCTTGTCAAGAAACCGACTTCCCTGCAGCTGGATTTGGATCAGTGGCTGGAACTCTCGGTGTGCTGGACCTTTGAACCTGTGAACTGAAGACTGGGCAAAAAATAATAATAATAATAATGGAGGAAAGTTTTAAAGGGATCCAGTTTTCTATCCACCCCACCCCCCCTTTTTTCTAAGCTTTGAAGTAGGCCAGTGGAGATGGATGGCTCCAACAGCTGGGTTTTTAGAAAGACAACCCATAATAGACATTTACTGATGGGGTCGTCGTCCCTGTCCTCCGCCCTGCTTTCCAGGCGCTTGGGATCTTCCTGTTAAATCCCAAATTGGTTTCAATTTCTCCCCTAAAGGAAGTCGTGCCATTGTTCAGCCTTCCTCAAGTAAATATTTTGGAGTTTCTAATTTTTCACAAGAGGCTTTTGTGGCCAGTCTAGAGAAAAGAAGGACTAGGGGGGACATGATAGCAGTCTTCCAGTATTTGAGTCCCCCCAAAAGAAGGGGTCAACTTATTTTCCAAAGCATCTGAAGGCAGGACAAGAAACAATGGAACAGCTGCCCACCGGACGTTGCGGGTGTTCCATCACTGGAGGTTTGTAAGAAGAGATTGGACTGCCATTTGTCTGACATGGCCTATGTCTTCTGCTTGAGCCGGGCGTTGGACTAGAAGACCTCCAAGGTCCCTTTCGGCTCTATTCTGATTGACTTTTGCTGGAGCATGAGCTGTCTCAGTTTTACTCTGCATCAAGACCTTGGTTGGAGAGAGCAGAACAAAGATTTGGGAGCTAATTTCTGTCATTACCCTGTCAGAACGGTGAACAGTTGCTAATCAATTGGTCGTATGTCCAGGACTACCTTTAGATATGATCTCCTAAGCCAGGCATGTAATTTAGCGCCAGATTCCAAACAGGAGAAAAAGAATGGTTGATTCATTTCTTCCCCCATTAGCTCCTTTTCCAGAGGCTCTGAGCAGCTTGCAAAGGGCTAGAGCCACAAAATTAAAATACAGGTAGTCCTTGACTTTAAGAACAGTTCCTGTAAAAATAAGAACGTCATACTTCCTCATCTGGAATAAATGGTGTGATTGGTTAGCAAACAGAACTAAAAAATATGACAAGAAACCTAACCGTAAGAAGCCTTAAGAAAGTAAAATGTAAATTTGTAAATTACATAAGAATATAGGAATAACGATTATAGCTAAAGTTATTAATTAATATTAGATAAATCTAAATACAATGTGTTAAGATATGCAAGATAAGAACTTGTATAGATGTCAAGAATGTTGTTGAAACTGTGATGTTTTATGTTGAAACAATAGAAATTTAATAAAAACATATTTAAAAAAGTCAGAACGGCACTGAAAAAAGTGACTTGTGACAGCTTTTCACACTTAACGACTGTTGCAGCGTCCCTGGGTCACACAATCCCCTTTTGAGACCTTACAACAAGCAAAATCCATGGGGAAGCCAGATTCACTTAACAACCATGTGACTCACTTAACAAAGGCGGCGAGACAAGTGGTAAAAGGGGGCCAAACTCACTTAACAAACTTCTCACCAAATTCTGGGCTCTTGTGGTTGTTAAGTCGAGGACTGTCTGAATCAAGCC